>NC_134703.1:70249004-70564004 GCF_043290135.1 Rhipicephalus microplus
GTACGGAAGAATGGACGCACTAACAGACTGACAGATTGATGGACGGACTCGCAGGCGAACGCGCGGACAGACGGACGGACGCATGGATGGACGCACGGATGGTCATGAGGACGAACGGAAGCAAGAATGAACGGACGAACGGAAGCACGGACGAGCTGACGGACGCTTCGCCGCACTCATCATCATCCACTCCGTGGATATGCTGTGATTTTTTTATTTGTCTATTCCACGTGTAGGGTAGCAAACAAGATGACTGTCAGGTTGATCACTCACTCACTCACTCATTCACTCACTCACTCACTCACTCACTCACTCACTCACTCACTCACTCACTCATATAATGGTGATGAGATAACTTCCGAAGTGAGCCACCAACATTGACGCCCCAATCACTCAGAACTCCAATCTGGGTGAAGTCGCTTGCACATGCCTATTCACCGAAGCTTCTAACTTTTATTAACCTTGCACGCAGATTCGAATACATTCATTTTTCTTTTCGTTTCTTCCCGCAATCCAACTTTTTCTTCCTAGACAAAAAACAAGAACGCCGCCTAAGGCACTGCGCGAAGAACACGACCGACGATTAACATAGTTCTCGCCTTTATGCAATGTATTCCTTTTCTCGTCTCTACACACTCCGCATATAGTTTGACGAGGAGACAAATTCTCATTTTTTTCCTCTCTCCTTGTCTGTGCGCCTTCGAGTGAGGTGAGCAGAAAATCAGAGTTTCGTCTTCGAAAGGACGTGTACGCCACTTCCCACTCGCTGTACGACACCGCCTCCGGGCCCAATATTCTTGCTGCGCCCGTGTCGAGCGCGCGCCTCAGCGTTTGGGCAGGTATTGCGCTCGCGGGTCGCTGCTCGATTCTCGCATGCGTGTTTCCCGTCTTAAGCAAAAGAAAAAAAAATGAGAAGAATGAGGCTTCCACAACGCTCAAAGGCGTTCGCAAAGAAACACTACACGCAAATTTTTCTGCGAACTGCGACATCATCTTCGCGGCGCGTGCGCAAGCGCAAATCCGCGCAGCGGGCTCAGCTCGCGCCTACCTGTACGAGCGGCCCGAAGGCTGCGGACGATCGTTCGAAGAATCGAGACAAACGACGGTTGCGAGGGAAGGAGGGGTCACAACCGCGAGGCGGCGTGTAGAAAAGAGAGTAGTGCATTTGCATTCCCATTACGATTGCCAGGGCTGTTGCATGCGAGCCGCCATATATGAAAATGGCAGAATAACGAGCCCGAACTGCATTGCATTACGCGCTCTCCTCAAACACTGGCCCCTCCTCACCCACTGCACCGCAAGCACCCTCTCCTTTCCTCCTCACCCCTCCCAGTGCGGCGTAGAGACGCGGGAACAATGTTATAGGCGCCGCTCATTACCATAATAACGAGTGGAGCGGAACGGTGGAAGAAAAAAAGAAAGTAAAATATGGGATTGTGAGCTCAGCCCTTCGTGTAAATATTGTAAGCCGAGCGCGGTATGTACACGTTATACGCCGGAGCCCTGCAACCCCCGAGAGCTTGCTTAGTGGTATTAATAACAAAGATTTAATGCGGCGAACCCCCTCCCCGCGAGACACCTCTTACTGATGCCGGCATGTATGCATGAAGCTCGGCCCTATAGCTGCCGCCTCGTTGGAAGTAAAGAAAGCATCAGAACCAGCAATCCGTGCCCAACCTCCCAGCACATCTACCCTCAGCCCGTTGAACTTCCTGCGTTGTTCTTTCCTTTTATTCGGTTCTCCGTGTTGAATGTAGAACTACCTGATGTGCGCTGTACGAGGGTGCGCGAGCTGCCAGCGCCTGCATAAAAAATCACTTGGCGTCAAGTGCTGGCTGTCTGAAATCGGCGCCCGAGTGGGTGTATGGCGGGCGCGTGATTGCGAGTCTGCTCGGCATTCGGAAGCTCACTTCGCAAACCGCGCGTGTCTCGGTGTGCTGATATGGCGAGTGTGAGTGATTGCGTGCTTGCATGTCTTGCTTATCGATGGGCGTTAGACTTGTTTTCGTGATTATTCATTACTGCCGAATGTCGAGTTATGTACCACGTGCGTGAGTTGGTCGAGGTTTTGATTGACTTATTGAGTGTGCATTAGTGAGGTACAGTCAGCCAAATATTTATCGTGGAGGAGCGGCAGTTTTTATTCTCTGTCTCTTTTCTATATATGACTGAATTAAGTTCCCAAAATGGTGCGGCCATGTGCATGTCCGCATGGTACATACTCACCCACCAATTATTTGCAGCTTCGTTCCATCAAATGATGCTGGCATACAAAAACGTGGCTGCTGCACTCGATAACGAAAGTTTTAACCAGCTGTACTGGTATTTCATGAACATGCACATTTGCGAGCTTCAACATTAAATTTCTTGAAGACAAAAAAAAGAAAAATTGATTGGTTGTTAATCAGACAGAGAGCCCGCTAAGACAACTGGTGTTCCATGCTAATAAGGGTTTCTTTGTAGGAGTGGAAGTGCAAGAAAACTACTTGGGTTGTGAACATTGCATGACGCAATAGGAATATTTGCCAAACAAAAACACCCTGTCAATGGTCCTCGTTTTCGCCTCCAGCGTATCGGCACAGTAAAGTGAAAATTCAGAAGGTGTATATATTTTTTGTGGTTGCTTTTTTTATAATGCAGTCTGATTTTAAGCGTGCACTGCCTAAACTTGCCGTCCGAAGCTGAAACTGAAAATACAGTGCTCCTTGAAATGTCTTTTTTCTTTGTCAGATGGAATAACACACACAGAGAGACTTAAATATAAAAACAAAGAAACTTGGAGGACACTCGATCTTCGCATTTAACAGCAAAATGCGATAAAGTAATCAGTACCCCAGAGCATAGCCTTATCAATTTCTTGTCTGATTTCAGTTCTCGATGGACGCCTCAACCATACCACAAGGAAACCAACTCAAACTATCCTATAATGCATACTGCAATTAAGCTCGTAAACTACCCACTACGCCATAATTATTGCTTTCGCAAATCAGCGAAGGGCACACTGCACGTCACTTATAAGGCAATCTGCGAACCTGAGCAGCGGTTCACTTTCTTGATGCTGTTGTGCTGCTGCAGCTGATTAAATACGGCAACATCACACATGATGAAGAAATATTCTGAAAAACCCAACACCTACACAGGAGAAGTGGCTGAGGCATTCCACATATCATAGACAGCAGTAGTTACGTTAGACAACCTTCCTTGGCGTTATAATCGAAGGAAAGGGGCTTTTTAAAGAAGGGTAGCTAGGAAGTTCAGACGAGGATTTGACTCACGGTCTGACATGTGAGTCTTCTGTGACATTAAGCTTGCTCGCTGACCTTGAGAAAAAAATTACATGAATTACATGCCATTTTTTCGCTAAACCAGTTGCAAGTTCAGAGCCGTGTGCGCTTCATCTGTCCTTTATCTTGTAACAAAATAGAGCTATTTTATTTTTTTGCCAATAAATCTCACCTACTGGCCCAATTTTCTTGTCTTGTATAGTTTATTTCTAGCATGTAGGCGTCTTTTACGTGTGCTGACCTCGGCTTGTCAAACCTAGCGGCTTTGTCCCCGCTCAGTACTGTGAACATCGGCCGAGCTAGCGCTTACCTTTGGCACTGCCAACATGAAGCGTGCCCTGCGCAACTACAAGTCATCTGCGGATTCGTGTGCCCATCCGTGGGCCACACTAAGAGATTCGGCGCGATACTTGAAAGTGAATGTTGGTGCCAGGCGAAAAATACTCAAAGATATTCTTCGCACTACGTGCTATGACGAGGACACTTGCCTTAAACAGCACATGTTTCGTAAATAGCGCAGAAAGACCAACCAAATGATGGATTTTCTGTTGGTATAGTGTTCGCCATGCACCCCCTAAAGGAGCGAAGCGATGGCTTGCCGAAGAGAAGTTTTGGTCTTATAGGAGACATCACCGTGGATGCTCAACAGCAAAAGACACTGCGTTTAGTACCAAAGTTTTCCCTGGAAACCGGTATGAAGAGGGCGGAGAAACTTACGCTCGGATTGTGTGAGCTAAACTCTCGGAAGATGAAAAGCCATGATGTGTTTCAGACTGCGCTGACGTAGTTGCTCGCAAGGGGTGATCTAGAGGACAGAACAATCGGTTTCATTCCCTGGTTAAATATTTATGTGACAAATGATTAGTACGTGCAGTTCGATCGGGCAAGGAAGGTTTTCGTGTTCTCTTCCCTGAGAAACTCTACGCTGAGAAATTCTGAGATTCTCAGCCTGTAAATGTTAATGGATCCCTTGTTAAACCAAAGGCTGTTGCGTTGCTGTTTGGAAGGCTTAGCGAAGAAGTCATTAGTTCTTAGCTATCGGTAAATGCGATATTCTTTGCGGAAAAAGTGCATGCATCTGATGTTCTCTTCAGCGTAACTGTGTCCGAGCATAAAACGTGGCAGCTGGTTGTTTACACGTACCTAAAAAAATATTTGTCTGCGTTAAATATGACAGATTCGTATCGTATATTGCTCCAAACTTAGATAACACCACTAGGTACTTATTGAATGATGACCCAGGGACCTGTTCGGAGTTCAGGTTTGGTGTCAAAGATTTGTTTTCTCTTTCGCATGCTACACTTATGCAGTATGTTAGGGTATGCATCGAAAATGACAATGACGAGTGCCTTCTCCAAGATGATTCTGGTATCTCAAAAAGGTCATTTCTGAAACAACCGATTTTTTCGCCTAAACAATACGTACAATGTCACGCAAATATAAAATTTTATGCAACAGGAAGGCGTTTGTTTAGGTCTGAAGATGGTTTTCTTGCTGAGTAACATTTTTCTGAGCAAGGTTGACGAACTAGTAGAGCATGAATAGGATGGTTATTGTATCCTCATATTTAGGAACGTGGATGACTTATTTGTCAGTGTCAAGTCCCTCGGGCCTGAAGCAATGAGTCCGTGTTCGTGATATATATTAAAAAGGGGGGTCCACAGTCAATTTAACGCACAAACTTCCGCAGCTTAAGAAATTACGTTACTTAGATTTGAAACTAATTTTTCATTAAGACCCCTCATGCTGTCAGTCTCTTCAAACTTCTCAAAAAAGGCGTGGTTGCCGGCTGCCAAGTAATGACCGTAAAACACTTATGCTCCCAAGATAAGCGCTAGTCTAGAGACTAAGGTGTATCGTTGCAAAGAAGTTGGTTTCAAGAACTCGGTTCTTGTAGAGTGTGTGGGTAGAATAAGTAGAACTTTGAAACCGTAAAAACGCGTCCTATGGAGCAGCGCAGCAATATCGTTGACCATAAATCGAAAGCGGTAATGCCCTACGGGCATTCTCTTGCAAATTTTAAAACGTAAGGGTCTTGTATAGTGTTAATGTGTTGTTATATGCTCCTAATAAAGTGGTCAAGGTGAAGCCTTATAGTTTAAAGGAAGATAAGGGCGTCCGAAAGAAGCACGAGCTGCATAATAAAACATGTTGTCAGGTGTGTCCCGTCTAAAATCGCTGTTGCGTGCCAGATACATTTGTCATGTGGCCGCACATGTATATGACAAACAGGCTGGTGCAATAATGCGAGGCTTCTTGAGCGCAAGAAGTCCTTACAAAAGAAATGAACTAACTTGGTCTTAGCATTACTTTAGGTTTCAATTTGTGTCGATCTTCTTCACACAAAAATCCATTTCGTTCGTAGTAACATCGACACAAGAGAAGTGGCTTAAACATTCAACATATTAAGGGCAGAAAGTGATTACGTTATCGAACCTTTCCTGGCGTGATAATGGAAGATAATGGGCCTGCTAAACAGAGTTGACTAGGCAGGTCACACGAGGCGGTGTCTTATGGTTTGCGGTGCGATTCATCCTTGACAGTGAGCATGTGCGCTCACCCAGAAAAAAATTACGTGTTGCTTGTTTATTAAACCATTTGCGAGTTTAGTGCCATGTTCTTGTAATCTTTCTTCTATCTTCTGTTTAAAAAAATGGCTGTTATTTTTTAGTAACTTGCTCAGCAAGCTTCATATGCTCGCGGCTAGTCCAGCGGTGGTGGCTGGCGTGTACACCAGTGTTGCCAGTGCACACTTCCTCGGTCTCCACTCACGGCGTCCTCTCTAGTGATTCCAACAACGCTCACTAGATGACGCGCCGCCACCCAAAGCGTCAATTTTCGATGACACGTGCCCTCACCTCCTCCAGGCTACGACCACTGTGTTCTCGTTGCATCGTAGGCGCGGCAGCACGTGACAAGCTCTTACGATAACGAACGGGTGCGTTTATCCTCCCATGCCCTCTCACCTGCGTGCTCTCAACCCCGTTGAAGAACGCCTGATAGCTCCACGTCTGCCATTTACGAGCGTTAGGCATTTGTCTCGCGGCAGCGGCTAGCATGGCATAAAGGGGCGGATGGTTAAGGTGCCGATCAACGTGGAGTGTGATCACTGTGCAGTGCCGGCCTCGGAACGTGCCCGACAGCGCTGCCTTCGACGAACACGCGTTCATACTGAAGTGGTCTCGCCAAGAAACGCCCCGTGCACCTCCGAACAAGCGCATCTAACGTCAGTCACTTCGCGGATGTGGTGGTGATATTTTTAAATTTGCGTATCCAAATACCATGGAACCTCATCAACTCGACCATTTTGCCGGTCGTGTTTTGATTAAACATGTGTGAACGATGTGTGAACGCTTCGTAATAGGTGAAACGATAAAACACCGACTCAATGTACAACGTACATGTTTTGAAGCTTGGCGCGATTCTACATACGGTTTTATTACGTGATGTCACACGCATTAAGAAACTCCCCCCCCCCCCCCTGCATGACATTTGTGTAGTGTTTCTTTTTACTGGAACAGTATCAAGCCATGGCATGGCTCTTCGGTACAACGCTTGCTTACAACGCAGATGACCAGTGTTCGATTTTCACTCAGGCTGAATATTTTGTGATTTATTTTACTGGCATCTTTTTCCATTGCTCGCTCAGGGATAGCACTCGTTTTTCGCTCACAACAAACGACGCCGGCACTGATACCGGAATGTCTGCGAAACGAATTGACACTATAGCGTCATCATGAAAAGCAAAATACTTGTTAAGAGATATATAAGCGGTAGTGTATATAATTCCGTTGGTATAGTGTACACCTTCTCAGGAACGTTCTTGGCAGGGGCGAGCGCCCGACGTTTTTAGTCTTGCTTCTAGTTTGTCAGCGTCTGAAATGGGCACATGGAAGACACATTTCGAGATCGTCGAAATCCGTGTTAGTCTTGAATTTTCAAAGTCAGAGTGTTTGCAAAACAGCGATTGTATTAGAACAATACAAAATATTTCAATGAATCCTTCATGGATCTTTTCCTTTTACATTTGTTTTGTACGACCAGAACAACACGTTCACTCTGTTCTCGAATACTTGTATTCTTCAGGCATCGGGGTTCAGCACAGCGTGCAAGACCAACTGGTAAGACATTAGGCTTCACAGCGTACAGTACTAGGTTCGAAATCTTGCACCTCCAAGAAAACTTATATTTTCTTTAATACGGTTACTTCTTTAAAATGATCTGTCTTACGCGAAGGAGAGACGTACGAATGGTTTGCTCAGGTAGTCGACAATGAAATGCTTATACACTTAAACCACCCTACAGAACACAGGCACAAATTGATATCCGCAGCTTACTCAATCGCAGCCTTCTTCCAAAGTAGCCCCGCCACGGTGGTCTTGTGGGTAAGGTACTCGGCTGCTGACCCGTAGGTCACGGGATCATATCCCGGCTGTGGCGGCTACATTTTCTATGGAGGCGAAAATGCTGTAGGCCTGTGCTCAGATTCGGGTGCAGGTGGTCAAAATTCCCGGAGCCCTTCACTGCGGCGTTTCTCATAATGATATGGTGGTTTTGGGACGTTAAACCCCAAATATCAATCAATCAATTCTTCAAAAGCATATGTGTACTACATCGCGTCTTCACCCCATATCATACTTTCTGCCCAGTGGCATAGCCAGAAAGGTCTTTCGGAGGGGAGGGGGGGAGTACTCAATCACCGCTTATGCAAGTTCGTGCGTTTGTATGTCTGCGTGTGTATATACGCAATAAAAACGGAGAAATTACAGGAGGGTGGCGGCGGAGCTGTGACTCTGCCTTATCCGTGGTGTTCGTCTACACTCACAACCCCTGGAAGGTTTTTCGTAACAGTAGTTACTTTTACTTTGCAGAGCACTGGAGCATTTAACATAGTGTCCTATGCTGCCGCACTGTTGGAGAAATGCATGTGTGGCAAGGTCTTAGTCAGGTACACAATGTTCTGTTTTTTGCCTTGCCATCTAAGACTCACTATGTGTCTGGAATAAATCACTTATTATTGTGATATAGCATAAGACTTGTTTACACATTCAGTGGACCACGCAGCACTCACCCACAACATGCACACATTAGACCGACTTCACATACGTTTCCAGCGCCAGCAGTACTCTATATTGTTAGCCACTTCGAACTAAAACGACAGCGTTGACGTGTGTGCCGTTGATAGTTGTTGCTCGAAGTCCGTCAGAAACACATAATACTCACGTCTACCCTGATGCCGTCAACGGGAAAAAATTGCCCGGGTGGTCGGTCGGAAGGCACGAATCGGAAGAACTCGACGTCATCTCGGTACCACTTTACCGAATAGAGGACGTCTCCTTCGAGGTCGTAGGCGCACCTCAGCCGGGCCTCCGTGCCCACAACCACCGTCTGGGGCACCTCCAGCGATAAGATCCGGATACACCGCACTCCTGCCGAAAAAACAAAAAGAACCAACAGCAGGTCACGAACTGTCTACTGCAATGTCTACAGCAATGCCTAGGCTCGAGCTGCAACTGAAAATAACCAATTAATGCCAGTTTTCTACTGTGGCCTTAAATGTAGACCATATTTTCTGCACCCTTGCGCTTTCAACGACCATTCATTTCTTTCCCTGTTTATGCCACCTTTTTATGAGGCCAGATCAGGTGCGGGTTCGGACAGCAAAAGAGGACACACTGCTACCATCATTATCAGCTCGACTGCGTCTCCTGCAGGGCTTTCTGCTTCTTTATCGTGCACTATGATTGTCTTAGAATACAGTCTGTTAGTCTTAATGACTATCAGTTACTTGGACTTTTCGCAACATGCCCTTCTGATGTCCATTTGTTCTAGATAACGACTAAGGTGACCATAACATGTGTTCACTTCCGGCAAGCGTGTATTAAGGTAACGTCGAAAGCGGTGGCAGTTGCTTGTCTTGGTGCATTTTCTATTGCTGTATCGACGTGGCACGAGCGTTCACCGACGTCTATGGGTTTGTCAGTGGGCATGTCCAGGTTTCGGAGAGGAGTCTCACAAGTGGCGTTAATTGATCAGTTCTGCTTTTGAACGGCACCCGAATAGTTCCTGTCGAAGTTGTACGTAAGGTGTCACGCGTAATCGATTACTTGTAATCAATCACAATTTTTATAATTTTGCCATGTAATTGATCACTTTTTCAAAACTGTAATTTTCTGAGTGTTTCAATTACGTTACTTTTATATGATTATCAGCAGTAAGTTACTTTTATTTTTTTAATAAAGTCAATTTTTTAATCAATTTTTTAAAGTTGTAACTTGCCTTATATAGCCGTTCTCATCCCAAAAGATATGCCTCCACTCTGCAGGGAAGCCCTATGCTTTTCCTTCACCGTACTCGCAACGCCTAACCCTAGCACCAGCAACAGTGAAGCGCGATGCTTTTAGGAGACGTGAACGCTAGCATCGAAGCACTGTGGAACTACGAGCAGGTACGAAAGGTGTACCCACGTTATGGAACGGCCTTTCCATTCAACGCGTGCTATAAGAGTGTTCAGTGTAGCAGCTGAACCGCTTGGCGAGGAAACGTGGAATATTCGGTGACGACAACATATCACACAACAAGACAGTGAGGAAAAAAAACAAGCCTCTAAGAGGACGTCCTTACGTTTTCGAAAGAAAATTTCACCAGAGAACAGCTGCAGCTGTTCTTAAAGTGACACAAGTGCCAGAGATGCAGTATCTGTACAAATAATTTTACAAAATAGGAAAGTGCATAATAGTTCGCGCTGATGGTGGAGCTGTTATGGCTCTCGGCAACTGATCCAAGGGTCGTGGGTTCGAAACCGGTCTTGGCAGTTGTATTTCGAAGGGTCAAAATGCTAAAGGTCCATGTTTTGTGCGATGTCAGTGCTAATCAAGAATTCCCCGAGCCCTTCGCTACGACGTTCCTCCTATTCATATTGTGATTTCGGCCCATAAAGCCTCATGTATTATAACTAAGTACGCAGAAGCAGATTAAGAAGATTAAGAAGATTAAAATGAGATTAAGAAGTTTGCAGGTATAAATTGGCAGCAGCAAGCACAGGACCGGGTTAACTGGCGGAACATGGGAGAGGCCTTTGTCCTGCAGTGGACGTAGTCAGGCTGATGATGATGATGACACAGAAGCACCCATGCAGTTTTCGTTCGCACGACGCTTGGGAAGGCGAGATTCTCCGCAACGCCAGCCTGAAGGCACAACCCCGAGTCGTAAAAAGAGTGGAATGAGGTTCCCATTAGAAACCGCCCGAACTTCACCAACGTCCTTTCTTCACAAAAAATTATTTTCACTAAATAAAATTCTGCCTCTCTTTTACTCTCTCTTTCTCAATAAACATGAAACGTCATTTTAACCGGGCAAACATAAAGCTCACTTCGTAACCTGTACGTTTATTGGCGAAATTAATGATCACCTAAATTTATTTTTTCAGCAGCCAGTCTTGAAGCGTTCTTGAAGAGTGACATTTGGCCGAAGTTTGGGCAGTTACCTAAAGCTATAAAGTTCGGCGCTTACCGGCAGCACCTGCTAGTTATCGTACATTTAAACTAAACGTTAAACTCCATAAACCACCCAAAAATACTGAAAAACATGATAAGCTGGCTTAAATTATTCGGTTGTTCGCTACTGAGTCTATTATTTCTTTAAGCCACATTATACTATCTCAACGCGTTGAATGATTCAACAAATTACTAATCTGCTACACTGCGACCCCCCTCTCCCTCCTCCGAATAATTAAAAAAGAATCCGATGTGATCATTCTCTTTGCTGTTTTTTTTCTTCCTTTTGATCGAAAGTCAGGAAGCGCTAACATCAGATGTGAAGTTCCATAGTCTAATATTGGTGGCATGGCTTCCCTTTTCAAATCTGCTAACTTTCTCGCAAAACCTTCAGGCTCACTATACATGATGAATCAGGTATTGCAGAAGCCTAATAGTTCTTTCATTTTTTTTTCTATATCTCCATGTCTTTTTTTGTGCCTCCTTCTTTCTATTTATTTTCTATGTACTTCTCTACCTTTCGATCTTTTTATGTTTTGGTTTGTTTAATTTCTTTTCCTTTTTCTATTTATTCATTTCTGTCGCACTCTACACGTTTCTCCCTTTCATTTGTTTCACGGGCTCCAACTCACCGAGCAGAGTGTTCGTTTAACGTGTGCAATAGGTCTTGTCCTATTCCTGTGGCGCATTTCCACTTATGATTTTCTGCCCACACCAATGTTTTACGGCCGGATTAAACAGATCCGCTGTTAAAACCTACCAGCTTCCTCTTGACTGCCATCAGAAATTTAGTGGAAAACCGGAACAGCATTGAGTGTTGTGCAATGCAGGCATTGGTACATGCAGCACCTCCGCCTTTAATGAAACTGTTGAGATGAAGTTTCGCCATCGAACTGCACGAACGAAACCATTACCATACAGTATTCACAACATATCTCCTCATAGAAGACTTGCCTATCTGCGAATGCCATTTCAAACTTTTCGCACCTTACGTGAAGTTTAGAAGGAACTGCGAAAGTTTAGTAGAGGAGCACCAATTTTTTCGTGTGCAATACAAATAAATATTCATTCACACTACATTGATTCAAAAGCTGGGGCATGTACTCAATTACGCTTCAAAAATATTCTGATTAGACTGAATTAAAAAAAAACAGCAAGCGAAAGCACGGTTCTTTACCTTCCACTAGGCGTCCTCGTTACATCACGCTTAATTCGCAGTTGGTTTTTTTGCGGCACGGAGATGCTCGTCTCATGCGTTCTTGAAATACTTATTCATATTCGGCATTTTTTGGCGTAAACATTGCTAGGATGTCCCACTAGAAAAATAAAGCAAATGTTTCTCGTAAGACGGACCATTGTCCTTCGTTGGCAGATTGCACTTGGTTCTTTTATATGTTTTTGCTGTCTATCTGTTGGGTTGAACTTGCCAGTAGGGCCGGAGAGACGCACAAATGTATGCGCAAGAGAGAAATCTTCAAAACGTCGACCTCTTCGTTTTTATTGGGCATGTACTTAATCACGCCTCTCGAGTGCATCGAAAAGCAGAAACGTTCTATACTTCGCGAAGCTTGTGCAATGGTAGCGAACGAAACAGTGGCGTCCAGTGTGACGGACAATCGATTAATCAATATTGGATCTGAATGTGACTCATGTATTATGTTGCGATGTATTCTAACATACGTTTACAATCAAATCGCGCATCCCATTCCCCGCATATTTTTGTTTTGGTCACCAAGGAGTACTGAAGAGATAAATAACAATAAAATAAGCCCGGTCAAAGGGGTGGGGGGCTGCCGAGCGTCGATGGCTCTTCGATCGGCTTACAGTGTTTCGAGAAGAATGAGAAGAGAAAGGAATAACGAATGAATCGCTCGTAGCGGGCGGGGGGCTTCGGCATAATTGATAATGAGGGCGTACGAAGGAGAGCGTTCGCTTCAGGTAGGATCAGCACAATGTCTGACACCTTTATCGATGTTATTTTCGCGCTTACACAGGGAGGAGTGTGAGTAAAGTAAGGACCATATCACCCGGCACCTTAATGTATTCGTATTATGCGAGGGAAATATCAGCGTTCTTATGAACTAACTGTAATTAGGCTCATATTGCTTAGCGGAAAAAATGATTATCGTTCTACTGTCATATTTTTTCCTGAACTGCTTTTTTTCTGTTTATTCGCTTAGCTCCAAAGCATTGTCACCCACGTCACTTGCCAAAAGCAGTAGTTATTTAGGGGAGGGAAGACGCCTATTTCTACAACTCATGAAGTAGCAGTGGCCAAAGAAAAGGGGCCGAATGTAGAGTGGGGCAAGGAGAGACCAACTTCTCAATCACAGATTTTTATAACGGCACACCAGTGACATATGGCGCTTGTACCTATGAGAACTTCAGTCAGAATGGCAATGATGGATAGTAACATGCGTGTTACTATCCATCACGTGTTTATCTAACGTGTTTACACAGGGTAAATATTAAAAAAAGCACACTCACTTCATCACCTTGACCCTTTTACGTTCAACGATTCAAATTGGTTCACAAGGTTCGTAGGCAGCCATTATTTTATCCGAAACAAAAAGCCCCCCCCCCCCCCCCCCAAAAAAAAAGCGATAAAGGAAGCCACGACCATGAAGTCTAGTCAGAGCTACGTACCAGCCCCATTATTCCCATGATGGCTGAATAATCACAGCTCCATACTGCCCTCATAGTAAATATTGTAGAAAATTCTATACCCACAACGTCGAGCACCAGGGAAGATTACCCGTTTGCCCATTAGAAAAAAAAAGCAGCATATCCACGGGGTGAATGATGGAGAGTGAGGCGAAGCCTCCGTCTGTCCATTCGGTCTTGCTTCTGTCCGTCCATGCGTCCGTCTGTGTAACCGTCAGTGCGTCCATCCGCCCGTCCATGCATACGTCTGTTCGTGCGTCTGCACGTTCATCTGTGCGTTCGTCCCTGCGTCCGTTAATGCACCGCCCCTGCGTCCGTCCATGCGCCCATCCGTCCATGCAGCCATCCGTGTGTTCGTCCGTGCATCTGTCTGTGTGTCCGTTCGTTCATCTAGTCAACACTCTAAGTACCCCCATCTGGCAACTATTCATCATATATTCCGCATATAAAAGCACCGCCATCCAGCGGACATTCCAAGGACTAAACTAGAGGTGGCACACGCACACTTTCTTACGGCTTGCGCTTTGTGTCTACTTCCCACCTTTAACCACCTCGAGTTCATGGTATATACTAGTTCACCGTATTCATGGCACTGGGCTCAACGCTCGCTAAACCTTTCTAAAAGCAAGAAGGTTACGCCCAGCGAGTATAACCTAGCAACCGTTTCTTGTCAGATAGTGCTTAATGTACACACCAATGGCTGCTAATTGGGAATGAGAGACAGGAGAATTCCGCTTTTAGTTAACGCGCACGCTGCGAATTTTTTATTGTTCAACAACGCACAGGAGAAATCTCCCACCGGTACCAGCCTGCAGGTCAAAGCGTAAGACTGGTTTAGCACTATGACTACGACGAGGGATGAACGGGTGCCGCTTTAAGGAGCTTCACCCTTAAAAACGGTAGGTTGCCGGTGGAGCTGGCAATCAAATAGAGTATTTCCCACTTTGGAGATAAACGCTCTTACCGCTCGACCAGCGCAGCACTTGTCCCCAGCCCAGCGAGTCAGTACCCAAAAACTCTCACCAGATATACTTGATACACTCAAAATAGAGTTCAGAAGTGGATAAAAACAAATGACAGAAAGTTTACCAAGGTCGTGCTTGGTTTGGGACTCCTTTACTCTGAGAGGGGTACCCAAGCATTATAAAAGTGAAAAAAAAAAGACAGGAGTGATACTCACGCGCACAGTAATAGACCCTCTCGTAGTTGCGCATGGTCACAGAGTCGCATCAAACTATTTGTTGCGTTCCCAACAGTAGCGTACCAGAGAATTTTATCGAGAAGGGGGTGGAGAGGTTCAACGCCTACTTATGAAAGTTCGTGCGTGTGTATGTATGTGTGCGTATATATATACACGCATGAAATGGAAAAATAGCGTGAGTGGGGGAAGGAGGAGATGTTGGCCCCCCCTCACTGCTGTACTGGTTTCGCCAGTGCTGCACAATGATGGCGCTTCAGTACGATATGAAGTTGAAGCCCGAATTAAACGGAGTGGCGTCTGCAAAGGTGAAGGTGTGGATGCGGTGCTGAAGGTCGCAGGTTCGATACCGGCCGTGGCAGTCGCATTTTGATGGGATCGAATTGCCAAAGACCAGTGTGCTGTGCGATGCGAGTGCACGTTGAAAACAACAACAACAACAACAACAACAACAACAACAACAACAACAACAACAACAAAAAGAACAGATGGTTGAAGTTTCCGAAGCCGTCTACTACGGCATCCGGCATGTTCATATCGTGGTTTTGAGTGTGCAAGATTTCAGATAATATCAATAATTTTATTAAAACCAAGCGGACAGGAAATGACTACGGGAAATGCTGCATAATAACAAGTAGCCATTTACTTTTCTTTTTTCACTCTTGTTTGACCGAGTAAAAATTATAGCTTGTTAACGTGCAATAAAAGGCAGCCTACTACTAATCTCGCATTCATTTCCGAGTGGAAAGTGGCCCTGGCGACTTAGCTTCGGATTATGTTCGGCCTCATAATTTTAAACCTTGCTATTTATTTAATAAACAAAATTGATACTTAGGATTTGGCATCTCTAAACAGAGCTATGATTAAAAAGGACGGCATAGTAGAGAGCTCCGTAAATTTCACCACCTGGGGTTCTTTAAGATGCACTTAAATTTATATACACAGGCGCCTAGCACTACACCTCCATCGAAATTTGGCCGTTGCCGCCAGGATTCAATCTTTCGCCCTTGGGGTCAGCAGTCCAGTATCATACCTACAAGACATCCACGGCGGGTTCCGCTATTTCTTTAAATCAATTTTCCCAAAGTAAGGTTAGCAAAGCTCACTTTTTCTAACTCGTTTCCCCTCCTCGACTCGCTTTAATAGTTCCTTCATTGGCGTTTTATCTTCCAGCCCTCAACCTCCTGCTCAGCAGCTGAATGCGACAGCCAATGAGCCAGCGCTTCATATCCTTCAAATTGAATGTCCCTAAACAAGTAAAGGTGTAGTGAACCTTGCTCGCTTACGAAAGCATTCTTCACGTGGCGACATTTCTAATCGACACACACACACACACACACACACACACACACACACACACACACACACACACACACACACACGCACACACACACACACACACACACACACACACACACACACACACACACACACACACACACACACACACACACACACACACACGTGCGCGCGCGCGCGCGCGCGCGAAGATCACTGGACATCGTTTAGTGATAGGCGTGGTGCGATTTGCGCTGCCGGAGGATAAGACCACGATGAAAATGACGTTAGTTCGTCGCTTGCCAGGAGGCGCTCGCCGGTTCACTCTTCCGTTGCCAGGAAACGCCATCTTTAAGGCGCTATTATGATTTTTTTCTCCCTCTTTTTATTGAATAACAACAGTTCAGTAGTCGCTATATGAACGGGGCCGCCAGTATTATATCACACCCGAGACACCTTCGCAACACTTAGCCCGCTAACGTTTGACGATCTGTATCTTCCATGGATCCTGCCGGATCACTTCTTCTCTCCGAATCTCACAATACGCAGCCCAGAATTGAAGCGATAGAACAGGCGAAAAACTAAACAAAATCTTATATAGATCGACAGCAAAGCTGAAATGGCAGCTGAAATTGTGCTCAGATGTATCTGACCGACGCTTACCGAAAGCCCAACTCTCCTTTTCAGCTTCCAGTCCACCGCCTCCGCTTTCGCAAGGCAAAAAGCATTACTCCCTCTCCTGCCCGCTCCTTCATACACACTCCTCCGCCTACAAATGATCTCTTCCTCACTGTCAGCGTGCCTTCTGGCTGTAACGAAATACAGAATGGCGGGGTACATACAAGTCGAAGCCTAAGCGACTATAGAGATTTGGTGGTGGGAGAATAAGCGATAAATCGGGCCTTATGGACCGCGAAACGCCGTTATTGCGTCCCATTTAGAGCAGTGAGAGTGAAGTCGCAAACGATGCTTGGAAATACGAAGTGCCGAGCGCAGGAAAAAGACATCCGGTGCATCAGTATAGCAGTCATGTCCGCACCAGCCACCGCCGTAGTTCGATGAATACGGCGTTTTACTGCATGCAGTGTGTTACAGGTTGAAATTGCAGCAGTTACAGCTGAATTTAAGAAACGAAACATAAAAAAATATAGTAATATAATAAAGATAGCGGAGTTTGTAGCAAGAGGAGAACGATACAAAGAGGACAGGGAGGTTATCCAGTTCTCAAACTGGCTGGTCACCTTGTGCTGGAGAAAGGGGTAAAATTAAAGATGATTAAAGTGAGATCTCACAAAAATGAAGAAGGACCAATAATAAAAGATATAAGGCTGTTTGAAGTCTGTCTATGAAACGAGCTGTCTGGGCAAGAAACGCAACAATGCTCTCAATGCCTTCCGGACCAAGAATGGTCTTGGCCACTCTTATAAGACCCTTTCCTCCGACAAGTTGTGATTTACAAGTCTATGTAACACAGAAGTGTGGCAGTATGGGCTAGTTGATATGACATGACAATAGTTATAGCACGAGAACAGAACGACGACAAAGGGACAAGCGCTCGTCTCCTTCCTGTCCCTTTGTCGTCGTTCTGGTCTCGCGCTGTAACTGTCATCTATGTAACACTTCTAAAGGCGCCTTTTTTGACAGAGTAAAGCGAGGACACTTACAAAGGTGGAAGATTGCCTCCTCGCAGATGCAGTTGTCATGCGTCGGGCAGCTGTCCATTCCGATTTGTAACGAATAAGCATTCTTGAAGGCCACACCTAACCACAGCGCACAGTTAAATTTAAAAGTATGGTATGGGGCTTCGGATGCTTAAGATTGATCTCTAGCCCTTCGCCACGTGACACAAATCGATCCCACGAATGCATTTAAGTTGTTTTAATACCATGTTATTGTCATACTGCTGAAGTCTGGGCATATTCGTAATCACAAGGAATACACAGACGGGATGAAGTACACACACACGCACACGCGTGCCCGAGTTAAAAACAGGGATTTTGCATAGCAGTCAGGCCTTCTGTTTCAGAGCCGCACCCGTACTTCAGACCTCTTCACAGAAGATCCAATGAAGGCATTATGTCAGGAAAATTCCAGTGGTGGTTTGCAGTGTCGATTATGCGATTTTAGAGTGAAGGCCTCATGCACCCGTTTCTGCGTTTACTGACCTCGTCATCACTGTTGCCGTCGCCGTCGGTGGCGCACCCGATAGATATGAAAACGCAATCGATAGACATAAAAAAATGGGAGAAAAAAAACGCAGGATTTAATGGGTGGGCCCTCTGCATGAAAGCCGAGTATTCTACCACAGAGCCCAACTGGTTATTCAAACATGTTTGCAAATAAACGCCATATAGGCGTGATGTCGGGCAAAAAAATCACGTTAATCTATGAACTACCGCGTGGAAGAACAGTAAAGGAAGAACCAATCATCCTACAAGACTAATTGCACAATGAGTCGGTGGTTTAACGCTTGTCACTCACTGAATTGTGATTTGGCATAATTCTTCATTGCTGTAAGCCACATACAACAGGGAAGTGCACATAATATCTAACAGATGTTTAGTGGGTACCTCGCTTAACCGCAGAAATACGAGTAATAGCGTATTGGGTGCGGTCCTGCTCCTTCAAAAAACGTGATTTGTGGCGTAGTCGATAACTTGCGGAAAGTCAACCCTTCAAACACCATTTGCCTTGGCCCAACACGAAGTTGGACTTAGAGCTCGCGTTAGGCAGTATAATAATTGTGGGCGAATCTTTTCATAAGTCTAATAAACATTACATACGTAAACATTACATACGTGGAACTATGACTCCACAAACGTTTTTCTATCGTTACGAGAATAAGACTACAACTGTTACTCGTGATATGAACATAGCCACGCCAGGGGCGCAGGAAGAAATTATTTACCGGAGGGGGGGGGGGGAAGGGGGAAGCACCTCTTTGAAATGGTAATTTTTCGTTGTCTGTGTTATGGCAAAAAAAAGTTCGGGTGGTTGAGTGTTCACATGTTTGGTGTGCTACCTCCTTACCTCCTACGCCCCTGTGCGTTGTAGCGCACACTTTTGGCGGTAAAACTTGCGTCTTCATCCTAACATTAGTGCCGACATTGCATCTCATGATTAGAAACTCTTCGCACTACAGTGTGTTAAACCTGCCTTGTAAGCTTACAATATGTGCACAACTACTAAACTTGCAAAAGCACGTCGATTCGCCTCATAACTCCGTGCTCAAAGAGAGAGAGAGAGAGGGAGGAGGAATGTAGGAAAGGTAGAGAGGTTAACTAGACTATGCGTCCAGTTTGCTACCCTACACATGGGGAGGGGGAGGGGGAGTAAAAGAGAGAGAGAAGGATAGACACATGTCACATCACACACACAATGCCGAGTTTCACAGGCGGTCCCTCAGTGAAGTTGCTGACAAGTATCTCAGGAGGGCTCGTGTGGCTTTCTGTGCTGATGTGCTGCGCGACCAGGCTCCTAAGATCTTTGCTTCATTAAATGGCCGGTCATCGAGTCTATTCAAGGCACACTGGAGAGTGCGGCGATCTTCATCAAATTAGGCACAGTGGCACAAGAGATGTTCAATAGTCTCTATACAGTTGCAGCTTTCACACATGGATGAATCCGCCATGCCAATGCGATGGCTGAATGACTTCGTAAACGCTACCCCAGTCCACAGCCGGCACAGCATTGTAGCGTCACGTCGAGAAATCTTGGATGGCAGTCGTTTCTGACGTAATGACTTAAGATTCTTAGGGCGATGATTGGAGTTAAGTGGACGTACGCTAGGACGTACGCTGATTGGAGTTAAGTGGACGTACGCTAGGGGGAGCGATGTAATAAAATCAAGTGGGAAAAATGTACAGAGGATTCATGGTTTACCAGGTTTACCTCCGGAGCTTCGCCCACTCATCATCATTCACTTCATGGATATGGCGGAATTTTTTCAGATATCCCCGGCACTTCAAGGTGCACAATCGGTCTTTTCATGCACTACTCTGGAGATAGTGGTATGGTTGCGGGTGAGAATCTCCACGAGATGGAATTCTGGTTAGCCGCAACAACTTTGGAAAACGCTGCCTTTGGTCTTTCTAGTGGCAAGCTAGCAAGGTAATGGTTAGGCACTCTGGATCTGTGACGGATATGTGTCCGGAGTGTGTCGACAGTTATATATGTCGTGATCGAATGGTCTTTAGCAATACCAATTGTTGCTAACGTATTAGCGCACCGAGGTAGCCCGAAGCATGTGCGAAGGACTTGGCCTTGAATGCTTTGCAGGACCCTTATGTTAGTTTTTCCGGTGTTGGAAAGCATGGGCGTGCGTTACCGCAAATATCCCAAAAAGAGCACTCTGTACAGCTGAAGCATAGATGACACTGATGTGCCCCACGTTTTACCAGCGAGAAATCTCATCACGTGTGTGATAGAGCTGAGCCTCTTCTTCAAGTGCGAGATTTGAGCACTCTACGAGAGATCTCTGTCGATAATGACGCCCAGGAATCGGTGACGTCTCATATACGAAAGGTTCACGTTGTCGATTGAAAGAGGATAACATATCATGGGCTTGCGGGTAAAAGGGACTAAGGCACACTTCTCGGTGGAAATTGTGAGGCCTCGAGCATAAAGGTACATCGACGTTATTCTCGCTGCTTTCTGGAGCCGTGCGCGTACCTGGAGTCGTGTCACTGCTGAAGCCCAGATACATATATCACCAGCGTATGTAGAGATATTGACTGATCGATGTAGACTTTGTATAAGGCCAATGATCGTGAGGTTAAACAGCGTAGGGCTGAGAACCGCACCTTGTGGAACGCCACGAGCGGTATAATGATCAACGGTGTGGCCTTCCGCAGTGAGCACGAAGAAGGATCTCCTTTGTAGGTAGCTCCGAATCCATCAAAACATTTCTCCACCGATTCCAATGTTCACCAAGGCATATAGGATGGCATCGTGCGTTACGTTGTCGTATGCACCTTTCACATCGAGGAACATTGCAACCGAGATGCGCTTGAGGTATTTCTGTTGTTGCAGAGAGGTTACGAGGTCGATGACATTATCAATAGAAGAGCGGTCTCTTTGAAAACCAGCCATAGCCTCTGGGTATATAATATAGCGTTCAAGGTACCACTCGAGGCGTGTCAGAACCATTCTTTCCATTATTTTCCCCACGCAGCTGGATAGCGCAGTGGGTCGATATGATGCCAGATCAAACGGCGACTTTCCAGATTTGAGGATTGGTACCAAGCGGCTGGATTTCCACCTTTCTGGAACGACGCCATCGTTCCATGACTGGTTGTAGCATTTTAGTAGCTGGTCTCGGCCGCGTCTTCCAAGATGGCATAAAGCAGCGTATGTAACACCGTCCGGCCCAGGTGACGATGAACGTCTGCAGGTGGCTAGAGCTGCATCCAGTTCCTCGAGTGAGAAAAGCATATTCAGTTCAGAAACTCGTGCTACGGGAACATCCTCGCGAACTTCGTCACTCATGGTAACCACATTGCCCGCAATCCTCACGCAGAAATCTTCAGCAACGTCAACCTGCAGGCGGCCTTGATGGAGAGCCAATGTGCTGAATGGACGTTGTTGTGTAGTCGAGCCAAGGCCACGCACCGTCCTCCATATATGGGACATAGGCTTGCGAGGATCGAGTGATTCACAAAATTTCTTCCCCCGTTGGTCCTCCAGCTTGTCCATTCGACGTTGGATTTTCTTTTGTAGACGTCGAGCGTCTCTGAGGTCATGAATCAAATTAGTGCGCCTGTACCTCCTCTCCACCCGCCTACGATTCGTTCGTAGTCGTTCAAGTTCTATATCGAATTCTGTACGCTTTGATGTGCATTTAAAGGCGCACGTAACCTCTTCCATCACATTTTTCATTACCTCCTCGAGGCCGCACGCGATATCATCGCATGCCTCTTCCACCTTTGTCTTGTACATTGTCCAATTAACTCTTTTGTTAGTTGATGAGGAGGAAGTTGCAAAACCTGTAACCTTCAGATACGTTGAAACGTGATCACTGTCGTGAGTCTCAATATCAGTGAACCATCGCACTTGTTGGGTGAATTGCCGTGACACCAATGCAAGATCCAAGCAACTGCTATATCTCGAAACACGCAAATACGTTGGACTGCCGTCATTCATAACGTTAAGCTCGTGGCATGAGGCGAATTCAGCAAGTTTCCGGCCTCTGAAATCAATCTTTGTGCTTCCCCAAAGCAAGTGATGATCATTAAAATCACCAATAACAATCCAAGGTCCAGGTGTAGCGGTTAAGATGTCATGTAGTCTTTCACCATCGAACTGACCAGATGGTGAGATGCATGCGCCGATAAGTGTGAAGGCTACCTTCTTCTTTGCAACGCGGAGGCATACGTATTGATTTCCGTTATGGGGTTGCACCAAATGTGGAATGTAGGTTAAATCTGTGCGGATATATATAATTACTTTACTGAGCTCACCACAAGTCGATGAAGTGAAGGCTTCGTAGCCAGAAAGCTTTATCGCTTTTGACAAATTTGGTTCACATATTACTAATATAGGAAATCTGTTGTGGAAAACGTAATGTCGAAAACATGAGATCCGTGATTTACGTCCTCTGGCATTCCACTGTAAAACTGTCGCACTGCGTACTTCGTCTCGGAATGAAGGCAGTAAAAGAGCCATTTTGTCTAGGCGGAGTTGGCAAGCACTG
Organism: Rhipicephalus microplus; assembly: GCF_043290135.1. Lineage (NCBI taxonomy): Eukaryota > Metazoa > Arthropoda > Arachnida > Ixodida > Ixodidae > Rhipicephalus > Rhipicephalus microplus. The sequence goes on from NC_134703.1 coordinate 70,271,616, forward strand.
GACTCAGGGCATCCAATACTTGCACTGCGCATCGTGCTGTAGGCGTGTTCGTGTTGCCTATAAGCGTGCGAATGACATTGATTAGAGACTTAATCATCGTCGAAATTTCTCGATCACGCTCTGTCGCCTTATCTTGGCGAGATGCAGAAAGTGGTGCTACTGGTGCACGTTCCAGTTTTTCTGCAGGGATTATCCTTCGAAGTGATGGCCATGCTTCTTCCAGAGCCTCCTTTTCAGGGGCAGTATTCTCAGTGCACGTGTTCCTTCTGTCCGGCGGTGGTGGTGAAGCCGATTCAACGAAAGGAGGCTTTACAGAAGACTTGATACTGTGGGCAGGCTTTCTAGATGAGCGTCGGCGACGAGAACGATGTCGCCTGACGACAGCAACCGCTTCTCGGTGAGTTGAATGGTCCCTCAACATTTTCTTCAAAACCGAAATCTCCTGCCTTATTTTCGGACACTGTTTTGATGTGGCGTCGTGGGACCCTTGGCAATTCGGGCATTTATAGGACTTAGCCTTACATTTGTCGGCAGAGTGTGGTGCACCACAACGAGAACATGTTGTAGGATTTCCACAGACGGCGCTCATATGACCAAATTTCTGACATTTTCGGCACTGAAGCGGCATAGGGACAAATGGCCGCACAGCATGTCGGAAATGACGCACCTTAACATGTGTCGGCAGGCAGTCACTCTTAAAGTCTATCTTCACACATCTCGACTTTCCTAGACGACACACCTGTAGTATTTGGGGCCCATCATTAGCAGGCTTAATAAGAATCGGCAGATCTTCGTTCGAGATGGTCACATCGATGTCATATATGACGCCTATAGTTGCCTGATTTCCATGCGGAATGATAGTGTGAACATTCATGCCGCCAAGGACGGTAACTTTACTCAGTGAATCTAACGCTGACGCTTGAGCGACGTCCACTGCTAGAACATTTTCCCGAGTATTCACTCTGATATCCTTAATACTGTTCGGCACAGTGAGTTGGCCCACTCCAGGGCGCGAGGGTTAGCTGTCCGCGGCCATGGAGGACCTTTGGGTCGAACTGGAGATTTCGTAAACAGGGATCCGCCAACTACATATAATGAAATAACCCAACATTTCGCTATGGATAGGAGAATCTTTCCACCTCCACATGCGAAGCTAAATAGAGCGCAGGCGCTTACATTGCGATTACTTCAAACAGAAACGTACCCTAACCCTGCCTTTCTTCACAAGCTTTATCCTGATGTTTATTTAACCAACTCGTGTACAAAATGTGGCGGTTTAGCCACCTTACACCACATGCTCTGGGAGTGCCCTTCGGTACGTGGCACCGATACAGCATCGTCCAGAAAGTGGGACTCCGCTCTCCGGAGTCCAGACATAACATCGCAACTTTGGGCTGTCCAGAGGGCCCACGATGCGGCGCTAGGGCTCGGCCTTACTGTCCCATCGTGGGAGCGGCCCGCCGTGTGCTAGGGCGCACGCCTTCGGACTTGTCAATAAAGTTTTTCCAAACCAAACCAAACCAAACCAGTGCCTCGAGCTCTGAAGATACAGCTTGCCTGTTCAGTCGTCTAATGTTGATGGATGGTTGCGTAGGCAACAGTAGGGCAGTGTACCTCGGCGGGCTTTGCGGGGCCCTCCCAGCAGATGCGTCCATGGATGCCCTAAGCATCCTCCGCTTTGCTTTCTGGCTCATGACGGTCACGTATTCTTCGTCGGAGCTGTCGACGCTCTCGGCAGTGTCAATGAGGGTAGCCTCGCTGTCACTGGAAATGCAGTTTCGCTTCCTTGAGGTTGCCGGTGCTGTCGCCGGCAACTCGGGTGGGCGTGCAGATGAGTCCACTTCCATCGCCGCCAAAAAGGGAACTACGTGCCCCGTATAACTGCGAAAATAAGTGAAAAGTCTAAAGGTGAACGGCAAACACTCAGCTACAGCAACACTTCGTCTTCGTCTTCGTGCTCAAAGAGAAAATTTTGGAATGGGTTGCTGCTGGCTGAATGCTTTCCATGAAATTGATTCGCGCAATGCACGAGATCTGCGGGATTTTTTTGCGGAATGCTGTACGACTGTCTCGATATAACTGAATTCAGGAACAGCGCAACCTACAAGTAGTTACTTCGTGACTACGGAAGCGAAAAAACAAGGACAGAAAAGAGCGCTGACTTTCAACAAAGGTTTATTATCGGAGTGATGTACATTTTTCGCTTCCGTAGTTACGAAGTAACTACTTGTATGTTGCGCTGTTCCTGAATTCAGTTATGTCCTACCAAATTGCCCAAGCTTCCACGCTTCATGATTGTCTCGATACTTGGTTCGTGATTAAACCATAGACAACGCGAAGGTCGCTTGGTTATTTGAAAGAGCCATGTTTTCTTGCGCGGGCGTTTCTTTGAGTTACACCAGGCTGAATGCTACAGGAGCTGTAGGTCCTAGCCGTATTTCGTCTAGACGAGAAACTGAGAGAAACGGATGAGAAAATAAAAAGAGAAAGAGAGAAAAATAGAGAGAAATTAGAAACAAACGTGTACATGTAACAGATACAAGAAACAGAGGCAAAGAAAGACAACAAAGAAAAAGAAAATTGAGGGGAACAAGGAGGCCCACGTTGCTCCGCTCCTACTTCTGGCTTGTCACCCCTCGTGCGAAGCTGCCTCCAAACACAGAGCAGCCAACTGGAAATCTACAATAAACTTCCCTGTCTTTCCTACCACGTTCACCCCCCCCCCCCCGTGATTTTCCTTTGCGAACATGTAATGTCTGATGCTGCTTCGGCTTTCGATTTCAACCTGCTGCACTTCAGTCTTGAAGTCGACATGCCTGTTACGCTCACTTGATCCCTCATGAAATGCCACGCGGACTGTAACGCGTAGAAGTCAGCCAAAGTATTTTGTTTAGAAAAAGTTTATTTACAGCATGTACAGAACACAAAGGCTTCATATCATTCCAGTAACAGGGCACATACACTTCGGCACATCTATATTTCACGACTAACATCACCACGTTACAGTGAAGACATTTGCTCTAATATACATGATTATGTTGGCGCACATGTACACAAAAATTCAATGTGATATCACGATACAAGGGTATAACGATACAATAGATCCAAATGAAACACAATTTGTAACAAATGAAATCATATATAACAACTCAGCGGGCGCTGCTTAGCACCAAGTCGGTCGAAAAATGAGTTGTATCCTTTCGTGTTCCACCTTGACAAAAGGGCACGACCAATGCCGCAGAAACTCTTGCTCCCCGAGGAAGAAAAGCTCTTCGGAGAGGAACGCGAGGATCTCTCGTCTCATTCTCCCCAGTATCGGCCACAATGCACGTCAGCGGCAATTGGCAGCTACGGCCTCACATCGGTTTCTCCAAAGGCTGAACAGCCCCGCAACTATTAAGAGAGCGGAGAAACGGCTACGCGGAAATCGGCCGTTTGACACGAAAGTTCGCACACCCTGTCCCCGAAAACCAGCATTAACCGCACGCCAAAAAAGGCAGGAAACCACACATTCAAACGTCGCATGTCGATTGGTCTCTACCATGACGCAGTTAGGGCAAGTGGAAGTGCGAACCACCTGCCATCGCTGCAACCGATCTCGCGTGGGGAGCAAGCCCCAGCCCAACCTCCAGACAAAGTCTCTGAGATGCCCTGGCAACACTGCGGCAGTTATTGGTTTCCAAGCGCGGTTCAATACAGATTGACGATGCTGGGGCACTAAGGGCCGTAGAAGGGCGGCCATTGTGTCCACCACTTTAGAATCGGCCACCTCTATCTCTGGGCACGTAGCTTCTAAACGTCGGTGAAATGCCAGAAGGGCTCGATACAAAGATGGTAATTCAGTTGATTGGGGACCTTTGTTTATTTGGCTATCCGGCAAGAAGACACGTAGTGATGGCCCCAGATGGTAGCGAGCCAGTGTCTGAGCGGGCATGTCATCATTGCTTAGTATTCGCAATAGAGTGCGGAGGCACAATGTAGAAGCCGCGACGGAAACGTCAGGGAATGCAAAACCCCCTTGATCTCGCGGTTGAGCCAATGCCCCGCAAGTGGCTGAGTCATTTTTTCCGGCTAGGCGATCCACCGGAGGCTCGGGGCCTCCGGGATCGCGTCGAAGTCCGCAGGGGACTTCTGTCTCTGGTGGGGGCTTCTAAGTCACGAGTAGTTGTCCGGTGGCGTTTGGTGTCCGGGTTTTTGAGCGAGGATGGTACAAAGATGTCTCCACTGTCCTGGCTTATGTCACTGGGGCTGGTGTCTTCGTCAATTTGTAGGGGCGCTTCACTCGCGGTGCTGTTGGAGTCCTCGTAGATGCAGGCGTCGTCGTCTTGAGATGTAGACTCCTCGATACACCTGAACTTGTTGTCGACAGAGCAGCAACGCGAGGAGCGTCAGATGCAATATTCCCATCCGAGACGCCGTCCTCACGAGGCGCTTCGTCTGACGAGGGCTTGGCCTGCGATTCCTCAGAAATGGCCACGGGAAGCGGGGAACTTAAGTTTTCAGTACCTGGAGGGAGTACCAGGCCCGTAATCGTTGGGGACGCAGTGGGCGTCTGGTGCAACGTCGCGATTGGCACACCTTGGTCGTGGTCGGTTATCACGGCTCGCGTTGACGAATCGTCGCACTTGTTCTTAGATGGCGTTCCTGGTTGAAGTGGAGGGAAATCCTTGGACGCCGCCTCGGAATACGATGGCCTGATGGTGCAGGCCACGGTGGCATGCGGGTCCCCACAACGGCGACAGGGCAGCGAGCAGCCTTTCCCGTCGTGGCCATAAACGCCGCACCTTCCACAAAACGGAGCTGTGCAGTTCATGCGGAAGTGCCCACTGTCTCCACATCGACGGCACACTCGCTGGATGCCTGTAAGGAACGGACTTGAAGACGCCGAGGAGCATCAAACCAGAACTGAAGAAGACGAGCGGAGAGCAGGTGGCACGAAGGCGACAACAAGAAATGAAGAAGAGAAGAAGGCACGTGCGATTACGAGGCAACTGTGCGCCAAATCAGCTGATGACCAGTGATGGCCCATAGAGGCGGCGTGCCACAATTGGGCCACGTGCAACCATTACGTGGCAGTGGGCTTTGTGGCTGGGGACGAGCCGAAGCAGCGGCAGACGGGAGACAGCGGGCCGAAGCGTCGGACGCAGGCGATCCAGGTTCCGGCCAGGGAACGCGGCCGTCCACGCTGCTGCCGTCCAACTACCAGCTGGGGCGGCGTTACCAGCACGAGTACTGCATCTCGGGGCGCGGCCTGGCCTGCTGTTCTCTTCCTTGCCGAGGGCATTGCGGATCTCGGCGAGGCGTCTCCACGGTCAGCCGTTCGACATAGCGATGAACGTGGCCAGGCTAATGGTCACGGTTGCGTCGAGCATCGCGTCTCGGCGCACGCTCTTCGCTGGACGGGCTGGCCATGCCCCGCATGGAGCATCGCGTCTCCATGCGGGTTGACTGCTCCGTGGCCGAACCCATGCCATCAAGCGCCGGTGTCACGAGAGCGTCGCACTTCGGCAAGGGACGAGCGAGATGTTATGCCGGGCGAGACGCGGGCGTGTGTACGGAGGACCATGGAGCCGGGCGAGGTTCAGGGTGGCCGAGGATTCAGATGCCAGGAGAGTTGCTGCCTGCATCGAGGATCGCCGAGTGGTGCCGAGCCGTACCGAGCGACGCGCCAGCCTCGGAAGTGGGCCGCGAGCTCACGAGGTGCGCACCCGAGGGTACCTGGCTCTGGCCTGGCCAAGGCGAGGAACGCCGGTGAGTGAGCTGCCGCTCCGCAGCTGTAGCGAGCAGAATTTCAGCACGGCACAGACGGTGCTGTGCTGGCCAGAACCCACACGTGGAACCGCTACGCCCGGGCGGTGATCAAGAGCTTGGAAACGAGGTCCGAGGTCGCGCTGGTCCAGGCATCTCCGCCACCGCAGCTCGAGAGCTGAGGCCACGAAGGCAGACGAAGCGGTGCGCCGCTCGAGAGGACGAGTTCCTGGGAGCGTTCCTGAGCCGGACGTGGGACCCGTACGTGTCGGCCAGGTCGAGCTCTGGTGTGTCCGGTCGAGGTCGAGCTCCGGTGTGTCTGTTCAAGGTCCAAGGCCGAGACCTGCTGAACGGCTCCTGCCTGGGTGCAGTGGCCGGGAGCAGGTTCGTGGGCGAAGCCTACCGGGTGTGGTCGTCGTGAGCCGTGGCCTGATCCTGGACCTCCGGAGTTGCGACCCTGACTGCTGGGTTGGCCGCGACGTCTGACTAAACGGCGCTGCACACGGTAGCGTACCCGTGCGTCGTCAGCCGTTCCACCCATGCCATGAAATAAAAAGTTCATGTTAATCCTTTCTCGTCCGCTATCAACAAACATAGTGACGAACGTTTCCTTAACCACTACAATAAATGGCGAGCCTGCCAGGATCAAGCTCTCGCGTTACCTCTGAGAGCCTCACGTTGTTTGTGTGTGGCGGACGAGAATGGACGACAAGAGAAAGCTAGTTGAGCTAGGGAAGGAGATGGAACTGAGTGGAGAGGCTTTGCTGGCATGGGCGAGCACTGAGGAAAAAGAAATGAGGAACCAGATAGCGAAAGATCGAGAGGAGGCACCTCTAGCAGCACAGGCAGAGCATGAGCGTGAAATAGCTCGCATGGAGGCTGAAAGGCTCCTCCTCGAAGAGCGGCGTCTGTTCATTGTTGTGTGAGAAAAGTTGTTTTCCCCCTAAACAACTTTCTTGAGCAGGGGGATATTGTAAGGAACGGACTTGAAGACGCCGAGGAGCATCAAACCAGAACTGAAGAAGACGAGCGGAGAGCAGGTGGCACGAAGGCGACAACAAGAAATGAAGAAGAGAAGAAGGCACGTGCGATTACGAGGCAACTGTGCGCCAAATCAGCTGATGACCTGTGGTGGCCCATAGAAGTGGCGTGCCACGATTGGGCCACGGCGACCATCACGTGGCAGTGGGCTTTGTGACTGGGGACGAGCCGAAGCAGCGGCAGACGGGAGACAGCGAGCCGAAGCGTCGGACGCAGGCGATCCAGGTTCCGGCCAGGGAACGCGGCCGTCCACGCTGCTGCCGTCCAACTACCAGCTGGGGCGGCGTTGCCGGCACGAGTACTGCATCTCGGGGCGCGGCCTGGCCTGCTGTTCTCTTCCTTGCCGAGGGCATTGCGGATCTCGGCGAGGCGTCTCCACGGTCAGCCGTTCGACATAGCGATGAACGTGGCCTGGCTAATGGTCACGGTTGCGTCGAGCATCGCGTCTCGGCGCACGCTCTTCGCTGGACGGGCTGGCCATGCCCCGCATGGAGCATCGCGTCTCCATGCGGGTTGACTGCTCCGTGGCCGAACCCATGCCATCAAGCGCCGGTGTCACGAGAGCGTCGCACTTCGGCAAGGGACGAGCGAGATGTTATGCCGGGCGAGACGCGCGCGTGTGTACGGAGGACCATGGAGCCGGGCGAGGTTCAGGGTGGCCGAGGATTCAGATGCCAGGAGAGTTGCTGCCTGCATCGAGGATCGCCGAGTGGTGCCGAGCCGTACCGAGCGACGCGCCAGCCTCGGAAGTGGGCCGCGAGCTCACGAGGTGCGCACCCGAGGGTACCTGGTTCTGGCCTGGCCAAGGCGAGGAACGCCGGTGAGTGAGCTGCCGCTCCGCAGCTGTAGCGAGCAGAATTTCAGCACGGCACAGACGGTGCTGTGCTGGCCAGAACCCACACGTGGAACCGCTACGCCCGGGCGGTGATCAAGAGCTTGGAAACGAGGTCCGAGGTCGCGCTGGTCCAGGCATCTCCGCCACCGCAGCTCGAGAGCTGAGGCCACGAAGGCAGACGAAGCGGTGCGCCGCTCGAGAGGACGAGTTCCTGGGAGCGTTCCTGAGCCGGACGTGGGACCCGTACGTGTCGGCCAGGTCGAGCTCTGGTGTGTCCGGTCGAGGTCGAGCTCCGGTGTGTCTGTTCAAGGTCCAAGGCCGAGACCTGCTGAACGGCTCCTGCCTGGGTGCAGTGGCCGGGAGCAGGTTCGTGGGCGAAGCCTACCGGGTGTGGCCGTCGTGAGCCGTGGCCTGATCCTGGACCTCCGGAGTTGCGACCCTGACTGCTGGGTTGGCCGCGACGTCTGACTAAACGGCGCTGCACACGGTAGCGTACCCGTGCGTCGTCAGCCGTTCCACCCATGCCATGAAATAAAAAGTTCATGTTAATGCTTTCTCGTCCGCTATCAACAAACATAGTGACGAACGTCCGTTAACCATCACAATGCCTTTATAGTCACAGGTTACTCGATGGCCCGCGACCTTGAGGTAGTTGGGCACCGGTGACGAAGCCTTCATTTCCATGCGGACGTATCGCGTCCCAGTGGTCGCGGTTGGGCGCGATCCCATGAGTCCTCTGGTGATGTGCAGCACCTTCCCGTAGGGAGAGAGTGCTTGTGCGAGGACTTCGCTGAGTACGCGGCACGGCAGGAACAGGACGGTCACTTGGGTCACTTGGGGTCCCTGGGGTACGATGGCGACGCGCTCTTCTCGGATGATAAGGTGCGACGCGTCTACGATTTGGGCCAGTGCGGCCTCACTGTTGACGGTAACTTGGTAGTTCCGGCCTCCAAAGTGCTGAACGCAGTATACTTCTTCGATTCCAACTATTGAAGACGTCGCGTCAACGACGTCTTCGGGACTAGTCCCCTCGGGGACGACTACATCGAAGGCTAGCGCCTTCTTCGGGGGCTGGCTTGCCATGACGGGCGTCCGCCAGCCCAGAGACGCCGTGAGACGCTAACGATGACGTGAGACGCTAAGACGCTCCTTATGGCGTGGCTTGGGCGTCCCTCGTAGAGATTTCTTCTGTGCGTTGTTGAACAATAAAAAATAGCGCTCAATGTACATGCCGATGGCTGCTATTGGGAAACGAGATACAGGAGCGTTCGGCTTTTAGTTAACGTGGACGCTGCAATCCCCATTAGCAGCCATTGGCATGTACATTGAACACTATCTGACAAAGGATTGCTACGTTATACTCGCTGGGTGTAACCTCCTAAGTATTAGAAATGTTTAGCGAGCGTTGAACCGCAGTGCCATGAATACAATGAACTAGTATATACCATGAATGAACTCAAGGTGGTTAAAGGTGGGAAGTAGATACGAAGCGCAAGCCGTAAGAAAGTAAAAGCAGAATTCGGCTGTCTCTTATTTCCCATTAGCAGCCATTGGCATGTACATTGAGCACTATCTGACAGGAAAAAGTTGATTGATTGATATGTGGGGTTTAACGCCCCAAAACCACCATATGATTATGAGAGACGCCGTAGTGGAGGTGCCTAATGTGGAACCCCCGCACCTGCAGGTCTCAATGCCCACGACTGCCACCCCAAGTGCCTCCTCTGCCACGGCGCCCATGAGACTGGGACCAGTGGCTGCACGGCAAAATATCGAAAATATCGGAAACGCAAGCAGCCCTCAACATCTGCTCGAGGGACCACCTCATGTTCGTCACAGCCAGACAGCGGCACCAACCTGCATCAGTCGGCTCCACCACTCCACGCCGACACTCAGGCATTCCCACCGCTCGAAGCACCAGCGGTGGTACCTCAGGTGAGCAGTCGGGCAGGGAAAGCTGCTTCTAAGCCTCTCTCACCCCCTTCTGTAGATCCTCCTTCTCCCGAACTTGCGGCCCTTCGCCAGCAAGTTGCGGCACTTCAAAAGCGAAATTCTCTTTTAACTCAACAACTCGAACTCTTAAATAAGCGACTTCAACCCCAACAACAGTGCACTGCAAGGCCATCTGGTATTGCCTCCTCTGTCCAGGCGGCTACGCCAGCTACGTCCAAGCTTAGTCCTGGCGCTAAGCCCACTCCCAATAAACCGCCGGTTCAAGCAACCATTTGTACTCCAGCACTCGGAACTGGTGCCACATCTACTCCAGAAGCTCTTGAGGCTCCTGGGGCACCTCAGGTCATCTTGCCCGCTAACCAAACTCTCCCTAGCGAAGAGCGCACCCCGCGCGTAGAGGAACGCCTCACGCGCGTCGAAGCTTCGATTAATCACCTTCTCACCAGCTTCTCGGTCCAACGCATAGTAGTAGAGGTTACCCAGGCTATTCAAGCCTGGGCAATCACCCAGTTTCAACCCAAGGCATCGCGTTCCCGCTCCTGCTCGGTGAGCAGTGAGGGTACAGCTCCACGGCATCGTCGTAAGGTGGCTACCACCACCCCGCCGTCGGACAATCCCGCCTCCGTGCCCCTCCCTGCCTCTGAGGAATCCGAGCGGGACATGGAGGACCAAATATAAAACCTAAGACAGTCACGATGGCTACCAATCGTACGTCCCGTTCAAACATTGCGTCTAAATTCGAGATCATACAGTGGAACCCTGGAGGCTTCGGGAACAGGCGAAAGCGTTCACATCGTTCCCTTTTCCTCAGCTCACTTGGCTCTCAGCCGGCCGTCTTGGCGCTCCAAGAATCTGGCCCTGCTCCATCCCTTTCTGGATACTGCTCCTATGTAGGCGGCACCACCACATGCCTCCTCGTGCATAAAGCTTACACGGCGGTACAGATTGACCTCGATCTGGATATTCCTTACGACTACTGCATGATATCAGTGCTGTCTCAGCGGAGGGGCCAACCATCAATACATATATTAAACGTGTACTGTCCCCCTCGCCTTGCAAGGGCTTCGTTTGCGCATCTCTTCCACCGGGCGCTGCGTATAGCGGCCCGACAACCACTGGTGATTGTCGGGGACTTTAATGCCCCCAGCCCTCACTGGGGTTACCACTACGAGAAGGCCCGGGGCAGAGAGCTCAAGGAGCTCATTTCCTCGCTGAGCCTGACGCTTCTTACCGATCCGGCACAACCCACACGTTCCGGCAACTCGGTCACGCGAGACACATGCCCCGACCTCTCCTTCACCCGTCACATCCGCGATGCTACATGGGAGAATTTAGGCGAAACCCTAGGCAGCGATCACCTTTTATTCCGCATTTCGTTCACACCGCGGCAGAAAATGCGCCAACACTGGGGCCAAGCCCGTCTCACCGATTGGACTCGGTTCAGAATGCAACCATTCCCCGCCGGCCTCTCCTCGACCGAATATGCAGCGTGGGCATCATACGCTCTTCATATGAAACAAGCGAACACTCGCACCCTTGCAACCTCTAGTTTGACTCCTGCAATCGATCTACACCTCCTACATCTTTGGCACGCTCGCCGCGGGCTCATAAGGCGCTGGAAACGCAACAAACTTAATCGGAAACTTCGCGCTCGCATTGAGGCGCTCACTGCAGAGGCGGCCGCATACTCCGCACAACTTTCCGATGCTAACTGGGCAGACACCTGTTCGAAGGCTGCAAAGCAGATGAGCTCTAAGAGTGCGTGGCGACTCTTTAGAAGCCTTCTCGATCCCTCCACCACCAGGGGAGAAACGCAACGCCAGCTCCACCGTGTTCTGCATGCCTTTCAGGGCACTACGGATGAACTCGCGCGAGAACTTTGTGACCGCTACATCTGCCGCACAATTGATCCCGCAGGCCCAGCATATACGTATTCCGGCGCCCCGAACACCGACCTCGACGCCCCATACACACTTTCTGATTTACGATTTGCACTCACGAAAATGCGACGGGGCACGGCCCCTGGACGCGACGGAATCACAGTATCACTCCTGGCAAATCTTCCCGACCAAGCACACCTCTCGCTACTCCACCTTATAAATTCGATATGGGACGGTTCTCCGCTTCCAACGGAATGGACCACATCGGTCGTGACATTCATTCCCAAATCGACAAAGTCCATTAGTATTGAGGCACTGAGACCCATGTCACTTACGTCTTGCGCAGGCAAACTCATGGAAACCATGGTTCGCGAACGCCTTTCCGCCTACTTGGAGGCCAGGAGGACCTTTGCCGACACGATGTTTGGCTTTCGCCCACATCTGTCGGCGCAGGACGTCCTGCTCCAGCTTCAACACGATATCATAGAGCCGACTACTATGCGCCATAACGATAAAGCCGTGCTCGCTCTCGATCTCCGCGGGGCGTTCGACAACGTCAAACACAGCACTATACTCACTAACCTGTCTACTACAAACTGCGGGCAGAAGACTTTCAACTACATTCGCGCCTTTCTATCACATCGCACCGCCTTCATTCGCCTTAATTCTACCGAACACGGCCCTTACTTATTAGGCAAGCGGGGTACACCTCAAGGGGCAGTCCTGTCTCCTCTGCTTTTTAACCTGGCGATGATGAACCTCCCCTCTCTTCTAAGCGAGGTCGAGGGAATACAACACGCACTATATGCGGACGATATCACAATCTGGACCAACACCGGCTCCTTAGCGCAAATCGAAGAACGCCTGCAAAAGGCTGCCCTTCTGGTGGACACCTACGCAGGTTCATGCGGCCTGGAATGCTCTCCAGCTAAATCGGCTCTTCTTTCAGTCTCTCCGCTACCGCCGCCTCAAATTTTTCTTCCGTCCGGGCCCGTCCCGTCAGTGCAAAATATTCGGGTTCTTGGCCTTCACCTCACATCGTCCTTGGATCCAAAGGGCACAATAGCAGGCCTCAGACGCACCAGCGAACAAGTGAGCCGCATGATACGGCGAGTGTCTACCAGGCGCGGCGGCCTCCGCGGGTCTCAGTCCCTCCGATTGGCCCACGCGTTTGTGACCAGTCGCGTCCTCTACGCCTTGCCTTACCTTCGCCTGCGTCGTCGACACGAGCACCAGCTGGACGTCCTTCTTCGTTCAGTATACAAACGCGCTCTGGACCTACCTATTGCAACTTCCAACAGCCGATTCACGGCTTTGGGGGTACACAACACCTTTGCAGAGATGCGCGAAGCTCATCGCGTTAACCAAATCAATCGACTGTCACAGACGCCTTCAGGGCGCCGTCTTCTACACAGACTTGGCCTTAAATCGATATCTGACCAAGACCCTCTGGAGCCGGTACCAGAGCTCTGGCGTCAAAAGCTATGGGTGGAACCTCTACCCCGTAATATGAACCCCGACCTCCATCCTGGCCGTAGACTAGCACGCGCCGCGGCCCTTCATGCCCGACACTCCGATCGTCCTGGTGTTTTCTACGTGGACGTCTCGGGTCCCTCCCCCTCGGGTCACTTCACGGCTGCCGTGATTACAGAGGGCAAACACGTAGATGGCCTCTCCTTTCGAGCAGACACAGTAACGCACGCTGAAGAGGTTGCAATAGCTTTGGCCGCCTCTCACCATGCTTCACGCACCATCCTGACGGACTCGCGCTCGGCCTGTTCTCAGTACCTTCAGGGTTCCATTGCCCCGCTGGCGGCTAGCCTACTACAGGCAGCCTCTTGGCGCTTTAACCCCAGGCCACTCGGGCCTGCCCGGCAACGAGGCGGCAAATGCCGCTGCCCGCGCTTCTCCTGTCCGGGCCGTTGCCCCTCCATGTCCCGAGACGGAATCTGGCAATACCAACCTGACGCGCTTTCGCGAAATTTTGGCTTATTACCGGGCTTCGCGCCGCCTCTACCCGGACCCCGCACGCGGTTTGGAGAAAGCGGACGAACGACTGCTACGCCGCCTGCAGACGAACACCTTTATCAGTCCGGCGGTCGCCAGGCACTTTTTGCCGGAAATCAATGGCACCTGCTCGACCTGTCATGTCCTCGCCGACACATATCACGTCGTAGCATCGTGCCCAGTTAATCCCGTCCCTTTCTCATCCCCTTTTCCTATCCCAACTAGAGAGGCTTGGGAGGAGCACCTGCTCGGCTGCTCTACCTTGGCTGCACAACGCTCCTTGGTGGAGCGCGCGCGGGCAGCTTCCAGCTCCACTGGCGTCCCGGAATAGGGTCTTGCCACTCCAGCACGCCGATGGGCCACGTCGGCACTCTCTAGTAGACTTTTTCTGAAATAAATGTTTTTTACCACCACCACCGTAGTGGAGGGCTCCGGAAATTTCGACCACCCGGGGTTCTTTAACGTGCACCCAAATCAGAGCACACGGGCCTACAACATTTCCGCCTCCATCAAAAATGCAGCCGCCACAGCCGGGATTTGAACCCGCGACCTGCGGGTCAGCAGCCGAGTACCTTAGCCACTAGACTACCGCGGCGGGGCGACAGGAAAAGGTTGCTACGTTGTGATCGCTGGGTGTAACCTCCTTAGTTTTAGAGAGGTTTAGCGAGCGTTGAGCCGCAGTGCCATGAATACAGTGAACTAGTATATACCATGAACTCGAGGTGGTTAAAGGTGGGAAGTAGACCCAAAGCGCAAGCCGTAAGAAAGTGTGCGTGTGCCACCTCTCGTTTAGTCCTTGGAATGTCCGCTGGATGGCGGTGCTTCTATATGCGGAATATATGATGAAAAGACGCGAGATGGTGGTACTTGGAGTGTTGAATAGATGGACGAACGGACACACAGACAGATTCATGGATGGACGCGTGAACGGATGCAGGGGCAAATGCATGGACGAACGCAGGGACGGACGCACGAACAGACACCCGCACGTACGGGCGGATGGACGTATGGACGGTCACACAGATGAACGCATGGACGGACGGAAGCAAGAACGAATGGAGAAACGAATGCTTCGCCCCACTCTCCATCGTTCACTCCGTGGATATGCTGCCAATTTTTTTTTTCCAGTGGTGCAAATAGCCCCCTGAAGACGCCATATGTTTAGAAAAGCTGGACATTGGGCACCCAAATTTTTGTATGATGACAACGAAAAGTGGTGGCAAACTCGAACGCTCGTTTTGCGTTGCGTCATCTCTACTGGCCGACTAAATTATCTAACTGTATGAAACAAGTTCTGCTAAGGTTTTCATTTATACTACTACCATTTGTTTGATCTATACATTTTATCTTCAGCGCTAACCAAGGTTGAACCTATAAAAAGAACTCCAACAGCCCAGACAGCTTTAATAAGGCTTCTCTAAATGTAGCAAACCGTGTAAACTTGGGAAACTGTGACAGCGGCTTTACTTCATCGATTGCTGGTTAGTGCGACTTAGATACATTTTTCCCCAGACGTTTTAGTTTTTTTAGGCACACAGATTACAATAACTAAGAGGGTGCCT
Source organism: Rhipicephalus microplus (assembly GCF_043290135.1). Classification (NCBI taxonomy): domain Eukaryota; kingdom Metazoa; phylum Arthropoda; class Arachnida; order Ixodida; family Ixodidae; genus Rhipicephalus; species Rhipicephalus microplus. Next base: position 70,286,642 of record NC_134703.1, read on the forward strand.
CAATCTTATTTTCGTGCTTCACTCTCCTACACCCGACCGACGCCACGGGAATGAGTGCTCCCCGAGGCGGGGCTCCGCAATAATCGACTGTCAGGAGCCAAGGCATCGCAAAAGAAATACTGGGCCATTTGCGGAACGAGTCTAGATGCTATTTGTGTAAACAAATGCCTTCGTTAAGCAACCCAAACAGCGCACGCGCAGACCCGCGGCACGACGAAGGAGATCAAACCCTGAGACTTCGCAGCGAGATTCCGGTTTTCCCCTCCGGTACAGATTTATACGGACCCGATTTCTCGTTCATTTTATTTCGACTCAAGGGAGGAGAACTCGCCCATAATGCAATTTTCATTCGCTAACTATGTGGCCGGAAGCACCTTTTTTATTATTGGCGAGAAACATAGAACAAAAACAACGTGAATATGGCAATAGATGTATGGCGTACACAACCCTCTCACATTCCCTCACATCCTTCGATATAACAAAACAGAAACAGACTGGGAACGGCCAACGCTCGATGTTCATGCGTAATTGTTTCCCATGTGATCATAAAATACGCCATATTGGCGGCGGCTGCAGCATTTCTTTGGCTCGTAAACTGCACTTCATGCTTCCTCCTTCAGTTGTTTGAAGAAAAACAAAGAATGAAAGATCCGTACCTTCAATGAAGGAGTAAATATTTTAATACGTTATAACAAGGAACACTCTTGAACAAGATTCTTGTTTACGTGCGTAAAATGGGCGCATGGGTTTTGAAAGCTGTTAGCCTTGTGTGTGTGCATGTGTGTGTGTGTGTGTGTATGTGTGTGTATGTGTGTGCGTGTGTGTGTGTGTGTGTGTGTGCGTGTGCATGTGTGTGTGTGTGCGTGTGTGTGCGCATGTGTGTGTGTGTGTGCATGTGTGTGTGTGTGTGCGTGCGTGTGTGTGTGTGTGTGTGTGTGTTGGTGTGTGTGTGTGTTTTCCTCAAGGCCGCTTTTTCACCGGCAGCTTCATTGACCTCTCGACATTTGTCCAATAAAAAAAAACAAGGTCACATTTGTACACCAGTTACACTCTTCCTTGACGCGAAGGGTGCATACAATAATGTAGCGAATGATTCTATACTCACTTTGCTCGCAGTGATGTTCGCTGTGCATCGAGTAACAGTCGGTTTAAACGGCTCCAATTTCGCAAAAAGAAATTCTGGCTAAATGCGGTTGAACTAGGTTTGTGGGTCGATAGCTTGGTTTGGTTGCCTCAGGAACAGAAGAGACATTTAAAGCTATCGAGCTCCCTCGAATAGATGATCGGACTTAGCCACTACTCTATGCTTGGTTCTGGCAAAACGAATTCTAGACTGACGCTTTTGATACCAACAACGACGTACAAAGAGAGAAAAGCTTGTGTCGCCTCGAGAATAAGTTATATAGTGTGGAAGAAGTCTTACGCAATCATTCGTATATTTTCGGGATCTTGCAGAGCACTGGTAGATTACAAAGCCCTCAAATATTAAAAAAAAAACTTTCGTAGAATTTTGAGGAAATTTTGATTTGCGCTGTACCCGCAAAAATTGTTAACATGCCACATTTTATCTCAGCATTTCACGTGAACTTAGCATGCCACAAGAAAAGCTTGTGTGGGGACTTCGCAGCGCGGCCTTTACCTAGAGTACGCCGCATCAACTCATCTCAGCGACTTCATGCATGTCATCGCGTCTTTATCATCAGTGTAAATATTGCACCCCTTTTTGCCACACTAATGTTTTTTCAGACTTCTTTTTGCCGAAAACCAGCACCAAGCAAAACCGCCTTTCCCGCTCCATCCCGCTCCACACTCTTAGGGTATCTACTATGAGCACACGTGCATGGTACCCACTGCCGCATGAATCATTATTAATGTGTAGTAGGAAAAAGTGAATTATGCCGTTATTCGTTCTTCTGCGGAGAAGCGGGGTACCTGCTACGGACTTGTAAGCTTCTATACGCACTTTGTTGATGTTGCAGCTGACAAAGATGGAGAATTATGTGTATGGCTTTTGTAATGAGTTGGACCGTTCGACAACACACTTACACACTTGTTACGCAATTCGCATTGTGTCACACCTCGTTGTTGTTTTACTGTTATAAAGCGCTTTATTACACCTGATAATCCGATTTCTTACCCTACATGAAGCCTGCCAAGGCCCAGTATGCAATGCAGTTTAAAGCACCAGTGCAGCCCAGGGGTAGAATACTGGGCAGCCACAAAATGACCCGGGTTCTAATGCCATTCTGTGCTGGCCAAGTTTTATTTATTTAGTTTTCTCTTTCGTGCTATAGTGGTTACAGACACCGGTTTGTGCTCTGTGGTTTCCTTACAGGCGCATAGGTTGCATGCTGCCCCACTGGCCTTCCAATAGGATATTGTAACGAACAAATACAACGCCGGAAGCTAAAACAGCTATTTATTTATGGCGAACTTGTGCCCGTGAACTAAAAAATTGGCAGATCCCGCGTGAAGTGGGAATCGATTATATGCGAAGCACGAATGAGAAATGCTGATATGTCACTTTAACATCAGCGCAACTTTACGAGGTGGAGATAAATGATGCCGCACATGACTTCCGTGACTTGATTATCATGTTTGGATGTGTCGTTTACATTCGTCCTTTATTCACGTCACATGATACCAAATTTAGTATATGTGGAGCTAGCGAAACGGCCGAGAGCACGCTATGAGCGTAGTATCTTGTCATGTTCTTACATGACACGCGTGTCAGTATTATCATTTTTGCACCACTCATATATTTCGTCATTCATTGACGTCACGTAACGCGAAACTTAGTATATGTGGAGCTAGCAAAACGGCCGCGAGTGGATCATGAAGGGCTTAATATACTCAAATGTAGCCTCGACGCGCGCGCACGCTAGGCACAGAGACGCTACGTTAGCAAAACGCGAGCACTCTACAGTCTGACGCCAGGCGCGACTAGCGTCCGTCGGCGCGGCGCGACGGCAACCGGCGCGAAATGTGACATGCTGCATTTGGCGCCGATGCGTTACCCAGACAACATTGCTTCTCCCTCCTTACGTGACGGAGGGACGCCAGACGCGCTGAAAAGCGCGTGCGTCGAAGCAACTCAGCGCGGGGCGCACCTGCGAGTGTATGGTAGGACCGGCGTCTGGTGCGGCAACGCCGGCGTGACGCGATGAAATGGACGCCGGCGAGCATGCGCACCGCGTCACGTCGAAAGGTAATGGTGCATTCACTGTGGCACGTAGTCATGTTCTCACATAACACGCATCTCACGATTATCATGTTTGTACCAGTCACACACCTTCATCATCCATTGGCGTGACGTAATATCAAAATTGGCATATGTGAAGCTACCTAAACAGCCGTGAGCGCATCATGAGTGTGGCATGGAGTCAAGTTGTTACATGACACGCATGTCGTCATTATTATGTTTGGATGTGTCATTTACCTAGGTCGTCCGTTCACGTCACGTAATACCGAGTTTGGTACATGCGAAGCTGGCGAAACGACCACCAGCGTTTCTTGAGCGTTGCATGTAGTCATGTTGTTACATGACACGCATCTCATTATTATCATGTTTGCACCAGTCACATACCTTCGTCATCCATTCACGTACCGTAATACTAAATTTGGTATATGGGACGCTAGTGAAACGGCTGCGAGAGCATCATGAGCGTGGCATGAAGTCATGTTGTTACATGACACGCACGTCATTATTTTAAAGTTAGAGCCTGTTTCTTGCGTTTGCCATGCAATCATGTTGTACCATACCAGTTTTGCGATATGTCATGTGAACAAAACCACCGCAAGAGCTGCAAGACAATGAAATCTATATCATGACATTCATGACTTACATATCATTTTCATGTTATGACGGGTCAAATATGTTCTTCATACAGTCATGTTATGCCATACCAAGTTTGGTGTCGATACCGTTATCGAAACGGCCAGGAGAGCTAAAAGTTGTAAGCGGCTAGATAGTTAGATAGATACGCTCAAAGCCGCCGAAGTTCGCTAATAAATGCTTCGCATTTAATACACAAATGTTGTCCTGAGCTCGCTAGAGAAAACCTCGTCAACCTCTTCTTTTGCGTCTCGCTGCGTGCCACTCCTTCGAAAAACCGCCAGCCTTCTTTTTCCAGCGCATGGTGTGGTGACACGTGCAATCAGCGTTGCATGGCGCGTTTATAGCTTGGCGCGTTTGGCTTGTCAGTTGGTCTGGAAGAATTCATAGGAGCAGGAAGCGGCGCAAGACTTCAGTAGGTGCCTAAAAACATGCGGCATTAGTCCCCCTGCCGAAACGCATCGTCGCGATGCGTACGCTGACGTCGAACAGTTTTGTAAAGGAGTATTTATCTGATGTTTGAGCACATTTATCAGTTGTCTCGTTCAGTGCCTTTCGTAGTACGGTTTCATTCGTACTACATGTACGACTTCTGGGCGATTCCTGAGCTTCTGGGCGATTCCTGAGCTGGACGATTTCTGGGCGATTCCTGGGTTGAGCACACTTGCCCTTCAGGAATTACTTCGTAGTTTAGCGTGCCTAACCGGCGAAGTACTTTGTAAGTGCCAAAATAGCGCCGCATCAGTTTTTCCGATAGGCCCGGTGGGCGTACAGGCGTCCACACCTACACTTTGTCTCCGGGGTTGTACTGTACGTCTCTCCGCTTGAGATTATAGTGGCTTGAGTTGGAGGCTTGTTCTAAAATGATACAATGTCTTGCCAATTGCCGTACCTCTTCTGCCCTTTCTATGTAGTCGCTCATGTGCGGGTCACTCTCATTCGAATCGTTGACAGGTAACATCGCGTCTCAGGTCGGGGAGATCGTCCGACCGTAAACAAGTTGAAATGGCGTGAAGTGTGTCATTTCTTGTACTGCGGTATTGTACGCAAATCTAGTAAAAGGGAAAATACTGTCCCATGCCTGGTGCTCAACGTCCACATACATCGAGATCATGTCGGCGAGAGTTCTGTTGAGACTTTCGGTTAATCCGTTTGTTTGCGGATGGTATGCTGTAGTCCTTCTATGGTCGGTGTGGGTGAGCTTCATAACAGACTGCATCAAACGGGCAGTAAATGCTGTTCCTTTGTCCGTAATGGCAACCTGCGGTGCGCCACGTTGTAGTACAATCTGAGTGACGAAAAACTGGGCTAATTCGTTCACCGTTCTTTTTGTGAGAGGTGATGTCTCAGCATATCGAGTCATGTAGTCTGTGGCTACAACAATCCGGCACTTTCCCGACGAAGAGAGAGGAAATAGACCAGGCAAATCCATTCCCACTTACTGAAACGGCCCTTTTGGTGGCTCTATCGGTTGCAACAGACCCGCTTGTTTTGATAGTGGTATTTTGCGTCTTTGACAATCCCGACATGACTTGACATAATGGTGCACCGAATCCCTTAATTTCGGCCAATAATACTTCCGGCAAATTCTGGCCAAAGTGCGACTACTACCCATAAGGCCAGCCGATGGGTCGTCATGACACGCTTCTAAGATTTCTGATCGCAGTGATGATGGTGCAAGAAGCAGAAACGTCTCACCGCTGTTTCCGAAGTTGTGCTTGTATAGGACGTCGTTCCAGAGGACATAAGATGGTAATACATGGACGAAAACTCGTGGTACCTTAATTTGGTGACCCTCCAAGTATTGGATAAGCGGGCGTAGTTCCGGGTCCATCCGCTGAAGACGAGCCATCTCCGACACATTCAGAACTTCAAGAAATGAGATGTCTTGTTTTTGGTCAGATGATGGAGATTCAAGAGGTGCGCGAGACAGGCAATCCGCGTCATTGTGTTTGACACCGGACTTGTAGACCACAGTGATGTCATATTTCTGCAGACGCAGGCTCCATCTAGCAAGTCTTCCTGAAGGGTCCTTGATATTTGCCAGCTAACACAAGGAATGGTGATCACTGATTGCTCGAAACGGTCTCCCGTAGAGGTATGGGCGAAACTTGCTGATGGCCCATATAACGGCGAGACACTCTTTCTCTGTCGCTGAGTAATTGGACTCAGCATTTGATAGAGTGCGGCTCGCGTAAGCGATGACCTTTTCTTCTCCATTCTGCCGCTGAACGAGGATGGCACCCAGACCAACGTTACTCGCGTCAGTATGTATGTCTGTATCGGCTTCTTCATCAAAATGGGCAAGTATCGGAGGAGACTGCAAACGGCATCGCAACTCTGAGAAAGCTGCTTCTTGTTCTTACCGGCAAGAGAATGCTACACTTTCTTTCGTTAGCAGTGTCAAAGGGTCAGCGACCTTAGCAAAGTTTTCAACAAAGCGTCTGTAGTAGGCACATAGTCGCAGGAATCGTCTGACAGCCTTTTCGTCTAGCGATTTTAGAAAATTTTCAACTGCTGCAATCTTTTCCGGGTCTGGACGGACGCCTTTCACGCTAACTATGTGCCCGAAGAACCGAACCTGACGAAATCTAAAGTGACACTTTTCCAGTTTGATGGTCAGTGCTGCCACGCAGATAGCATCCAGTACCGTTCTAGTCGGTGGATTTGCTGCTCGAAAGTAGAAGAAAAAACCACTACATCGTCGAGGTAGACGAGACACGATTGCCACTTGGGTCCGAAGAGCACATTGTCCATCATCCTCTGGAAGGTAGCGGGAGCAGAGCACAAACTGAAAGGGAGCACTTTCAACTCGTATAGTCCGTCTGGGGTCCTAAACGCCGTCTTCTCGCGATCTCGATCATCCACCTCAATCAGCCAATATCAACTTTTAAAGTCTGATAATGAAAAGAAGTGAGCATTGCGCAACTTATCCAAGGCATCATCAATCCGTGGAAGTGGGTAAACATCACGCCTTGTGACTTGGTTCAGCTTTCTGTAGTCAACACAAAATCGCAGAGTGTTGTCCTTCTTTTTGACTAGCACTACCGGTGATGCCCACGGACTGTTGGATGGCTGGATTACGTCATCGTTGAGCATTTCCTGCACTTGATTCTTGATGAATTCCCGTTCTTTGGGTGCTACTCGGTATGGGCGCTGATGCACAGGTCTCACGTGTTCTTCGACCACGATGCGGTGCTTTGCGACGGGTGTTCGTCCGACTTTCGACGAGGTCGAGAAGCACTCGGCGAACTCTCTGATGACGTCAGCAATCTGTTGTTTCTGAGATGACGAGAGCTCTCTGTCAATGTCTACGGATTGGAGTGCGTTATCTACTGTCTCTGAAGCTTTATCAAGAGTGCAAACATCTGAGACTTGCACGTACTCATGCAGCGATGCTACGGATGTTCTCTTCGCAATATGCAGCAGCTCTTTTCCAAAGTTAGTTAATAGGACATACGCACATCCATCACGAAGGCTCACAGGGCCTCTTGCCACGCATGGTCCTTTTTCTAGTAGCAGTTCAATGTTTCTGTCCACTAATCCGTCACAGTCATGGAGAACTTCACCCCTCACGAGAATGGTAACACTGAAACGCGGCGGCACGGTTACATCTTCGTCCACAATGTGGAGAGGTAGAACGATTGGTTTCTCCGCATGACAGATGGCGACGGCATTCTTTGTAGAACACGAAACCTGGGACTCTTGCAATATCAATATGCATTTGCAAATGCCACACCCAACCACATGCTACACAACAAAGCTGCACAGCGTTGTGAGAGCCCGGATGACAAGTGAAGTCGAAATTTAGCGTGGCGAGAATACGAATGCAAGTCGGAGGAATCCTGAGCATTCTACTGTAAAAGCATGATGCGGCAAAAACATGATTGCTGTTGAAGTGCATCAACCGTTTCTGAGATCGGCATAGTCATTGACGACTATTTGCAATGCCTTGGCAACCATTGAAGTATATTATTTTGTTCTTTTTTGAGCACAGTATTATGCTATTGAGAAAGAGAGCATCTTGAACGTCGCTGCAACAGACATCAATCGTCTCAAAACGTTTCTGCTCTCGAACACACTTTGATGATGTGATAAGTGATGTTTAACGTCCCAAAAATCACCATATGGTTATGAAAGATGCTGTAGTGGAGGGCTTCGGAAATTTCGACCACCTGGGGTTCTTTAACTTGCGCCTAAATCTGAGCACACAAGCCTACGGTATTTTCGCCTACATCGAAAACGCGGCCAACGCAGCCTGGATTTGATCTCGCGACCTGCGGGTTAGTGGCCGAGTGCCTTAGCCACTGGACCACCACGGCGGAGCTCGAACACCTTTTGATGAATCACCTATTCGATATGTACTATCAGTAGATTCAAAGTCAAGACGGCTGATAAAATGTAGCTGATAAATGTACCACTCGGTCAGTGCCGCTGTGTGGCCACTGGAAAGATTAAAAGCTCCGATGGCGTGGTTGAACATTCACAGGCAGCCATCATTTTGATTCTATTTTTTTACCATTCAGATTCTCTTAGCTTTACACTGAAAAGGCAGCGCCGGAAACGAATGTTCGCTGTGCCAACAGGTAATACGTTACGCGGAGCAGATCTCATTCAGCTGGGAAAAATCAATAGCGCCTGAATGGAGAGTCACTTGTATCGCTGGTATTCCACGCTATGGTGGCCTCCGATAAATTGCTGCCGAGCAAACGAAGGAAGGTTTTGTTTGTTACGTGATGTACCTATGTTTTGACGTCTATGTGTGAGAGTGTCGACTTGAAGAAAAACGAATCCAATTCTCCGTGGAAAGCCAGACCAGATGGGCCAGTATGTGCAGTGTCAATTTTTGTAAAAAGAATACGGGGACGCGTGGCCTGCGGGATCCGGCGGCTGCTGGCAACGCGTTTAAGCGGAAATGAGAGCAACCACAGTCTCTTTTCGCGGCATCTCGCGGCAAGCAAAATAATTTGTTGCTGATATGGTACCATCAGCAAGATTTCAACCCCAATTCCCCTCAAGGTGATTGTGCGAGAGCCAGTAATCGCCTTGAAGGGGGAGGGGTTGCAATCTTGCCGTTCCATATCAGCAACGAATGGTTGCTTTGCTTGTCGCGAGATGACGTGAAAAGAGACTATGGTTGCTCTTGCTCCCGCTTGAACGTGCTGCCAGCAGCCGCCGGATAAGGAGCCTACATGAACGGCCCATTTGAAAACACGGCCGTTCATGTAAGCTCCCTACCGCCGGAGCGTGCAGGCCACGCGTCCCTGTGTTTCCTTTCATAAAACTTTACACTGCACACCGAATGAGCTGACCAAATATTTCTTTAAGTTGTAAAAACCACGAACTTCGCTCAGAGAGGTCCGTAAGAATCGATCTGTTATATGTTGCTAAGATGCCAGGAAAGTTGAAAGGGTCAATGAATGAATAGATGAATTTTGTTGGCTATTATTAACACCATACTAAAGAAAAAAACAGACCAAAAATTATGCAGCGATGCAAAATAACTTCAGCTGGCTGCTCGACAAACCAGACATTACATGAATGAGAACTCGATATATATGCACATTACACTAATTAGCAAAGACTAGTTATTTACTTCATCATCATGGATATAATAATAATCACCATGACTGCACTCACTGCAGGGCAAACACCTCGCTCATGTGCCAACAATTAAAATGGTGCTGTGCTTTGGGGCCATGATATCCCGGCGAACTACATAAACTACTCTGTCCACCCAACTTTTTGAATACCCCTCACACGTTTTCTTCGAGTTAGAAACCAGTCTGTTACTTTCAATGACGAGCTTTGCCAGCGCACGACATGCCCTGCTCATGCTCATTTCTCCTTCTTGATTTCGACCAAGATGTCCTTCACAGCCGCTTGTTCTCTGGCCCAATCTGATCTCTTGTTGTCATGAAGACTTACCTATAGGCTAATTATTTTACATGTTTATAGCACATACTTCAACTTTCAACTGTACTCGGTGTGCTTGCAAGCTACATTCACTTAAAGCGCACTCCGCCAGTGTCCCCAGTTTCGATACATGCGTTCGCAGTGGGCACCGAGTGTTAAATATTAATTCGGAAGAGCGGCGAAGACGAACAAGAGGACCAGAGCGTGCCTGGAGAGCGCGCCCGCATTCCATTTTTGTTTTTTAGTTTTTAACCCAGCGTCTAATAAACAAGACGTTCTCTACTATGGCTCCCCTTCCTGGTTTTCAACACCCAGGTATACAATGAGGCACACTATTGCTTTGGTACAGGCATTGCGGTGCTTGGCCGCTTACCCGAAAGACGAGGGCTGATTCACGGCTTTGGAGGTCGCATATCGGTGGAGGCAAAATATGTGCATTGATTGTGTGCCACGTGCTTTGATGTAAGTGCACGTTCGAGCACCCCAGGTGATCCCAATTTTTGGAGCTTTGCAGTACGGCGGGCCAGATAATACAAATTTGGTTTTGGCTTGTTGAACCCCAGAAATTACGAATATTACGATTGATTCGATTGATAAGTGCGGTTTAACGCTTTAAAACCCACCATATGATTATGAGGGACGCCCGTAGTGGAGGGCTCTGAAAATTTTGATCACCTGCGGTTCTTTACCCTGCACCCGAATCTGAGCACGCGAGCCTACGGCATTTTCGCCTCCATCGAAAATGCAGCCACTGCAGCCGGGATTTGACCCCGCGACCTGCGATAAAGCAGCCGAGTACCTTAGGCACTTGACCACCGCGGCGGCGCATGAATATTGCGACAACGTGAATGGTATTTTTGAGCTTCACTGCATAAGCCGACGCATTCATAAAAGGTAAACGATACAACAGTGTATTTTCAGCGAAAGCTGTACTCTTGTTTAAGAACCAATGCTCATTTCAAGATTATTTCTAACTAGATGGCCCTTGTTATAAAGCAGTTTTCAATGAGTTCGTTATATTACTTATACGCATCAAACGTAACAAAATGATTGTTACTATATTTTCAAATGTAGTCAGAAATGTCTTTTTATTTCTTGAGTAAGTATAGGATGCGTCTGCGAATAATTCACATGCTTGAGTAGGCTTCAGCTGACTGCCACATATAATTGAAATGTTAGTGATAAAAATAAACGTTATATTTAGATTGAATCAGTGCATTATTGGTTAACATCGGTCGTTTTCTGTCCATTCTCGGTTTTCTTTACGTTTATCTTTGTATAAAGAAAGCGCGTATACTGTATTAGAGCACACAATATTAATTGCGTTGCCTCTGGCAAACAGTTCTTATTTGGTTATTTATCTCCATTATCTATATATATGCGCAAAAATAGATTTGAAGCTTCAAATAGATAACACACATTTTGAAGTCATCTGGTAATTGAAACGATTGCAAGTCCATGCTGGTATGTTTTGGACTTTCTTAAAGATATAGGCAAGACGATGTGACTCTTATGGGAGCTGCTGCCTTTGTCGGTGTAGCCTGTTGCTGTGAATGATGTGGAGTTGCTGTCTTGCTCTAAAAGAAAGTAGAGTCGCTGAACTTTCGTAATGCATGAAGCAATAGTTTATCCAAGATAAACGCCTGAGCGCGCGCGCGCGCACACACACACACACACACACACACACACACACACACACACACACACACACACACACACACACACACACACACGCACACACACACACACACACTCACACACACACACACACACACACACACACACACACACACACGCACGCACACACGCACACACGCACGCACACACACACACGCACACACACACAAACACGCACACATACACACGCACACACACACTGACACAAACACACACACATGCGCGCGCGCGCACGTTGGTTGCGTGTCACAAGCTCAGTTCGCAACGGGAGATGCTTCTCCTGATATTATACCTGCTTTTTATTTTGTTAATGTGCGACAAGCGTGAAGTGTATAGAAAAACAACTGTTCTCTTAACTACCGACCTGTGATGCAACATCTCTACACGACTGGGCAAAATTCTCAGGTATTCTTTCTCATTCGCAAACTGAAAAACTCGGTTTCTGCTGCAGTACATGTCTCAAGAAGGCAAAGATAAAGAAAACACTTTTATTTTTAGCGAACGAGCACATAACTCTATTTTTTTTATTCCTAACATCTGCTGAAGCACAAGGTTACAGCACCTCAGAGGGACACAATGATTATTCAAAGAGGATTTGCTAGCTTGTACTTCGACTTATTTCAAGAATCATGGTTCCTACCCGAAAGAACAAAACAATGAAAAAATACACAAAAACACTACCAACGAAGAAGCCACGTATTTTGCTTCGTTCGACGCTACGAGGGGACATCCCGAAAGCTAAGTTTAATTTACGTCGATTAAGCGCCTCGTGAAAGACAAAGGACAAAGCGATTGAAAGCAAGCTGCCCCGTTTCGACAGATGTGTGGTGAAGGGAAAGGGAGGTCGCTAATGAGGGTCACATGTGGCATCCCGCCCCTACACAACAGCAGTCTCAGGCCTCGGAAACCATTAAAAGTTTGCGCTATGAAAGGTTGCAAAAAAAGCGCGTTTGTCTAGGAAGAAAGTAGCGAAACAGTATTCGTGTTATTGAACTGTTACTTAGAGCTGTACCACAAAAAAGATCAAAGTGATGCGCGATGAAAAAAAAAATAGAAACAGAAGGACAGAAAGAAAGCTGTAGTCACCGGGTTGGTCCGGACGACATCTGACAGTCCCAGGTAATCACGTTCCAATTGCTAGTGATTGATAGCTGTCATTTGTTTGCGTCATCATATTATTTCAGAACGTTTCTCAATACCTACATACCACATCTTCAAACCACAGCTAAAATAAAAAAGTAAGAAGTGGCTTATGCTGCTTTGTCAGGGTATTCATAGCGTAAGCTACAGACATATGGATGGACACATGCACGCGCATGCGCACGCCTAACTTCGCTAAAGAAATCTAGATTTATTGACCTGCAAGGTAAAATTACGTCACAATTCACTCGATATGACAACAAAAAAATGCGTAGCTAAATACCTTTCGTAAATGTATTGGCATTGTGCTTATAAGCACAATGGTGAGAATTAGCTCCATCACTCCCGTCCTATAGCCATCACTGAGGGCAATGAGCGCCATGAAATTTCCAGAAACGCCCACCACGACACTTAGTAAGAACTGTATTGTTGATTATAGTTTACAACCAGGCATGCAGTTTCGGCTAGAGAAGGGTTTTCTCTGAGGGTTTTGAGCCGTGACAGAAGTGCAATTAACAATTTCAGGATTTCCATAAGACATCAGACCACAGAACCACCTGTACAAAAGCAAGTGAGCGCATTCCTCTCGTATAAAAGGACAACAGCCCCGCGAGCTTCTGATTGAAAGTTGGACTATAATGGCTGATTCTGGGGGTACTGCGGCTAAACCTAGAAGGAAAATGATTTTCAAAGCTTCAATTTGGGCTAGTTGGTACGGCATTTTAATATGGTAGTGCTGAGCGAAATTCACAAACTAGTAACGACAGAGGACACCACTTGTGCTGTTCCATTGTTTAGTTATTTTTTGTTCCATCTCACTCAGTGCAACTACGCCTCAAGGGAAGTGACACTGGGATTCAAAACACAACATATCATGACATCTAAGACCATAGAAGACAGGGCTCTGCGCAGTAAACTGATTCTTACTGATGCAAGTGCAATAAAGCTAGAAAGCGAAAAAAGATGTCAATGAACAACCAGCATAGCTAAGAAATCTAAAAAAAAGCAGCATTATTACCGAACGAGCTTAGAACTTCTCTTTGTTCAATATCAAAATTTTGCGTTCCTTGTTGGCCAACCTCATTTGCCATTTATTTTTATAAATATTATACCTAATGATAATGAACTGACATTAGACTTAACAAAAAGACGCTTATTCGCGTTCCATGTGCCACGTCGCTTTATCGGTTCAATATTGTAACGCAAATGCCTTTGGTCACGCTCACCGCTGCTTCACTGCAATCTAACCTAGTCCATTGCTTTGCACAGCTGACGCTTCTGGCTCATAAGTGACGAACCTTCTCTTCTATACCACTTCGTCAAAGCTTTGACGAACATTGTAAGCCGTTGTTCAACATTGATCCTGTTATCGGACGAAGCGCGGGCAAATCGATGAGGAAATACTTCGTAAAAGTTTAATAAAGAATGAAGAAACACTATGCACAGAGAACAAAAAAGAAAAACAAAAGATTAAGAGTGAAGAGAAGTAGAAACTTATTGACACTCCAGTCATCGTGTCTTCCCGTGTAAGCCTCCCCCGCCAAAGTAAATGAGCCCCTGACTGGCTCCGAAGATCCAGGCATCTGGATATAGGTAATACATGCCCCTACTGCCCTTGCAAGAGTGCCAATAGTTTTCATCAATCTGCCCAAAGAGGATTAGAGTAAAACCTTTAATCCTGGGCCCCACATCTTCCGCCTTTCGCATCAAGTCGACAAAAAGAGAAGAAAAAAAAACGCCAATTGGAAATGAACAGAACAAAAAAAAAGTTCAGGAATAGTTTCCAAAGGAACTCAGTGTATTTTTACTGGTACACGGTGTCTTTTCATTCAACCAACGGTCCTCAATTTTCTTTATTTATTGGCGCTTTCAGATGAAAACAAAAGAAAAAGAAACATATGTAAGGAAAGAAGACTCACTCGTACTCACCCTGATGAACAAAATAACGTGTATCACGTGCTGATATTGTTGAATTATATATGTATACATATACAGGTCACCCAATCATCACGCAGCGTAATTTGCAAAAAAAAAAAAGAGCAACGGCATTACGCGAAGCAAAGCTCGTGCATATTTTTCCCAGTGTACTGTAGAAGCCGCTAGTAATGATTTTGTTAATGACAAATAATTCTAGTTAGTCATAATTACGTGCATAACTAAAAAACGTGCTAGCCTAATAATGAATTGTCAATGATGCAGATGTGCGCATGGTGAAATGACAACTGTCAGTGCTACTTTCAACAACGTGCTAATTGCGTGCTCATTTCGTCCTGTTAATAAAGAAAGGCCACGAAATAGGAAAATTAACTCACGGCCAGACTCTGGCAAGAACGCCATTCAGGAAGCTTATTTTACCGAACGCTGAGCACATTTTAAGGTTGAGCTAATGCAAAGGGATCTTCACCCGCGTGCTCAGCAGCACAACACTTCAATTGTTACAAGCAAGAACGGCGGTGAGCGCATTTATGTCTAGGCAACAATAGAATGTGGCAAAGTGGAATCAGACGTCACTTCGACGAACGATCACATTTCTAAATCAGAAAAGGCTGATCGCCCAACAAGCCCACCACCTGGATCACTAATTATTGGAAAACAGGCGTACACAGAACCGCAAGTGACTTGCTTAGTCTAGAGCGCCGCATTTTTGTGAAACGACTGAAAGCTGGGCCAGTCAGCGACAGTTCTTAGACATATTTTAATACAGCGAACGACACCAAAGGGGGCGGGGACAAAGCTACAGCACTGATTTGCAAGTGAATTTTTATCAGAAAACTAGAACGAAAAAAAAAACAATTCAACCTTCGCCCACACGTGACCACAGTAACGCAAGAAAACAGCATATCAGCTGACATGTTGAACATTAAAAAAAACTTTTATTCATCCAACGGATACTCTCCAACAGCATAAAAGTTAAAACATCGCGCTGTTCAAGAACATAACCTCGCTATCATGTAGGGCTATAGAAGTCACGCTGATGCATTGTTCACTCCCCCCTCCACCCCCTTTTTTGCGCACACATCTCTCATAAAGTTTTGTCCACACACAGAGATCAATCCACACGAGAAATAATTGAAGTATATAATATCAAAAAAGAGGCGAACAATGATTTGATTGATTGATTTGTGGGGTTTAACGTCCCAAAACCACCATTTGATTATGAGAGACGCCGTAGTGGAGGGCTCCGGAAATTTTGACCACCTGGGGTTCTTTAACGTGCACCCAAATCTGAGTACACGGGCCTACAACATTTCCGCCTCCATCGGAAATGCAGCCGCCGCAGCCGGGAATCGAACCCGCGACCTGCGGGTCAGCAGCCGAGTACCTTAGCCACTAGACCACCGCGGCGGGGCGCGAACAATACATCAGCGTGCCTTCTATGATGAAGTTTCATTTTTACATGGAAATTACGGTGGTAGAAAAAGCCACAATTGACGATATGACAGATGATTGCTCTCCAGCTGTGTGCTTTGCACAGGATCTCTTTCTTTCCCCGCCGCGGTGGTCTAGTGGCTAAGGTTTTCGGCTGCTGACCCGCAGGTCGCGGGATCGAATCCCGGCTGCGCAGCTGCATTTCCGATGGAGGCGGAAATGTTGTAGGCCCGTGTGCTCAGATTTGGGTGCACGTTAAAGAATCCCAGGTGGTCGACATTTTTGGAGCCCTTCACTAGGGCGTCTCTCATAGTCATATGGGGGTTTTGGGACGTTAAACCACACATATCAATCAATTCTTTCTTTCTTTTCCTCTTGGTCACGTTTCCATCAAATACCTAAACGGTTATTAGTGTGCGCTCGCGTTGCGTAATACCTGTGAATTTCGTGTTTTTCTTCGTGTTCAAAAAGCGCGTCGCCAGTGTCAACTACAAGCAACTAGCTCCTACTCTCGGTCTTCTTGGAGAAGAGCACCAATTTAGACTAATTGGTCGACGTTCATATTGTAATGAGTTTCAACTGGTCTACAACAACGGCGACAGAAGACGGCATGAGCGCAGATGTTGTCTTCTCCTTTTACATTGTTGTTCTTTTCTATAGCGCAGATAAAGTCATTACAGAGCTATTTCTATACAAATCGCGACAGGGTGCCTTACTAAAATCATCACTCGTGGCGTTTCACAATACTTCGTTTTTTTCTTGTGTCGGCAGTCGCTGATGCGGCCCTGTAAAAGACGTCTCTCCGCTGCTCTACTTGCGCTTGCGACTCCCGTTTCACTAAAACCCTGCACTGAGCCTCGCCGACAAAGACATAAAAGAAATAAAAGAGGCTTGATGCCATTCTCTGACCCCGTTCACGCTTCAGCGCTTACGCCACTCGTTGCGTGCCTCAGTGTACTACACGGTAAACGCTCTCGGGGTCCGGTAAAAGACCGCCGGTCACCGGTGATACCCCAACGAGCTTCCCGCTGGGTGCCGCAGGCAGCAAAGTGAGATGCGGCCGGCCACTCGATGAGTCTAATTCGATAAGAAAACTGTAGGCAAAGAAAAACAAGGCAACCTTGCTGCGCTGGGGGGCGACTCTGGCAAGCAACTGTCGAAGGATGAATGCGGTTCGGCTGGCCACCATATCCTCGTATACCGCACGCACACGTATGTGGTAGCGGGAAGTAGAAACAAGGAGGTTATGGAGGGGAAAAAAAGGGAGTAAAGGTACGAGAGGAAATCGCTGATAAAGGGCAAGAGAGAGTGTGGTTTACGCGGAAGCAATGCAATCGGCCAAAGCACTAAGGTCACAGGGGATGGCCTACGAGGGGAGGTCGCCTCGAGTGAATATTTTATCCCAATCTTGTTAGGTCCTGCAGAGACGTGCTCCCCTCTGCTACTTTTGAGAAAGAGGGAACCAGTAAGGAAGAGGGAGGGGGTAGGACGGAAAGGGGTCTGGGCAAATGATTAGAATTTGAAAACAGCCCGCAGCGCTCCGTCGGGACAAATGCGGGCAACACGACCAAGAAACAAACACGACCATCTTAGGAAAGCATTTCCGCCTCGCTCTCTTGCTACGGCTATTCCGCTTCCGTCGTGTCCGCTTTCTCTTAGAACGCTTTGGAACACGCGGGAACTAGCAACGACTCGAGATGCTGGAGAGGGCGCCTTATGCGCTCTTTGGTTCAGAGAAGCGCCTTCTATATGGCATGTCTATTGCGAGTAGTATATTCCGCTAGCGCGGGTTGCTCGAGAGAGTGGCACGGCTGACTTTAAATAGAAAATTGCAACGGCTTATTCTCATTTTACTTTCCCGTTCGCGTATAACTAAAGGGTATCAATTGAGAAGCAGTGCCATGTCGTAACACTTGCGGCCGATCACAACGGCGTTTGATAAAGCCTACGACGCCGCAGAAAGACCCCGCCGGTTATATTGGTCTTCGAGCCCAATTTAAATTTCTCCGCATTCCCAGCGGCTCGAGCGTCAGCATTCGCGCGCCGTAAAGTTTAGGTGTAGGATGCTTCGTCGCACAGACGATTTCGCGCTCGCGACGCAATATTGCGTTTCTAAACGAAGTGGCTTGATTCTTACAGCAGTGGCGCTCTTTGCACGCAGTGCGCCTCACGAAATTCTAGCAGGATACTCAACATGCAGAAAAAAAAGGCTCGAGCATCCTCGCTATAATGAGGACCAAGTTCGCTGCTTATGCAACGCCTAAACTTTTCTGTTTCGTTTTCAGGGCCGTGCAATTGAGTTCGGCATCACACAGATGAAATGTGCTGCTAGCGCCAACCTAGTGCGTGTATGCATGTCGGCCGAAAAGGCAGGCCCCGCTAAACTTGAGTGACTCGTCATGTTGCAGTGAAAAATGCACCCACTACAAAATTACAAGCACCCCTAAAATGACGAGTATTGAAATATATTCGAACAAGCGGTGTGCCTCGGGTTACATTGCGCGTACGGGAGCTGCATCATGCTTCGTGTATCTTCGACTCCTGCCTTTTAGCGACGTTTAATTAAAGTTTGTCGGAACGTGTCGTTGCTGTATAGAAGAGAAAAGGAAGAGAAGCCCGAACCCGTGTATAGAAAACGCAATAAAAAGAAATGTCCCGGGAATAAAACCCTATGGCACAACACCACAGCGGAACAGTCACCACGCCAAACATGGTAATCAGTCAGGTACCTGACGCTAGCTTGTTCTTAGTGGTTAGCGAAGTGCACTAGTGTTGCAACAATGTTGACTTTCGTGGTTAATAAAAAAGGTGAACTGCAGTTACTCATAATTTCAATTCATAAGTGCCGCGGAGAGATTATACGGCTAGTTTGCCATTTCCTAATTGAACTGTACCTTGAAGTCGTTCAAAAAATCTTGAAACACTTAAACGCATCTTGTTCGAGGCTAGAAATCGCTGTTGACGGGTATAAAATATGCCTCATTTTGCGGAAATAAGGTTAGTGTACATGATGGATTGTATCCTGTAATGTAATGAAGAAATCAAACACGTGTCAATGTGGCGTTGGACTTCAGTTTGGTTTACGAAGTGATTTGCACTGTTTCCATTCCCGCAGAAAAATATCATAGTTTCAGAAATGCACTCGTGCGAAGTAACGCATAATTAACATAAAGTATTCGTGCTGGTGCATTACAGAGTACCATCAGAGACCTGGTGTGACCTCGCAAGGCTCCACAAGAAGAAAAAAATCGCATCAATTGCTTCATGAAGTCGCCTTCATCATCGAGCACTTATTTGCATATAACCTAATAATATGTGCTCTACACTGTTCAAAACAATAAGCGTTGAGAACTGGTTAATGATTTGTTGATAATTACCTGAAAAAGTTATTATCATAAGAATCATGAAAAGTGCCGCACAGCTCTCCAAAGGAACAAATCTTACTTAACCAAGAGAACAATTTTTGCGATAAAGTCGTGTAATGATGAGTGACAATAAATAAATAAAGAGATACCATGGCAAATATAACGTTACTACATATGATACTTACTGTGTTTTAAAGCTCAAATTGACAAAGTTCACTTGACCAAGTCGTTTAAGCTCAAAGATTTGGTAAACAATATTGGTTCTTTTTAACTGCCGCAATCCACATGAGGTATTCAATTTATCTCAAAATTTATTGGCAATCTAATTGTGGTGCTTGATATCCGCATAAAAAAGTTTATTGTGCGTTGGTAGCTGAAATGTGGTGATTAGATATTGTTTCAGAAAGGCGAAGGAGTAAGGCAATTAAGGAGGGTTGTAAACTAATGCTTAAGTTCATTTATCTTTCAATAGGACAGGCAAAAGCTAGAGTATATTTTACCAGCATATAAAAAATAGCACTCTGTTGAGTTTTGAATGGAAGCCGATAAGAGCTCCTTATTAAGCATTAGAAATGAAACAGGATGAAACCATTAGGCATCACGCAAAAAAATGAATAAATTGTTATTTATATTTAAAAGTAGAGTCGAAAATTTAATGTACATATTTCTGATAGATGACAACTGTCGCATATTATTTAATATGCTACAAAGTACATTTTTTTGTAAAATATTTTATAGCTAGCCCAAGAACTCCCGTTGCTTGAACGGGTGACAAGATTAAAGCCTAGGATAAGTAGGGCACCATCCGTTTGGGAACAGTAAAGAAACGTTTACACGAAATTTCTTCTCTTAGAATAAAGTTTGTCATGACACCACGGCTTTAACAATGAATGTAATCTAACCGCAAAAGTTTTTGCCGGCATGGGACCGTGCAACAAGAAACATCCTTCCCAACGAACGCATCAGCCCTCGCCTCGAAGGGTACAGTGAACCGATTTTGAGCTACAATAATGTTCACCGAAGTATCAAGTACTACAGGTAAGTGGCGACAAAATGGTTGAGTTTCGTAAGTGCCGTGCTACGCAAACTTTTGCGGTCAGCTACGTGCGACGAGAACGACAGCACTTAAGTGCGTTTGGAGATGGAAGCGCGCACTCACCCGACTCGAGCACAGCCCAGACAACATAGAACAACGCGGCCGGCAACATGAAGATTTCGGGCGCGCGCGATGAACAAGTGTCTGTATCCTGGAGCTCCGAAAGTGGCGCGGCGCGCGCAAACCTCGCGTGGTGAGCAGATTGGAGCGGCGGAACTGACGGGACAACTTCGCTTCCGTCGCGCCCTCCTCTCCTTCACTTGTTCCCTACCCTCTCTCTCTCCTAGTCTAAGAGGGAGGAGGAGCGCGCTCGCCGCACTCGGTATCAGACAGCGCACCTGGTGGTAGGGTCTCTAGACTTTTTATATCCGCCCAGATCGATACTTCGTACGGAACGGACGCTATTCGAACAAGAGGCGTCTTCACGTCGAAGCACCCCGCCACGACACGCCTCGTCATTCAGACAGACAGACAGCCTTCGGAGTGACGCGGCGGTTTCGTCCCGCTGCGAGCTCCGCGACTCGCTTCGGTTGAAACTGCAGCGGACGGTGAACCGAGTAAAAACGGCGTATACTTGTCCTGCAACGACAATCGCCACCGAGCTTGACTGATTGTTTGATATGTGGGGTTTAACGTCATAAAACCACCATATGTATATGAGAGACGCCGTAGTGGAGGGCTCCGCAAATTTCGACCACCTGGGGTTCTTTAACGTGCACCCAAATCTGAGAACACGGGCTACAGCATTTCCGCCTTCATCGGAAATGCAGCCGCCGCAGCCGGGATCGAGCTTGATTGCGTCCCCTTAGTTGAAAAATCCGCGCTTGCCACTTTACTATCAAAAATGCTGAGTCACGCTGATAAGGAGCGTACCATTCTTGACGTGGAAGTGCCGGGTTCACGGCGATAATGCGAGGAAAGGCGCGCAAGATAGGTGACGTTATTGGAGTGGGACAAAAAGTTACTTTTTTTACTCACTCATCTTAAGACTATGGAACGGCGTAATATTGATATGGAATGGTTCGCAGGCTGCCTTTATTTCTGGCAGTTCCCCGGTACAAAACAACAAATAAAGTAATTGAGCATCATTAGTCCCCCGAAGGTTATTAGCTGAGTCATAGCGGCATCCTCAAGTAGGCAGCGTACTGTAAACCATGACGTGACGGGCGACACGGAAGCTGACCATGGCTGAAGCTGAAATGACGCAGCAAGTCGTGTGTACAGGTTCATATTTCAGAACTGAATGCGAGCTGTTGCGTTATCAGAGCTTCGGTTGTCCCGCAAGACGTTCTAAGAAATGAAAACTACCGGAAGGGCTACATCCATTGCATTGAGATGTAGGGTTCTCGGTAAAGATTTTTTTGCTGCCGTATTTTGATTAGGTCAGGAAAGGACTTCTCTGAATTAGAAACGGCCACTAGTGCTTTTCTGGTCAGTTTTTTTGTGATATGGGAGGGAAGATCTGATACAGAATGTTTTATCTTTAAGAACACTTCACTGTTGAAACACAAGCTACGCGAGTAGAGGGACCAGTGTTTGTGCACAGTGTCAGTGTGGAATTTATTGCACTGAACTAACTTAATTACTGCTTAAATCATCGAAACTGGTTCGGAAGTTATGCGTGTAGTCTACGCTGACGAAAAAGTACAAATGGGACATATCTGCGTTGGTTTCTGAGTTATGTTGTAGCGTTCCGAATAGCAACATTACGAAACAAAATTGATAACTCTGTTTGATGCAATTGGTGTGCTTTGGTCGACAATTTGTCGATCACTACGGCGATCACCGAAGTGAAGCATCGAAGACGTGAATATAGTGACGAAGGCAATGGTGGCTCTCTGACAGTGCAAGCACGGCCATTAAAAAATGACGACAAATAAGTCGCGGCTGCAATACGACGATGGTATCATGGCAATGATTGGTTGGTTGGTTGGTTCCTCAACACCTTGGCGCAACTCACCTAGGGGGATAGGCCATGAATGGGACGGTGCCTTGCTTTTTAAATTAATTCACTTCTTGAAAGGGAGCGTTGGAAAAATTAGCAAATATAGGTAATAATAAAAAGGTGTTAAATGTCTAGAAAAAACCTTGAAAAGAAAACATATAAACATACAAAAAATTATACATAAAACAACTGAAGTTACTTATTTTTAGCATTCCATTCTTTTTGATTCTCGTAAGAAATTTGTAACAGCGGTAAAAACGCTCCTGTGGCTGAATCCAAATACGACTGCGCCAAATGAAAGAATCACCGGAAGTGTCAAGTTTAAGCCCAACTTTCGTAGGGGTTCTTTTAGTAGATTTTCCCTTTGAGTTTTGAATTTTCGGCATGACAAAAAGAAGTGCTCCAAAGATTCTCTCTCATTACAATAAAGGCACAAAGGCGACTGTGCCAGACCCGACCTGTGAGGGTAAAAGTTCAATGAGGGGACTCGACAACGCAGCCTGGTAATCACTGTTTCTTCCTTTCTTGATGAACACCACTTGTTCTTCCGAGGGAACTTTAGTTGTGGGAAGTCTGATACAAACAAAGGGGATTTTCCAAAGTTATTGGCCGTTGTGCGTTTTTCAAAGCGTGCTGCTGTGATATATTCCGAAGTAGGCAAAATAGGTAAAACAGGACAATCAAGGGAAGATACAGCTAGTGCATCTGCATGCTCATTCAGAGCTAAACCTCTATGGCCTGGAACCCAAACTAGTCGGACGAGTCGCACATGTGTAGGAATGAGCGAGTAGAAAGTTTCTAAGGTACGCGAAAAAGTTGGTGAGCTTGAGGCAGTACAGACCGAGAGACAGTCTGTTAGAACAATCACCGCTGATAGATCTTGCGGCACTTTACGCAATGCAAGGACTATTGCCAGTAGTTCAGCTTGGTAAATAGGTGTAAAGTCGGGTAATCAAATTGAGAAAGCCTAATCTAGATAGGATGATACGATTCCCACGCCAGCCTTCTCTTCATGAACCGAAGCGTCAGTCGCTATCACAATGGATGTTTCTAGATTGGCCAAATGATCTTCCAAAATGCCATTTATATACTGATATGGTAAATTTTTTGCATTCTTGGGATATATATTGTCAATTTCTATCCTAATTGCATCTACAGCGTCGAGCAGAAGTGTTTCCCAAAGGTTAACTCTTAAGGGCTCCAAAAGTTTCTGAGTAAATATTACTTGAGGACACCTGAATTTAGGCCATTGGTGGTTGATAAATGAGGTCTGCTGGTTAATGAACACATACTGTGCCCTCCGCTGATGTGATGCATAGATTTTAAGGAATGTACGTACTGTTAGAATATGAAATTTTTTTATAAGAGAAGGCAAGCGGGATTCTTCGTATAGGATATTGTTGGCAACATATTTGGGTAGCCCTAGGCATAAGCGTAAAGATTCGCGTTCTAGCAGAATCAGTGGTTGAACTTTGTAGGCCGGAGCGCCAGAAAAGAAAACACAGACGAATTCTAAAATCGGTCCAATGTACATGCAATATATCATAACGAGCACGTCTCTACGCAAACCGGCACGATAATTACTGAGCCTGCGCAGCATCCCTACGGCACGTGCTCCTTTAGCAGCCATGTTTTCTATGTGGGGACTCCAGTTAAGTGTTTCGGTGTAGGTTACCCCAAGCACCTAACTGACTCGACCTGAGGTATGGCGTCCTGTCGGTGCATTAGTGAAATTCGCACTGGGGCATTTTGTGCGAAAACTATGACTGTACTTTTGTTTGTATTGAGGCATAGGTTGATATCCTCCAGCCACGTTTCCAGACTATTCATGTATGTCTGCAGAATCAGGTACAGTGAGTGAATGTCCGCCGACGCAGCAAAAAATGCAATATCATCGGCATACACATAGACCTGTACATCTTGCTGTATGGGAATGGTACATAGTAGTGCATTAAATAATAAGGGCGATAGTACAGACACTTGCGGTATACCTCTCGTTTGCCTGTATATTGAAGAGTTGACACCAGATTGCGAGCAGTAAAATTCTCTATCACCTAAGAAAGCATCGATCCAGGCCACAAAGTATTGAGGCAGTCCTAAATTCTGAAGTGAATCTAGCAGTTTAACATGCTCCACGCTATCATAGGCTTTTGTGATATCTAAGGTTACCAAAGCGGAGTATTTTTTCTGATATCGAGCAAGTTGAATTCTGCTTTCGAGATCCACGTGCGCACACCAAATGGAGCAACCACGCCTGAATCCAATCTGACATGGGCTCAGTGTCAGTTTTTCTGACATCCATCGATCTATACCTCCATATAAAATTCTTTCAACGAGTTTTACTAGGTTCGATGTAAGTGAAATGGGCCTGATATTATCTAAGGTAAACCCAGCGCCTTGCTTTTTTAATAATGGAATCACTTTTGTCATTCTCCAATCAGGTGGCATCCAAGAGCTTCTAAGTGAGTGATTAATAATTTCGAGTAGGCCAAGTAGGTATATTTTATGTACTGATTTTATCACCGCTGTCGTCATTCCATCAGGACCAGGAGCCGAATGGGGTAGTGTTCTGACTACGTTTGCTAATTCTGCAGGCGTAACCTCTTCAAAATCCTCAGCCCTTTGGGGGGACTGGGCTTGGTATGAGAGAAGTGTCGTAAAGCGACTTTCTAGGCCCTGAGCTATATCTTCTAGAAGGGTTTTCAGTTCAACTGACAATGACTTGCTAATAATCGCGCTTCTACACTTTCTTTTATTCACATATGAAGGCCAAATAGCCCAAGGTCGTTCACTTTAAAATCAAGCACCAGAGTAGCTGATGTCAGCGAAGTTGTGGTATACGCATAATAAAGATGAGGTGAATCCGCAAGACGAAGCGAAACACAGACCAGAGATGCATAGCGTCGCTTCCACCACAAATTTCGCCAGCAACCAATGTCAGCCGAGGCAGTGAAGAGGTTATCTGTGTTCGAGGGACAACAGTGAAAAAAAAAATTGTGAGCCATTTATGTGATGTGAAGAAAACGACGACAACGACGGAAGTGCGGGGCAAGGCGGATGTGATTTTGAGCCAACTGTGAGCGTGAGGTCAGCCAATCAGCTGATGAACTGTGGTGGCCCATAGAGGTGCACGCCGTTCGACGATTGGGCCACGTGTGAAGATTACGTGGCGGTAAGATTTGTGGATGGGGAAGAGCCGAAGCAGCGGCAGACGGAAGACAGCGGGCCGAAGCGTGGGAGGTGGTAGGCCAGGTTCCGGCCAAGGGAAGGCGGCTGTACCCGCTACTGCCGTCGAACTACCAGCTGGGGTGGCTTTGCCGGCACGAGTACCGCATCTCAGCGCGCGGCCTGGGCTGCTGTTCTGTTCCTTGCTGAGGGCATCGCGGATTTCGGCAAGGCGCCTCCGTGGTCAGCCATTCGGAACAGCGACAGACGTGGCCTGGCTAATGCTCATGGTTGCACCGAGTGTCACGTCTCGACGCAAGCTGTTCGCTGGACGGGCTGGCCATTTCCCGCCTGAAGCATTGCGTCTCCGATGTGGGTTGACTGCTCCGTAGTTGCACCCACACTGTCAAGCATCATCGTCCCCACAGCGTCGCATATGGAGACGCACCCTGCTCCCCATATCCTATCGCCGCCTCTTGCCCGGCACCTCAGCGGTCGTCGGGCCCCCTATCTCATCGGGAGGTTTTGGAACTTTCCTCCTTGAACTCGCGTTCATTAGCTTCCTCGTTGGGTTAGACAGGTTTTGTTCCTTAATTGCCGTGACGCCTTTTCTGCTTATTTATTCTATATATTGACGCATGTCACCATTGATGAACGAGTCGCTGTGGCTTATACTCGTTTTGGGCTGAGAAGAAGAAGAGAACATTTTCATCGCTTCGTTATTTCCTTAGGGGTAAACTTAAGTTTTCAAAATTGTTCCCGTCAGGTTATTACGGCAGTCTGGAATACAGGCTCAAAAGCAGATGACTTGTAGTTAAATTGAATATTTTACGTATAATTGCCCTTTCATTTCTTTACTTTTAGTTTTAAATTTCATAGCTTACCTAAAATAACATTTAACAGTCTCTACGTTGCATTCTTGGCCAATCCCCCAAAGTGGGTACGTGTCATGTATCTAGTATAGCAAAGCAAAGCAAAGCAAAGCTCTGGTTCTGCTGAACTCCTGGCTGTATGCCTTGTTTTGCTCGTGACATTACTAAAGGAGACGTTGGGTACGGGTACTTCGGCTATGTTGGCAATCTTGGAGACAGCTACACCTCCCAGGGCAAGAAGTAGCCACTGTCTCCGTGGGTTACCCCTGAATTTGGCTCCTTGGCATCGACACCCAGAAAGATGGCAACTCCGATGACAAGCCAGGCGGTCCAAACCAGCGATGCCCATGGTTCTTTTCTCGCGCATGCTTTTCATGCGCCACAGACACCAAAGCCGTTTTATGGAGACATCTTCGAGGATGTTGATGACTGGCTCAACCACATTGATCGGGTTGCCAGTATCAACGAATGGGACGATGTTCGCAAGCTGTGACGAGTTTACTTCTACTTGGAAGATTCTGCGAAGACATGGTACGAGAACCACGAGGGATCCTTTGCAACCTGGCACGAGTTTAGCCCACAGCTCTGTGACGCCTATCGCAACACCGAGAGGAACTAGAGGGCTGAACAAGCCATATCTTGCAGAAACCAGCGGCCGAACGAACGAGTAACCATGTTCGTCGAGGACATGCTTTGGCTCTTCAGGTGTGCGGACCCGGCCATGCCGGAGGAAAAGAAGCTGTGACATTTGATGCGCGGAGTAAAAAAAAAAAACAGCTTTCGCTGGACTCGTGCGCAATCCATCGACGACAGTCGCCGAGTTCATCAGTGAGGCAACCACGATGGAACGTACTCTGCAGTAGCAGTCGTCACAATACGAACGCCAGATCTCGGCCACCGCATGCTCTATCAGCTCTGACGAGAAACAGGCCCTCGCAGACTTCATTAGAGGTATCGTTCGGGACGAATTGCGACAGCTTCAGGCAGTGGGATCCCACCCACCTGTGTCAGCCCTCGTGGATTTAATCAGACAAGAAGTCCGGCAGGCCGTCACACCCCTGGCCCCAATCGCACCACTGCTTCCCGAGGCCCCAGTCCTGACATACGCAGTGACATTGCGATCCCCTGCGCCACCGGCTATAGATCCTGCTATGCGGCCAAGGTACCAAGCTATGCAACCATTCCAGGACACTGCTTCGAGCCCGCCTCTCGGCTCAAGGTTTCTGAGCACACCCTCCTATCTGTCGTCTTCCTCAAGACAAAGTGGTAGCAAGGCAAGCACGTGGCGCACCTCGGATAGCCGTCCGCTCTGCTCTCACTGCGGCGAAGCGGGTCCACTATACGGCAACTGTCAATACCGGCAACTAGGTCTCTGCGGCTTCCACCCTGATGCTTGATACCCATGCTACGGTGAGCGCCCCCGTGAAATCAAAGCCTATCTCACGGGCCAGTGAACTACTTCGACTATTCAGCACAACCAGTCGAGACCACCATCGCCTTGCCGGTCTACGTCACCCAGTTTGCCCTCATCGTCTTCCGCTCCCTTCAGGAGCCGGCCACCAATTCCCCGCAGAGGAAACTTGAACGGCGACTTCTGGGGGTGAATTCGCGGTCCGGCGAACTGTAAAGGACCCTCTTTCACCGCAGCGACCTGACGGAACCATTTCGGTTTTGCAGTGTTCTCTGACAGCAGAAAGATTGTTTCTGCCGAAATCGCCGTCTTCGTCGACAATCATGATGTCAACGCCCTCGTCGACACCGGCGCCGACTATTCCGTAATGAGCGCCACACTGGCATCTGAACTGAGGAAGGTTACCACACCATGGCAAGGACCCCAGTTGCGCAAGGCAGGTGGCCATCTGGTTATGCCTACGGGTATGTGCACGGGACGCATTCGAATACGTACGTCGACATTTGCGGGCTCTTTCCTCGTATTGCGCGTGTGCTCTCGGCCAGTCATTCTCGGAATGGACTTCCTTCATGAATACGGTGCCGTCATCGACCTCCGTGAATTACTTGTGCCATTCGAAGATCCTTTTTGCGCTGCAACTGACGGTACGCAATTCCAGAAAAGAGCGCTCCGTGTTACCGACGACTCGCTGACTCTCCCACCTCGAAGCAGCCTCTTTGTCAAGGTAGAATTGGGACAGGACGTGTCTGACGCGGTAATTGCAGAGGACAATTTGTCCCTCCTAATTTTACAACAAACCTGTGTTGACCGAGGAATCATTCAGTCTAGCAACAGACATGTTCACCTGCTGGTCACGAACTTCAGCGACGAATATCGCCATCTAACGAGACATACTGCCATTGCATATTTTGAAGAACTTGCCGATGCTGAGGGTTCGTCCACGTTAGCTTCATTTTCATCGAATGGCCACCCTGACGAGGCCTTCGCGAGCACTCTCGACGTAAACGAGAGTCTACCTTCAGCTCAACGAAAAAGCCTTTTCCGTATGCTCGGCTCATTTCACGACTGTTTTGCCACTACGTCAAAGGTTAAACGGACACCACTTGCTCAGCATCGTACATCATGAAACCCACTGAGAGACCCATCCGAGAACATGCCTATAGGGTGTCGCAAAAAACAAGACGGTATACGTGACGAAGTCCAGCAGATGCTTCAGGACGACGTCATCCAGCCATCGACTAGTCCCTGGGCTTCGCCAGTTGTGCTAGTAAAGAAGGATGGTACGTTGCGCTTTGGCGTCGATTACCGTAAGCTTAACAAGGTCCCCAAAAGGGGCGTTTATCCTCTGCCCCGGATAGATGACTCGTTGGACTGTATACGCAATGCTAAATATTTTTCCTCCATGGATTTGCATAGCGGCTACTGGCAAATCGCAGTGGATGAGCGCGACCATGAAAAGACAGCTTTTTCTACTCCCGACGGCCTGTACGAGTTTATAGTGTTGCCTTTCGGTCTATGCTCAGCGCCAGCTACTTTCCAAAGAATGATGGATACGGTTCTTACGGGGCTCAAATGGCAATCATGTCTTGTTTACCTTGATGACGTCGTGGTCTTTGCAGACACGTTTGAACAACACGTCCAACGCCTTCAGGCAGTTCTTCAGGCAATTATAACAGCGTGGCTTTCTCTCAAACCTGAGAAATGTCATTTTGGATACGAAGAACTGAAGTTTTTTGGTCACGTTGTGAGCCATGCCGGCATCCGCTCAGATCCGGACAAAACCCGCGCTGTTGCCGCCTTCCCGTGCCCACAAATAAGCACGACCTACGCCGATTTCTGGGGCTCTGTGCACATTACAGACGCTTTGTCAAAAACTTTTCGAAGATTGCTGAACCTTTCAACAAGCTTAAAAAAGACGGTGTCTCGTTTGTTTGGGGTCCCAATCAGTGCCATGCGTTCGACACCCTCTGAAACCTTCTCCAGGCTCCGCCAGTAATGGGTCATTTTGACGAAAGCGCCGACACGGAATTACACACGGACGCCAGCAACGTTGGACTAGGAGCGGTATTAGTTCAGTGTCATAATGGCGTAGAGCGTGTGATCGCTTATACAAGCAGAACGTTATCCCTAGCGGAGAAAAACTATTCTGCAACCGAAAAGGAAAGCCTCGCTGTTGTCTGGGCCATAACAAAGTTCTGCCGATACTTGTATGGCCGCCCATTCAGGGTAGTTAGCAACCACCATTCCCTTTGTTGGCTCGCGAATCTCGAAGATCCCTCAGGTCGTCTAGCACGATGGAGCCTTCGGCTACAATATTTCGATGTCACCATCGTCCGCAAATCTGGGCGCAAACACACTGACGCCGACTGTCTTTCACGTGCACCGGTCGAAGATGCCAACATTGACCTTGAAGTCGACGACACTTTTCTTTTTGCCGTACCAGCAACCAGCTTGGCTGAGCAACAGCGTCATGACTCGGAGCTCATCCCGCTCATTGACTACCTGGAAGGGCGCAATTACCACCCTCCTCGAAGCTTTACACGCTCGCTTTCCTCCTTTTGTTTCCGCGATGAAGTGCTTTATAAAAAGAACTTTCATCCTACACAAGCTATGTATCTTCTTGCTGCGCCAACTACGCTTCGTGGTGACATTTTACGTGCGTGTCATGATGAGCCATCGTCCGGACACCTCGGCTATACGCGCACGCTGCAACAGATTCAACGCTCCTACTACTGGCCACGTCTCGCTAAGACTGTGAAGCACTACGTTCGAACATGTCGCGACTGTCAGTGACGTAAGATTCCACCTTCGCGACCAGCGGGACTACTGCAACCAATAGGCCCACCAAAGGCGCCTTTTCATCAGATGGGCATGGACTTGCTGGGGTCATTCCCCATGTCCTCGCCTGGAAACCGGTGGATTGTGGTCGCTACTGACTACTTAACACGCTACTGTGAAACAAAGACACTTCCAAAAGCCACCGCAGCAGACGTCGCCCAATTTTTTATTACCAGCATCGTCTTACGTCACGGTGCGCCAGCTGTCGTCATAACTGATCGTGGAACGTCTTTCACCGCAGAGATGCTGCAGGAATTCTTGTGATTAAGTGGCACGGAACATCGTAAAACAACGGCTTACCACGCGCAAGCAAACGGGCTGACTGAACGAGTCAATAAGACAACTGCAGACATGCCGTCAATGTATGTGGACATCGAACACAAGAACTGGGACGCCATCCTTCCTTACACAACTTTTGCGTATAACACTGCTGTTCAAGAAAGTACCGGTTTCACACCTTTTTGTTTAGTCCACGGTGGCGAAGTCACGGCGATGCTCGGCGCCATGCTCGTGCACAACAACTTTGGAATATACCACACTGATGCCACCAAATTCGCGCAGTGCGCAGAAGAGGCCCGTCAACTTGCTCGTCACCGTATTGAATATCACCAAACCGCAGGCGCGTGCCGCTACAATCTTCGTCCACGTGAAGTTATTTTCAAGCCTGACGATGAAGTCTGGGTGTGGTTCGCTATCCGACAGCGTGGCCGTTCAGAAAAGCTTCTTCGCCGCTACTTCGGCCCTTACAAGGTCGTACGACGTCTCAGCGACGTTATTTACGAGGTTCTCCCAGAAGGCACTTCGAGGCGTTCCCGTCGGCCCCCTCAAATTGAAGTCATTGACGTTTCACGGCTCAAACCATACTTTCGGCGCTGTGAATCACCAGTGGAGTGACTGACTTTATTCGTAACTCCGCGTCTTTGTTTTTGTTTCGGCTTTTCCTTGCATTCTTTCCTATTTTTCTTATTTCTCATTTGACTCTTGACTCCACAACTGACTACGTTATTCTGCCTTACGCCATTCATTTTGTTTGCAGAGTAATTTTCATCTCATATTCTTTTTTTTTTTTGCCTTCATGTACAGCATCAAGACTATGCTTCTTGGGAGAGGGGGTAATGACGTATGCCACCACTGATAACGAGCAGCTGTGGCTCATACTCGTTTTGGGCTGAGAAGAAGAGAACATTTTCGTTCCTCTGGTTCAGGTGAACTCCTGGCTGTTAGTCTTGTTTTGCTCATGAGAACATGTTTATTTTCCGTGTTCTGAGATAAACGTCGTGTGTGTTGTTACCACGTCGTCTCAGAGTCCATTTCTCTTCGCACGGCACTCAAAGCAAGCGTGACAAACTTTAGTCTCCTCTTTAACTTCATTAATTTTTTTTTCACAGAAGGTAAATCTGTTCCGTGAAGCACGCTACACACAGGTTACATAACTTCAAATTTTAGCCAATCACACGTCAGACGATTAAACTCGAAAAGTCTGTCTATAAAGTCACCGCTAAATTTAGCGCACACTTCTTCCAACTTTACTTTTGAACAGCATGCATGGGTCCTTTTTTCACGAAATTTGTGGTATTGGCCGTCTTGCCGCCGCGTGTGGATGGCATTTTGTGCATGATCATGAGGGCAATTTGAGGATCCATACGCCTATGCGTCTTTTTGCCGCATTCTCCGTTTCATGAAATGTGTCGTTTTGTACTGCTTTCCGTATGTGCTTCACGTTTCGTGCAAAATCCTCATTGACGTTTGCCGCCCGCGTGTTACCTTTCTTCATTTCTTGCGGAGCAATGGTGAGCAGCGTAGTGCGCCCAATCAGTGCCGCGCTTACGTTGTGTTGGTACTGGCCGCTTATGGGTTCATTTCTTTGTTTTTAGTTTACCAGTGGTGAACATCACGCGATTTATCCAATTTCAGTTACCCATACATGCTCTAGAGGGCTTTGCGCACGAAGAGACGAAGCGCCCAACACAACTTCGCTGAGCTCGTCACCGATGTACCACTTACCAATACCTAACATACACTAAGAGCGGCCGGATGAAGGAACAGGGATGTAAGGGGGTTGTGTGAGATATAACTTTTGCGTGTGGAGAACGTTTCAAACAGAAAAGATTGTGCTTCCTATTTTGGAAAGGCACCTGCGAACGACTCTCCGATTATGTGGCGGCCAAGAGATGTAGCAGTGCATTACTTCATAAGAAATGGAATGACATGCTGTGCTCTTTCATCAAGCACACATCGGGAGCGCACACCTTGGTGCGAAGTCTCCGAGAGAGCCCAGTCTTAGGAACTTCTAAATGTACGTAATATTTGCACGCTTTGGAACGTATTCCGCGATAGAGGTTTAGCACAATACAAAGATGCCCTATTCACTGAGAAGGCATTAAGGTTTGCTAGCCGTAGTAGCTTGGCGGGTAAGTTTTCGCACTGCTAAGTTCAAAGAAGTGGGATTGTATCCCACAGCCATGGCGGTCGCATTTAGATTGGGCCAACATGCCTAATGTACGTAGACTCAAGTGCAGGTTAACAAGCCTTAGATGGTTAAAACTATTCCGCAGTTCTACACTATGGCGCACCTCACAACCAGATTGTGGTTTTGGTACGTCAAGTTTCATAATATATTATTTAGAGTCATGTCAGTCTCGCGAGTGGTAAGATTAATTGAATAACTTTATTGAAAACAGTCCTGAAACAAGATTTTTAGGACAAGGCGGGCCACGTCTACGTCAGCACCACCAGTACGAGATGCGTGGCTTCCTCATGCGCCTTCTGGACAGCCCTTAATTGGTCTTCGAGTTCTTCGCTCTTGACGCGCCACATCTACTCCCATTCCTGGTCGGGATCAGGAAGAGACCAGAGGCATCCCGGCATCATGTGTCTAATTACCAATGCGACATTCTGTGCATCGTACACTGTCCTTTATTTCAGCTCCAGATAGACGTTATGCTCATGTTGTACGGTGTGAAGTAAGGACCTGTCTGCAGTAACCGCAGACTGTCGGCATGTGGTCTATTTAATTTAGGTGTTACAACAGGAAATGCCTACGTTCCATGTGGTAGCGCTTTGTAATTTCATTGTAGGACCGTAGTGAACCTTCTGTGTCCCCCGAATGGTTATGCACGTCATCTGGAATTTGACTGGCATGGCAAGGTCAGCCCTCGTGCTTGGTCGCTGGCAACCTCGTTGACGTTCACTCGAGTTTCGGCCACTTGACACTCATGTGCAGGAAGCCACTTGATCTCTGTTCCTGGGATATGTTAAATTCTTCTAAAATCTTCGTTACGAATTTGGATACTAGGCCTTTCTCGAAGCTTTTCAACGCCGTTTTCAAATCACAAGCGGACTATGTAACGGTTTCACAGCGACGAGAGGGTCTGCGTGCGCTCCGCTTTTCGCTCAAATGTCACACTACTTGTTAAAGGTATTTCCATATACTTAACAGCGCAGTAGCGGCGCTTCCAGTAGTTCCCATATGCAGGGAGACGTCACGTGACCGTAAAAGAAACATCGCGTATGTAGGCTGGGAGTATGCCTTCTTTTTTTTTTTTTGACTGTGGCCGGTCAGTTCAGTGAGAACCTGCCGGGCTACTCCAGAATACGAAAGCTTCATATTGAGCTACCCTTTGGCGTCTTCAAAGTGATTCAGTTTAACCGAAATGGTCATAAGATCAGGATTCTCCGAAACCCGCTGGTTCTACTCGCCGTAATAGAACGCTAACTACCACTATAACGCATACTAGTACACTATATTACCATGGTTCGCCAAAGCGGCAGCCACGTCGCAGCCGACACATAGTTACGTTACGCCTCCACCATGCGCCACGACTTACACAGTCTACCGTAGCCGCCACGGCTACACTATTCTGCATTCTCTTATCCGGAGCTAGCAACAGGAAAGCGGGCGGTGAAACAGAACATCCCTACACTTCGCCGTCCCAGGAGGCAAGCAGTCGCACGAAGAAAGGCGCTCGTCTGATGAATAGACGAACAGCGTGTTTCCACCGCTAGTCACTCCGGCGGCGAATAAAAGCCGTACACACCCTCACTTTTCCCACAAGGCACGGAAGACGTACTAAAGAGAAAAGAACAGCGCACCGGAGTGACACTGGAGAAGAACTAGCGGCAGCGGGCTGAGTGGTGTGTAGCGAGCCCGCTGTGAAAAGAAGCCCGTGTTCGAAGCGCTGGGCCACGTATACCATTGCACAGCGGCGGCGGCTGCGGCGGGTTATCTTGCCCGGTCCACACGAGTCGTCCCGTAGGGAGCTCGGGCCGATCCTAGCGCGGTGCTCTAGTGGGAGAGAGAGACGACGAAGCCAAGGTCGAACGAAGCACGGGCAATCGCCCCAGAACAAAATGCACCGCTCCTTTTGACGACGGCTCGGGGTAAACCTTGCGGAACGAGACACATTTTCGGGACCACCGCGTTGCCCTTAACTCCTCCGCCACCATCATTCCCGTCTAAGCATTCTTTTTATTCTCTCTCTCTGCCGTACTACTTATCCGCAGACAGCTCTCGTTTCAAGAATTCATCATCTCAAGCACCGTGCGCACGGACTCGAAACGATGACACCTTGCATAAACTTTCTTCTCTTTTTTTTTCACTTTCCATTCCTTCCTTGTTCTTTTAACATATTGTTTCGACGTAAATATCTCCTAATTTTTTTTCGTGCAGAAGACAACGGGCGTTCACATTTTTTATTCGAAGGTGAAAATATATTCACGTGAAATGTGAGAGATGGGGGGATATTTTTGCCAAATCTGGTATACAGGTGAAAATGTGTTTTTGTAAGCACAAAAAAAAACTTTAAAAACAATCAACGCAATTTTAAGTTAGATGAAGGGCATTTTGATTCCGTGTCGAAACTATTCAACACATTCTGTGTGAGTGCCCGCAGTACTGCTTACAGAGACAGGAGCTTTGCAATACGTTTGGGTAGCGAACTGGACTTAGTCTAGTTAACCACCCTACCTCTTTAATATACTTTTTCTCTCTCTTGCAATACGTTCAATAAAATATACGATGGAACTATTTCGGCAGCACGAATCCTGCGACATCCACCGGATTTAATGTCTAATAGGGAGGCTGCGCAAATGCTTTGCTTCCTGCGTTCAAGTGACCTTTCAGAACGACTTCGGTCTTTACATCCTGCCCGGGCCCGTTGTGTGTGTGTGTGTGTGTGTGTGTGTGTGTGTGTGTGTGTGTGTGTGTGTGTGTGTGTGTGTGCACGAGCGAGCGAAAAGTGAGTCTGTGAAAAAAAAAGCTTTATTATGTCCACAATAGATGCGAGTTAACTGCATGTCACCTGGTACCCTACACTTTGGAAGGGGGTAAGTGGAATAAAAGTTAGAAAGAGAGGAGGGCAGAGAAGTCACTGCTGCTGTGGACGTAATCGAAGCTCTGATCTTAACATTACATATGGTGAGCCACTCCCGTGGCTTAAGCAGATCAGCGCAACTTGTATGAGGGCCTGCATGCACCCAAAATCTTGTCGATGGTGAGGCCATGGTGGTGCCGCTCACGTTCTCAAGCAGTTCATAAAGAAGTGGGTAATTTCTGCCGTCTCTATTTTTCTCCTTGAATTTGCTAAATGTTCTGAAAAGCCAGTAAAGGTTAGAAAATTAATTTCGATCAGAACATTACAGTCTATGACAATTCACTAAATCATCAATACAGTCTCATTAGGTAACTATCAACCAAAATAAATAAATAAATAAATAAATATGTTCACCTGATGAAACATTGATGCTAGGAAAGTGATAAAAAACAAAAAAATATCTTCGGGAATATTCATTGGTGAGCAAGAATGAAGGCTTTGTAATATTCAGGCACATCAAATAAGGACCGGTGTAAAACGCTTGATGAAACGTAGAGCAGCAAGACATTTACGGCGTGCCGCAGATGATATGCAGCGCCTGAAGGACCTCAAGGACCCTAAGTTACTCAACATATTCGTCAGTAAATATACATATAGATTAAGTTGTCACAGGTCGTGTTTAATTTAATAATTTTACTACTAATACGAAAGCCGATGGTCCGAGGAGTTATTAAGACTGGTTATTGTTCGGTATAGAGCGAATATACTTACGAGTGAATATTTTTTATTTGCTGAACTGATAGCATCAATAAAATTTTCGTTACGGTTGAACACCCCACATATTTCATAACGTAAAAGGAAATCCTGAAACAACTCATTGTTCACATGCATCCAGCATGCATGTGCGAAGCCCACATTCGAATGCTAGTAGCGTTTACAGATCACTGCTGCCTTAATATAGCAGCAAATACCATTGAGACAGCGCACGGAATTAATTAGAAACTGGATTTTTCGTTTGTTCGTGAGTAGGTCTGTAGCTTCGAGTAATACTTCACCTCGACATAAGCGCAACTCAGTTTCGTATACGTATATGCGAAATCGTTCGTTATTCGATTTCTTAAGAAAATTTATGATATTGTGCGGTGCCGTTTAGTTATATGGGATTCTCTATTGGATGAATTCTTGGCGTTAGGTTGTACTATGTTTAGCTCAAGAATAACTGCCACATTATGTGGAGAGACGATTCTAAAGAGTGACATCATAAAATCGCCACATTATACAAAAAACTACACCATCTCCCGTTAAAAGACACAATGTGTAGATGTGAAGCAGCGGGCGCTAACACTTACACTGGCGGCGGTGGTGACGCTGGTGGTCACCGCTGCATTACCGTCACCACTGCGTTACAGGGAAGAAAACTGGGGAGGCTCAAATGACGTAGTGATGGACCGGTGTTTCCTAACTAGCCAATTGCTGCTAATGGCCACTGAGAGACAGACGCCTCCGACTGGACAGAGAGACCCGCAGTCCGCTTTTACTTAACCCACACGCTGCCAATTTTTGTTGTAGAACAATATACAGAAGAAATATCTCACAGACACTACTTTCTAGGTCAAAATCCATGGCCTATAAGAGTATATACGGGGTAGCCAGTAAATGGTTGTGCAGCGCGAGCAGCGAGGTTTTCTTTTTCAATCAAGAAACTCGCTGGCAGCGTCGGCGTTTTTGAAACTGGAGTTAGGGGAGGGTGCGCATGTGCAATGGGAAGTAAGCAGAAAGAATGCTTAGAAGAGAGATTAAGAGGGCAGGGGGGGGGGGGGGGGGAGAGCTAGCGTAGACTAGCAGAAGCTGCCTGCGTGGGCGTTGTGAGGTGAAAAAGGGGTGGAGCGCAAGAGAGGAGGGGGAGGGGGCATGCATGCGCACGCGCTTTATACTCACCCTTGAAGGATAGGAGACTAGAGGAGGAGAGTAGGGCATGCATCTCGAGAGCAGAAGCGAGAACGCACGAAAAGCGCAAGCAGGTGGTAGGAGAGAAGTGGAGTGAGTAATGCTAGCTGTTGGAAGAAGGAAAGGAGGAGAGTTGCACATGCGTAGTGTGGGTGCAGGACGTAGACCCGAGCTAGAGATGCTCCGCATCTAAAAAATAGTGACCTAATCAACAATATGAAGAGCAAAACTTTTTAAAAAGCTGTGCAGTTTGCTCTAGTGGTGCTAGAGTGAAACCAACGACGGAGGTAGGGCTCACACTCTCGCTAAACACGCTGCGCTCACAGGCACGTTTTTCTGCCTCACTTAAACGAAATGGGCTTGCCCGGAAGATGTCACGTAACTAGCACTGCGTGATTTTGGCGGAAATATGTCACATGACTATAGCGTTACGTGATTTTAGTGGGAATATGTCATGAGGGTAGAGTTATATGATTTTACTTCACGTTCGGCACCTCTTTTTTATTCTTTCTTTCGCTCTCTATTGCTTGCTTCATTTTTCTTTCTGCCCTTTCGTGTCTTGAACACTGCTTTCTTATTTCCTTTATGTGCCCGATTTATCGTTGTGCGTACTTCTTTTTCTGTCTATCATTGCCCCCTCTTTTCCCCCTTTCTTTTTCTCTATTTCTATTTCTCTTTTTTTCAATTTAATTCTCTCTCTGTGTGTGTGTGCTTGTTCTATTCTACAAACCAGTTATTGTACTCTATGCATGACGAATTGCCGCAGTGGGAGAGCACACACGGGCGCACCTTTTAAGGGAACGAGGGGCACAATAAATAAGAGTACAAAAAAGCATGCATTGGCATAATGATAGTTATGATGAACGCTATACGAGGATTCACCGAACGTAAACAGCTCCGCTATTAAAAGTAGAAACCTTTCACTGTCTTCTGATGTAAGAGAATATAGAAATAGAAGAAGAAGGCCATAAGGTTAACGAGATATTGGCATCCGGTTTCCTACCCAGTACTGGGGATAGGGAAATAGGGTAAGAAAGAGGGCGTTGAAAAAGAGAAAAAACGCGAAAAAAAAACACGCACATGCACTCAGGAAAAAGCAAGAAGCATAAACAGGAAGGGCGTTCGTGCTACAATTGTTCAAAAAGGTCAGTCGATCACAAAAAGCGGAGTAGCGTTGCAGGGCCTCCTTCTATGACGTTGCATTCTGGCGATATTGTAAAATTTTTTCCTCCGACAGAGGTTGATTATCTAATTTGCTGAGCTCATTACGAAGGCATAGTCGCTGTCCACTTTACTTTAGGTAATTACAAAAGATAAGTCAAACGGTTTCTTCGTTGCCACAGTGGTCAGAGGCCGCGGTGTCGGCCATCCTGATGCGAAAAGCGTAGGAGTTGGTAAACGCAATGCCTAACCGCAGCCTTCATAAAAAGTTGCGTCTGCTCGGCGAAGCCTCGTTGGGACTTCAGGACTTAACGTAGGGTCAAGCGAGTGCAGTCGGGCATGCTTGAAGTGCGGCTGACTCTATTGTGAGCTGGTGTGTTGACGAACAAGCCGTGCGTCCGTGCAGCATAAGTCCTAGGAAACGGTGGTAGCAGTTCATGGTATTCTGCGTGGGCTGAGCAGGGAGCTTGATCGGCACGTTCATTGCCGATGATTACACAGTTACTTGGTATCCAGTAACATAAAATTTGGTGCCATTTTTCAGTTAGGTATATAGTGTATAACATCTGCGATCTCTAGTACCAGCTGCTCGCGCTGTTCACGGCGTGAGACTGACAACGGAGATTGCAGCGCCGCCTTTGAGTCGCAGAAGTCAACTTGCATGTAGGTTGATCAATGACGCTTTGTAATCAGGTACAAAGGGCTCTCAATTCTGCTGCCGCTGATGTTGTTGCGTGGGATGTCTTGAATTTTATTGTCAGAATGAACCTTGGAATTACGACTGCTCCGGTTGAGCGGTTTGGCAAAAGCAATTCGTCAGTGCATATATGTATGAAGTCCATGGGTATTTTTCATACGAGAGAAGTACTGTGAGCTGCTTAAGAGCCGGGGACGACTAATCGTCTTTTTTCTAGACGCCAGGTGTGGTAATTCAATTACGCCAGTTATGCAAATGTTATAAACAGCCGGACCTCACTGTTTCCACTAAAAGCAGCCATCATAAATTATTAGTATCCGGAAAGCCTAGTAGCACTGAATACATTTGGCTCGGAGATGAAGCTGATTGGCAACTCATTGGTGAAAACTAACTGACGGAAATTTGCAATGCTTCATGTCAGTCCACTGAAAAATTGTTGTTTTTCTGACCTCTTTCCTGAAAGACAGTGGCTGGTAAGCCATTATCTACTCAAGAGCTGCTAGTACTGGACTCAGAGAGTCCAGTGCTTGAGGTGCACTTCTGGCTGACGTTGTGTGCATGTTGTTCAGCTCCGTAAAATTGAGTGATTAAAGGTCGTAGAAGAGCAATCAATACGAGTTCCGCTGCTCCTCTGTTTTTGCTGCTTGCTCTGATAGAGGCGGCTTCTGCTGTCGTTATTCCACAGCACAGGTACGCGTAAGTAGCGGCCATTCTTTAGTAGAAACAGATTTTCTCGTTTTCTCTCTTCCATCGTCTGCGTTTGCCGTCATGTAAACTGCAGCGGGCGCCATTCGTGGATGCGTTGACTCACTTCTTGAAGTAGACTGTGTCCTTCGTGAAGACCATCGAAGGCGAGGTATTCGCGAAGACGTCTTCACTGGACTTTTTCAGAGACCTCTTTGCAGATTGAGCTTTCTCGCGCCATGTGTTAACAAGAAAAATCCTCTTCCTTATGCGCGGGCAGCCCTTGGAAGATGCACGGTCACTGTGCGCCTTGACAATTAGGACATTTGAGTACGGTTGCACTCCATTTGTCCTCTGAGTGTGGTTCTGCGCATAGGGGTCACACTGCGAACTTCTTGCACACACCCTGCACATCGGTGATCTTGCGGCAGCTATAGCATCGCACAGGTCTTGGAGTGAATGGTCGAACCTGGTGACGAAAGTGGTCAGATTTCACGTGTGAAGGGAGGCAATCGCCTTTGATCACAATTCTCACACAGCGTGTGTTACCAAGACGGCGACGTTCACAATGACGTTCTCTTCATTTGCCGGTTTTTCGAGCACTAGAAGATCAGCGTTTGAGATTTCAGTGTCGACGTCGTAAATGAATCCTGTTGAAGTGGCGCCATCGGCTGGTAATAAAGACTTGACTTTGATGTTACTCAGCTGGGTTACTTTCTGAAGTGTGTTCAGCGAACTCGGGTTTAGCACGTCGAATGCCAAGATGTTACTTCTTGTATTTAGTCGTACATCTTTGATTTCATTTGGCATAGTGTTCTCAAAATACACAGAGTGCGCTTGCCTGTTCAGCCGACGTACACTGTCGGTAGCGTTCAGCGGCACAAACAGGATGGAGTGAAGCCATCGCTGCGCGACAGTTGTCACGGTGGCCGTGCTTGAGGACGAATATGCATTGATGATCCGTCGTTTAGCCTTGTGGTAGAGGACGGGTTGAAAACCGTCTTACGAAAAATCGTCAACCGATGCGGAGTACAGCTATGCACTGATGATTGCCTATGATAGCGCCACTAAAATGCGTCGATGGACTGCTTTTTGTACTGCCGAACAACGATCACATGAGAACAGTATACTGCCACCAGGCTCTTTTCAACACAATTCGTTGGTGGGCTAGTTGGTGTGAATTACCAGTGCAATTTTTTGCGCAGAAAGCAGAAAAAAAAAACGATTTGTCCTGCTTTTATTCTTGCGGTGTTTTTGTTTGGGCTTAATAAGAAATATATAACTCAAGACTGCTAATCAACTCACCCTGGCGGCTGAAAGCCTGGTGGAAGTGTA
This sequence comes from Rhipicephalus microplus, assembly GCF_043290135.1. Taxonomy (NCBI): domain Eukaryota; kingdom Metazoa; phylum Arthropoda; class Arachnida; order Ixodida; family Ixodidae; genus Rhipicephalus; species Rhipicephalus microplus. The sequence goes on from NC_134703.1 coordinate 70,328,407, forward strand.
CCATTCTTATATGATTCCAGACTCTTTAAATAGATAAATAAATAAATAAATAAATAAATAAATAAATAAATAAATCGAGTGATCGATCGATCAATCAATCAATAAGACAAACAATCAAATCTACGATTGATCGGTCTATGCCAACTAATCATGCAGTCAATCCAACAACTTTTCGCTAGATAGCCCAGGGCGAAAAGCATAAGCTTGCCAGTGGTCTTGAAAGCTAGCATATGCATTCAAACAATGTTTCTGAAAGAAAAAAAATTATTGCTTATGAGTTGTGTAGCTCTGTGTTAGAGAAGAAATTCATAAACATTTTCTAGAGAAAGAGAGAGACAAAAATGCCTGCCAGTTTGCGAAAAAAAATCAACCTGCTTTGGTATTAAATTCCGGGAAACACTTGACTCCAGAGTAAACAATCTGGTGCACTTGTGGCCTTCAGCAAAACTGATTTGCATAAGCATATAAAGTCGTCCTGGTCATTGGAACATTGGCAGCATGTTCGATTCCGAATTTTAATGGCTTTGTCCCAACGTTTTCAGCCCGGTTGTATTGAAACAAGTTCCTTCAACATATACGTATAAAAAGCCGACGCTTTGCGTAGCAGACATACTGAAATAGGTTTAAGTGAAGGAGATTGGGCGTGGACGAACATGAAACAAACAAAAAAAAACTTGTCAAGTTCGCGAAGAATACTTGATTCATTGAAACGAGGGCTGTTTAAAAAGGCGTTAGCTATACATGGCTAGAGACTTGACATTCCTACACAAAAGCTTTAATACATTACTTCGGTAGTACATGGGCGCGAGAAAATAGAGGCGCTGACTAGCAATAACCCACCGCTGATGCGGTTTGAGAGATTACGCGAGATGCTTTTCATAATTATACTACTGTCGGTGATCACTAATCAAACGCGTAGTTGCACGCATTTAAGAAATATCAGTTCATTAATTAGTTATTTTGATTATTCGATTGGCCAATGATTGAATAGGTACAATGTAAGTCGGAGTCAATGTGGTTGGGGCCGACTCTCCTATATAGTTGGATTAGGAGGGCTTACTTGTTCCTGGGTCAGATAAAGCGATCAGTTGCTCCCACTATTCCTTATAGAAAGAATCAGACGTGTAGGCGTTTGTTACATTGACGGGTTCGTTAAAAAAATTCTACGCGATGTTAATTCACCAAAGTCAAGCAACAATTGTGGCAAACAGGAAACATTGTGGTCGCTCTGCATAAAATAAATACGAAGCGTGGTAATCTTACACCCGCGCGTCGCCATGGCGACAGCTCAATGAGTGGTTTGCCCGAAAGATACCATCGCGCGAAAAAAGGAGATTTTGAACTGGCTGAAGAATAAACCAAGCATCAACTTCCGCCTATCAAAAACTACATATTTGAGAGTGTTGCCAGACACACGAGGCTAGACTGTTTTTGAAAACGTATGGAGGTTGTGCTGCCACGAAGATCTCATTGAAGACCGTTGCCTGCGTCGCATGTAGTTAGTATTCCGGATCAGAGGACGTGATAAATTGCTTATTACTGTGTAGCTGCCTTTCTTCATTGAGGCAATTTACGAGAAGAAAAAGGAAAGAAAACGCAACCGACCTGGAAAGCAGCCTACCGTGCTGTGTACGATTGCCTTCTTTATTTACACGTGACATCTGATATGAAGTCTGGCTGGCTCACCGAGTTCACCTCGAGTTGTTTGGATATGGTTATGTATTTGACACATTGGTAACTCTTACAGGTTTTTTTACTGTTCACCATTCGCAAATTCACTGATAATGTTCTAACAACTACATCAGCTGCAACTCCCTGCTGTCACACTGCATTAAAAATAAAATTAACGGACTTCTTAGTTTGGAATTCTTAATTCAGCGTATACCAAAAGCAGACTACAGGCATGCAGAATAAATTACTAGTCACATCGTGAAGCATTACAGCATTTTATCGAGCACCGCAACACGATGTGTCATCAGTTTTGATTGACCACATTTGTTATTCGCAGGAAAGCATCACTTTCAAACTACTGCATGCGTTCAGCCTATCCTTTATCAAGGACGCTCAACATACGAACATGCGTTGCAATAGCGTGGTTGTCGGCTTCGAAAATGGATAATTATTTCGAACGCACAGCACTTTTCAGTCAATATAGGTTAAATATAAGATGGCCTCCTTGCATGGTTTTACCTTTTGTGGGGAAGGCAGCCTTTACTAGCGCACACATGTTGGAAATGTAAACTGCCTCTGAGACCATTGCGTGGCCTGTCACCAATTAAAAGATGCACAGCATCTCATACAAGATGTACCAAAACTATATTAAAAGACTTATAGTTCATGTACTTGTGCAAAGCGTGTAGTAGACACGAGATAGCTTGGGTTATGAACCAAGCCTTTTTAATGTGCAATCTTGTGTTTCGTCTTATTGACTAGCTCGGTTTTTATCATCCGTGCCCAGTACCTCCACAATTTGTAACAATTGTTGTATTTATAACGAAGGCGCGCGAGCCAAAAATCGAACACACGTTGAGACAACATGATGATGATGATAATGATGATTTGTCTGCACATGTGAAGATAGTCAACTGCACAGTTAGCTCTCAGAAGTGACCTAATATATTATCAGTTTCGAGATAGACTGATAAAACAAGCCCAACCTAGGGATATCGTTACGCTATTTGTGAGCGCGCACAATAGCGTTTCGTCTACGCTAGGTGGCTTGTTAGGAGGCTGATTTATTCGTTCGTATTGATAAATAAGTGCATTACAATTCATGGTGAGGCAGTTACTGCGGCGTTTCAGGGCGGCGTTTGAAGCCACATAATTGCATGTCAGCAGCACTTTTTGCGTTCTGATGTGGTAAAAAACAATGTGCAAGATGACGCATATTAAGACAAAAACGCCAGGCCTGAGCGGAATATGCAGCACAGTCACAGCGAAAGCTTGAAGTGGGGCCTTTCAGACTCATTTCTCAACATTATTTGGGTAACTGCTGCAAGAACGAATGCTAAGTACCCACTACGCCACGAATAATTATAATTTTTGTGTAGCAGGCTGGTACTCACTATGCTATTCTTCATCATTCTTCGGAGAAGCGTGGTATCCGCTACATATTTGCAAGAAATGATGTGCAAAGTTCTTATGGAGTGGCTGACGACGGTGAAGATTTATGCCTGAAGTGGGTATGCGTCACAGTTAATAGGTGATCAAGAACAAACATTTGTAATGTGCTGGAGCATTGCACCACCCACTTGTTAGGCATTTCAGATTAGGTAGTGCCACGTACCTTCGTTGCTGTTTTAAAACGCTTTATTACTCATACCATGGCCCTTTAATACTATGCTCTTACTAACGTGATTCCTTCCCCGACAACAAGCCTGTCTAAGGCAAATTTGCGCCCCACCGCGGTGGTCTAGCGACTATGGTGCTCGGCTGCTGACCCGCAGGTCGCGGGATTGAATCCTGGCTGCGGCGGCTGCGTTTCCGATGGAGGCGGAAATGCTGTAGGCCCATGTGCTCAGATTGGTGTGCACGTTAAGTAACCCCGGGTGGTTGAAATTTCCGGAGCCCTCTACTACGACCTCTCTCATAATGACATGGTGGTTTTGGTTCGTTAAAACTCCACATATCATATAAAGCAAATTTGCGATGGAATTTCAGGCACTGTCGTGGCTTGGCAGTAGATTACTGGGCTGGTACGCAGGAAACCCGGGTTTGGATCTCGCTGTGTGCTTGGTGTTTTGATTTACTAAGTTTTTTTTTTGTGCGATAGTGGTTACGGAAACCGACAGCGATGGCGGACAACTATGGCGCCGTGCGCTATCCTTGTTGTGATCTCATTGCTGTTAAGCTGTTAAGAGATCCTTGTTGTGATCTCATAACAGCTTTCGCTTTAAAACAAAACAACAAGAAAGTACGCGAAAGGATTTAGACGTTGTATTTTGCACATGCACAACCCGTGTTTTTTATCTAGCCACAAATTAGAATTTACACAATGCTTGTAATCAGCGCATGTGGTGTGTTTGTGTCATTGTTTTCTGTAATATTTTCGTGTCAGAAGTGAAACAAGTAATGTATTGTAAAACAACAAAAACTGAGATTTCTAAATAAAAAAAAACAATAATGAAAGCGATTGATTTCTTCTCGAAAATTAGTAATGATATTTAGTATACTATTCGATCCTCATGTAGCCTAATTTGCAAAATAGTATTGTCACAATAGCCAATACATGAAAACCGACGCGCATTTGCATCGATTCAGAACACCTCTTGACGCAATGTCGAGCTCTTGATTCACTTGATTTCAGCGACCACATGTAGTGCTTCGTTTCACGTAAAGCTTACTTCCTTCCTACTTTTATTCTGACTCCATTTTCTCCAGTCAACTTGCAAAATACAAAACCGAAGGCTTTCTTCAACATAAAATGACTCTCTCTACTCTCTCCACATACTTTTACCTTTAACATCCTTCTTTTTTATTCGTTTCTACATCTTTTTTTACATATGTAACAGCAGCTCCATATTGCTTAAAAATGCCCAGAGGAGATTCAGAGGCTTTAAGAGAGACGTAAAAAAAAGTGGGTACATTAGTCCCATCCAAAATAAATCTTGGTACCAAATGGACTCAGCCACGTGCGGCACAAAAGCATCGCATATCCATCGCGTTCATACTAGCTTGAGAACAACGAAAAAATAAACGTAAGTGATGCTTAGAATAACCCGCCTCACAGCTTATCTCTCAGAAGGCACCCATTTTGTCCCTCGAATTCACTAAGAGACAGGAGTCCATTACAATGACCCAGCCTTTTGTTGGGAAGATAGAGTCCAGAGACAGAAAGAAAATAAGGGCGTCTCGGGGGTGGTGGCCATTACTACCGGTCAGCCGAAACTTATTAGGTGGTGAGCTGGGTGCTGAGACCTGCCGGCTTCGCTCATCTTTGGCAGCCGTGTGGGTTGAATCCATCAGTGTCACTCTGCCTTCACGGTGTTTAGAGGAATGGCGGGGGAGAAGAACCACAGTATCATTGGGGATCTTTTTTTTTTCTTTCGAGGCCAAAACACGTCGCCGTGGAAAGTGAGACTGGAAACGCGCAGAAAACGAAACCGCCGTTCGCAGAAGACCAGCAGGGAAGAAGAATCTCGCTTTCACCAGCGTTTTCAATTCTTTGCCCTAATAGAGATGCAGCTGAACCAGCTAAGTCGCTAGTCGAATAATTGAAAACATTACTGTCACAATGATGTTCTCACCAAATAGTGGTAAGGAGCTGGTTTCGCAAAAACTTCTTTGCCGACGTCATTGCTACGAGCGAAAAATCTTTATAAGCAAAATCAGAAAAAGAAAATGGCATGTCGCACGCCTTGTGTGAACTGATTTCTTGCCAAGTAGTCAGCGAGGAGTTGTTTATTTTGAATTTTTCGGCTTTGATTCAACCATTAGGACATAGATCGAGGTGTTTTTTTTTCTTTCTAAATTGTTATAGTGGCTGTGTGCACATCGTGGTCCTACAAGGAACGTCGACTACACTGACATCAGACAAAGGTATCTTCTCAATAAAGTGCCTAATCAACTTCGTAAACTTCGAAAATGTGAAACCGACATGAACAGAAATGCTTCATAAGAAAAAATAACTATCAAGCCTCTTTTAATCCCGAAGCGAAAACACTTCCGTCGCTACACTCCAGGCTCTGCAATATGCTAATTTGGCGAGCGCGCATGCTATCAGATGCGAATCAAGAGACGCGTGCAGATGGCTTAGTTACCCGCTTTGAACGTTTTCTTTTGTACCATATACGGTATCTAAAAATAGCTCTGTGGGCGGACGTCATACATCGGCCGCACAGCGAGCCTACTTCGCTTAATCGAAAGCTCGGCTTTATAACCCAATTTCGCCGATGTACCCCACGAGCTTCAACGCTCCCGCCATCCCTTTCTCGCGAGATTTTGTTTTGCACGTCTTGTCAACGACGAGATAAAATGAGCTCAACGTAGACGGCAATAGGAGGAGCATAGAAGAGTTATGAGCACATATATTACCATTCTCCGCATTGTTCCGGTCCCTTATATCCTAGATTCTCCTCACTTTAATGCAGTCAAATAGCACGGAATCGAAAGAAGCGAATTAAATTTCTTTTGCAGAACATCACGCCCATTTTTTATTACATCGGTGGTTGTGGCGCAGGTGGACAGAAATGTAAATTTGCTTGCACAGGTACACTTGCGATTCTTTTATTTATCTGTTTGTTTCAATTTCACTATTTCGCCAACCCACTGTCCCCTCCAGCATAATACATGAAGAGCGCATACCATAAAAATCGCTCCGAGCGTGAGGCAGCGCCTATATTGCAGTGCGACGGAGGCACGTACGTAAACTGTCGCACACTCTCCTGAAGTTCACTTCATATCAGGGGACGTAACAGAGCTTCACGTAAACGTAAAATAAAGGAGCCGGAGTTGACGATTCGAAAACTAGAGAAACACGCCGACGGTGGGCCCCGTGGAGCGATTTTACGAGCTCCGTGACGGCTTGTTCGATTCACTTTCGTGGTGCGTCAGACGGTGATGAGAAAAATTGCGCCCAGTACGTGTAGTCGGTGAAATTAACTCTAGCGAAACAGAGAGAAAGAAAAATATTAAAAAACGAGTATATAATTTCTGTTTTTTAAGATTGCTATATACGCATCAGACAAGCTGAAAGTTTTTTTTCGGGAATTTTTAAAATTGTCCGTAAAATTTCATCTGAGGGAATGAATGTGCATGTTTAAATAGAACTGTCATGCATTTGCATTTAAGAGAACAAAGCAACTGGTTTTCCAGCGATTACAACAAACAGTATTTACTTTAACGGCTTTGTCCTAGACAGAAACTCCTTGAAATTCAGAATTCTTATACAGCCTGACCTACAGCTCCCTTATTGGCAGTAACGCTTCTTCAAAATAGAAAAAAAAAGAAAAAAGAACACGTTGGAAAGGCTGGATTACCTAAAAGTAGACCTAGCCCTTCAAAGGCTACAGCTATTGTTCCATGCATGCTTATAATTTTAACTTGTGTGGTTTGATTATAAAAAAAAGCGCCAAAGAAACTTCAACACGTTTCTTACAACTGATGCGGTAAAGAGGTACGAACAAGTGCAGAGAGGGAGAAAAAGCGGTATTTATTTTTGATCAAAATCTATAATCTGCCAGCATCAATTGATTGGTGGCTGGCGGAGAGGTCTGACAAACAACTCCGCTCAGCGCTCAAGCTGCCATTTCCAGAAAAATTAGTTTGTAGGGAAAACGTATGCGGCATGAAAATCAATAATTGCTGTGGGTACTCGAAGCCCTACATGCTAGCTTATGGTTTTTACTTTTCATGTCGGTTTTTTTAAGTTGAGCACTTCACTTTTCAGTGAATGTTTTACTCATCCTAACGAGTAATATTTGACAGCAAAGCTGCACAGCTCGAACCCAGAACGGCTTCGTCCCCGTGGACAAAAAGCCAGAACGTCTGGCTCCTAAAGCACACACACAATCTTGGGCTCAAATTATATCAATCGCATATCCCAGAAGAATCCAGGATGCCACCTTCAGGATACGCTGTCATTGAGCTAAATGTATCCATATCCTGATGTCTCCGTTCTGTTGCTATGGCGGCAAAAATTTTAGGTCGAGCCATCTGTTCCTCCCAACATAGATGGAAGTCAACACAGAGGCAGACGCTTCGCCCGAAGACGCTTCCTTCTCACTTCATGCTCCAACAATCCTGGCATCCTCTATTTAGATGCCTCGAAACCAACTCTGTCCGTTCTCTCTATGGCTGCAGTGATCTCCGAAGATAACCTTATTAGTTAGTCCTTTCTTAGTTCGTCCTTATCAGTCCTTTCCATTCACCTGATGCAACTCATGGCATCGCTTTGTCTACCTCTTACCACACAGCAGGAGTTGTCAGCATAGACTCGTGCTTCGCCTGGTACCATAACCACTCTGGCTGACCATATTGTCCAGGCGCCCTCAGTGTGCTTTCACCCTCACTCCATACGCATCGAATGGTCACTGGACACGTGTGTATTCCGGATAACGAAGTGGTGCAAGCTCTTCCACCCGGGTGGTTATCCCCTCCTACTCTGCGTCTCCCTTAGCCGCCTGAGCTCTTACGTATAGTACCGTAAAATCCTCGAATATAATCACACTTCACGCCTTTTCCTCACTGACCCTGCATAGTGCTTCTCTAAAAACAGATGAGTGACTTTGGAGACACTTGCAGACGAACACGTAACCATGCCCTATGACCTCCCAGCACTCCATGCGGGTTGTATATATATATATATATATATATATATATATATATATATATATATATATATATATATATATATATATATATATATATATATATATATATATATATATATATATATATATATATATATATATATATATATATTTATATATATATATATATATATATATATATATATATGTATATATATACGCTTCGGGGCGACAGCTATCACATCGTTGCAGTAGGCCCCACTATACCCCTTCATTTTCCACCCCCCTTCCTACTACCAACACGAGAGGCCTAGGAGAAGTTCCTGCTCGGCTGCTCTACCAAAGACGCTCAGCCAGCGACCATACCCAGTGGACTTCCGTAACAGAGAGATCACCCAGGCGCATCTCAGTGCAAATCTCTGTACTTCTACGAATAAACATTTTTTTGCGGTACTTTATAATATATATTGCGGGGATGTTCACAGGATAAAAATGCAGTTTCTTCAGAACGACTTGGTGCGTTGTGGAAAGTCGAACTGATAAGCTCCGATAGGCAAGGTCACATTTCAGCCATTTATCAAGCATGGTAGGTAGCTGTAAGACAACGTCGCTGTACCACCCCTGCTGTGGCCTAGGCTCAGGGCTGAATGCGTTGGTTCGAGTACAGCTGCTCACTGACTCATCCACAACCACCACAGCGTACTGTTCTGTTAACGGATTTCCTCGCTCCTTGCGTTTCCGGCAAGAAGGGGCTTTCGAAGAAATGAAGTTTCATTCAGCCTATTCTAAGACTTCTACGGTAAGTCACGGAAATTAAAGACATTAGAAGAACAGCGAATACAATGCTTGACAAAATAAACGAATTAATCTCACTGAAAATGGTCGTGAGACTAGTCGCGGTCTACCACAGCAACCACAAAGTGATTATCTCTGTGATTAATCTAACCTACTTATACAACATACTCTCCCCCTTTCAGCTATGTGCTGTTTGATAGAGCTCCACAGTTCATTCATGTTCACTGTACAGGAAGGTGGTCCATTTCATTACTTCTGCATGATCATAGCTAATCGAGCAGTTTGGTCACCATTGTACCACTTTATACTGTAATTACTTATAAGGCTTAACCACACTACACGAAGCATCTTAGGCTTTCGCTATGCACTCTAAAGAAATGCTGCTATTTTTCTTTACCGGCAAGTTAATGTGCCAAGCTTTTCATCCGCGGCTTGTCGACGCCACAGTGAAATGCTTGAGCAAATGCATTTGGATTACGGAACTTTACACACTTGTTACTTCTGACTGTTCAACAAGTTCTGAAACCGTATTTTTCGTCCAGCTCCGTCCTGGAAGACCAGCTGAGGTTTGTTACTGGGTTTCGGGCGTTGAAAGACGCACATGAATTCCCGTGAAGGGGGGACGATTTCCTTTTGCTGCAGGTGCCGAGAAGCTCATCGAGTGTTTCGTTCGTTCGTTACTTCGTTGATTCATTTGTTCACTCCCACGTTTATTCCTTCTTTCTTTCGTTCGTTCGTTCTTTGCCATTGTAAATGACTGCTTAATTTTAAGTGCTTTTACGTGAACTAGGTATGCGAAGACCCCAAAGCTTCTAATTATTTTCAATACGAGACTGGACTCGCCAGTTTGGGGCTCTTAAACTGTGTGATGTGATTGCATCGGGGTGTTTCGTTCTTCTGAAGGGGTTGGGAGTGGTGCTTTTTGAGGTGCCAATGGTCAATTACCGTACAATTTCCTTTTGTACCTGCATAGATGCTTGGTATTTCTTTATTAACATGCAAAATATTTGAGCTTAAGCACACAAAACAGTGTTTGGCACACTATAAAAGAAGTGTTTTCTATATAGCAGCAAGCGCGGAACCATGTAATAATGAACCATCAATAATGAACCATCAATAAACTGTTATAGCATCAAACAATGTACCGAGGAAGGTTCTTGTTGAGGATTATATATTTCCAAGATAATATATAATATGTTAGATATACTTTTGGCTAGCTTGTTCAAATGCATAACGATGGAAATTTCTTGACGTGCACATTAGGCGAGGCCTCGTAATGTCGAATAAATTATATTTTCAGGCTTTCCACTTATATGTTTCCTATCAACACGTTAAACTAAACAAAAGAATGTGAGTTAATATATTCGTTAATGCCTTACCTAGCCCACTTCATCTTTCAAAGTCAGCATGGGCTACTTATTCGACATTTCGACATGCACAATCTGGATGACAAATCGTCCCTACTCGTTTTCCACTTTGTACGCACGCTTTCGGATGAAAGAAACCTTTGCTCAATCTTCCAAGCACACCACGCTCGCGAGGCAGACGCGTTACTATCTCACCAAACAGGCGTTAACTACGCGTCTCTTCACTAATCACAACGTTTTCGTGCTTGCGAAATCTCGCAGCGTCTTTCCGCTCACGGTCTGTTTGGCGCCGGATTGGAGCTGCTTCGGAGACCAGCTCCCTAAACCAAGCGTTCCTGTCGGTAAAATTTCATTTCCAGTTTCTCATAAACCCTACGCAGGCCGCTAGACTTTGTGGTAATTCAACTTCCTACATCACGAAATAAAAAAAGGGGGGTCCCCAAAACGCCACACTTTCGAGGAGGTAGAAAACAGGCTGTTCAGAAAATGAGTTGCCTCTCCTCTCTTTGAAAGGTGCGTGTGCGACATCATCAGCACGGGAAAACTCCGAAGGAGCTTTCCGCACAGACGTTCGCTAACAAAGGGGGAAGGGGGAAAGCCTCCTTTTATGAACGAAAGTAAGAAACGAGTGAAACGCGGCGTTCGCCGCAATTCAGCGCGTGCGCGAAGCTGGCCCGTGTTACCGCTCACTGTCGTCGAATGCGGGGCATCCTCCGCGCAACCGACGCTGCATTGCAGTGGGCGTGATTGAGCTCGTGCGTCCCTCAGAAGAGAGAGAAGGAACGAGACGAGCAAAGCGGCGCGCGCTCCCGTGCGTGCTCAGCTTGAGTGAATCAACGTGTACGCGAGCGAGATGCGTGGCGGTTAGTCTATTTGCGAGAAAGCGCGTCGGAGGCATGCAAGATTTCGGGCTGAGGCCCCCAGCATGCAACGCCCAAGTGTGTACTGCCGACCTGACTAAGTTAATGAGCCGATATCTGTGAAATGTTGTAATAGGTTGCTTCAACTACATGCAGTATGTACTACGCACAGGATCAAAATACAGGACGTGGGATCGAACGCCGGCAGATGGAGGCCAAACGTACGAAAGAGAAGTGTGTTAGGACAGATGCGAGAAATGGCGTGCATTTTACGTTGATTTGGACCCACTGCTTTCCAGGTGTTAAAAAAAAAACAAGGCATCATCCGCTGTGGCAGTCTCGCAGCGCACAAAACACAAGCTTCAAGGCGTAAATGCCACGATGGCATAAATACTTGCGAACAAAAAATATTTTGCTGTGTTAATAAATATTTTCTAAGTTTCTCAGCTCTTCTTAAAAGCAATAAAAAGGAGGCAAGAGCTAAATTCACTTGTTCGTGTAAACGCAAGCTTTCGCTACAAATTTTATATAAATTAAAACGCTTGCTTCACTTATTCGCAACCAGCTATACCAAGGGAATTGCAGATGGGTCGAGAGGAGGGCTATATACTCATACTGAAATATTATCAGCGCATATTAACGGGACGTAAAAAGAGGAGAGAAGCGATCGCAGACTGATTGGGTCTATTCACTGAAGATAATATATACCGGAAAAGCACGAATCGAAAGAGAAGTACATCGGGAAGCCTTTTTCATAAAAAAATAATGACAGCCGTGTCAGCTTACCGTCTATATCGCTTTTAGATCATGAAATCTCGTTTCTGGAGGACACTTGATCACGGTGGAACCTTCACTTTTGTATATTTTCCCTTACCCTTCATGTTGTTCGGGTATGTATTTTTTATGTGGTGTAAAAAGATGGCACGACGATAGGGCTCCAGCTACTCCTGATCCCTTAGAATGTCTAATAACAATATTCACGGAAGGCCCTAGTCTCGAAGCGTAGCAAGTACACATCACATACAATATACCATTTAGCAAAACAGTTAGGACATGATATCTTAAAACAACGTATTCAACAATCACATATAAGTGCATACACAGTGTTGCTAATAAGTTGAAGAGAACCCACTGCGTACAGTCGAGCAGTCCCATAATTGTAAACATAACAACCACATACTTGTCAACACAATAGTCAACAGTGCCATAACTATGCACTTTCACGTATAAAAAAATTGGATTGTCCTAATATCAGCCAAAAATGCCTCTGTCTTCAAGGAAAACTTTCAACGCTTTACGGCGCACTTGTGTAAACCTCTTGTTGGCCACGGTCCCCCAAAGCTTCATCGCCTGTGAATGAGCCCAAGTTTCAGTGTGCGATTGTTTGCCTTTTCCTTCTGCGTCCCGCTATTTTTTGGGTACAATATTTCAGCACGAGTAAGAGACCAAGTATTCCTTCCTTTTGTGTTTTTTTTTTATTTGACAAACTTGGCGACTTCATCTCTTCAGAACTTTTGCGAAGTAGTCGCAACCGCAAGGAAGCACCTGCGGGTCAACGGGAGGCACTGTTCACCAGAACTTGCTTCGGAATAGGCTATTTTCAATTCAGTCTTGACTTACTCAGAAACAGTATTGGTGCGAAGCCCGAAGAAGCAACGGTGCTTGTCGCATTGCCCTCCTCCCTTCCCTTCTACTCACCCTCCCTTTTCTTGCGCCACCCTTGTCTCACTGTACTCTACATGCTTATCCTTGCACACCTTTTTTCCTTTCTTTTCTTTGGGTCTCATTCTGTGTGTTTGTCTCACTGTATACTTATTTCTCTGCCCTATCTTTTCCTGCATTCCTCTCTCTCTGTACATGTTTCCTCGCCTTCGATTCTTTTCTCTCTTTTTTTCTCCCCCCCCCCTTTTCTGATTATGATTCTACACCCATCAAATTTATTGCATTCCACACCAGACCAAATGACGAATGTGTTATGGGAGTGAAGCAGGAGGTGAAGAAGAAGATGATGAAAGCGCGCGCCGTTTCATGATGTTGACAGTTTTATTGTGTCACTCTCCACGGGACAAACGAACAGCCCCTCTGCAAAATGACAGTTCGCTTTTTTGAACGCATCACACGCGTTTTCACTCAAGCTGGCAGGTTCGAAGCACTACTCAAGAGAGTGGGTGAGCCGGTCGTGAAGTGTCTGAAAAGGCCGAATTATTCTTTACAATACACTGCATTCGCAAAGCGTAGATGAAAGTGGCTATACGCTTATACAGTACGGCGACTGACTCTAAAGAAGACAGGTATGGGTAAGTATTGACTATTTGCATTGGAACTGATACACTTATTCATGTACACATTTTGCTTTTACAGAGGCTCCGACAACTATTACTAGCGCTGTTAGACGCCGAATTTTGTCGTGAGATAGCAAGTTGGGCCATCTTCCCATTCCAACTATGAATTTTGTCATTGCAAAGAAAGTACGAAGTTGCTTTGTCGAGGAAATTTATGACGTATGGTATGCTGTAATAGTCTTTCAATAACTAATCTTGAATTGGCTCCTACACATTGTGGTGGCACCGCCCCTGATGTTGAAAGCCTTACAGGAGGCGCATGATTCTTGTTCAAGCTATACGAGCATGGTTAATGAAAGTTGGCAAGCGTAACAAGGCAGGCGGGGAGGGGGAAGTGTCTTGACAACAAGTGCCTAACGTTTTCGTGTGGCATTAATTGTCTTGCGTCAGGCAAAATACCTTTTCTTTAATATGTTAACGTCAAGCTGAAAACACCATTTCATCTCCCAGTGACATCGAGCTTTATCCTCTTTGTACTTCGATCTCGCAAACTTCTTCTTGCAACGTAATGTTATGCGTCGATGACAAAGTTCAAACTGTGAGAAGGGAAAATATAGGATAGACTAGGAAGCAGATGCGATGAAGGACGGAGCGAAACGAGGCGATGTGGGGAGGGTGAAGGTTCGGGTTAATTGGACGTCCAGTAATCCCGCGCTTTCAGCGTGATTTCCCACGGGTGTCCCGGTAACAAACGGCACATCTCCTTCTCCACACCCTTTCCCTAACCGATTGGTGGCCGACAGTGCTGTAGTACAGGAACCAGCAAACAGGATCAGAATAAAAAAAAACACTTATTGAGAATGCCACGCTGTGTATGTTGCACAATGGTCAGCCAAGGCTCCCTCCTGACCGTCAACCAGTGACGCTGGCCGATTTTTCTTCTCCTTGCCCTCTCCTCCTCCTTAACAACGCTGAATGTTAGTCCTTCCCTCTTCTTCACGCCTAAGCCGAGAAATTTTTTTTTCTTGTCGAGCGGCGCTTCTTTGAATGCTGTACTGTGCCCGCGAACGACGCGTAGTCGGTTTGAGCGCTCGTCGCTTCTCGGACAGCAATATGGGACCGCGGAGAGCCTAGGATTCGCTTTGCCGCTGCAGACACATGCGTCGCTACTGGATTGAGCGGGAAGACCAGCTGTTCTAATTTTGGCTCGCCGAGCATGCAGGCGATAGAAGCGAGGGGACGAAAGAACAAAGTGTGAGTAAGCTCGGGGAAAGAAAACGAAAGCAAGAATGACGTTCCATGAAAGAAAGAGAAATTAAGGACGGATTTTTATACTTGCGGCGAGTACAAAATTGGCTTAGAGGACAAAACCGTATCTTTCTGACTAGCGTATAGGATTCTTGGCAGCATGTAAGTGGTCGGCACTGGTTGGCACCAACCATGGCGACGCACAACCGTTGGCCGTGTGACTCGATGAAATGGACCTGCATGCGTGATTTCGATTTCAATAGACCAGATTAGGTCTGAAGCCATGTGAATGTGAGCACGTTAGGGACTAAGCTTTGATATGGTGTGGCAGTTTGGGCTAGTTTATGTCACGTGACTTTAGTTATAGCGCGAGAACGGAACGATGGCAAAGAGACAAGAAGGAGACGAGCGCTAACTTGGTATGGTATGGTGTGTATTTTAACGCCATACAGACTCGTGCTGCGGTGAAGCAAACTAAAACGCATTTCTTGCGCACATACGGAATTGCGGAGTCAGACAAGAATAACAAATATCAGGGAAAAAATCTGCTGAGAAGCACTTGCACCAAACCCTCACATAGTTCCTGACCGATGTGCCAAATACGACTTGCACGTGAAAGGCGTTATCATATCATTTCGCTTCTCTCAAGGTTTGCAGAGGTAAGCCATCTTTAGTGAAAAGAGGGTTGGGGGGGGGGGCTGGTTTTTCGGAACGTATGACTACAATAATGCTCTGCCTCCCCTAACCGCGTGTCGCCTGTGGTGGCCGTTTTGCCACCACTTATGTCGTTAACAAGCCCTAAACCCCTATGAGATCGGCCTTAGGGACTAATATTGAATAGGATGAAGATTATCGTCGCTTGTCTAAACGTGGGTGCGAGAGTAGAAATACTCGAGAATGCATGAGGGTGCCTTGAAGGGCTAGTTGGTACGTAATACTGAGGAGAACAGCGCAAAAACGGGACGGACAAGGTGTTGTACTGATCATTCTTTCTCCGTCCCGTTGTTATGCCGTTCACCTCAGAATTGTGATTGATTTTCTTGCACATAAATTTGATCGAGTAAAGATAAGCTCGCCTCGCAGGAAGCCATAACGCCTGCCGCCGAGCGAAAGAAGCCCAATGTTGCGAAGTTGTTTTTCGGTGCTTGCGGATTCTCGAATAACATTGCCGTGAATGTTAAGGATAGCGCGCGGGAGAACTGCAAGATGAATTGCGGGAATAACAGAAGCAACATCTTACATCCATAAAAAATCGCCGCGATTTCCTTGCATTTTAAATTATCGACTCGAAACAGAAGCGAAGCGACAATTCGATGCATTTATTATTTATGACATGCCAGAAAAAATAAAAAAAATAAACTTGTGATCGGAGAAATGGTGAAAACACCTCTACTAATTTGAAGTCAAAAGAGCTCTGCCTCTATTCCTCCGGGCATATGCGCTCGACAAAATAAGCCCTCATTCGGGTAATAGGTACTAATAAAAAAAACGCGTCCTTAAGCTGACCCCCCCCCTCCCGAGAAAAAAAAAAGACACGCGCGCCCATGCAAACACCCCGATGAAGAAAAAAAAAACAGAGAGCGCCAGAAGTAAAAAAAAAAGTGAGGTCGTGAGCTCAAGAAGCGAAGCGACACATAATCTGATTGAATGGTGCCGACACGTTTGAAGCCGTAAATCAATAGGCTAAAGCGAAGCTTTTTAAGCCACCTTTGACGCCCCACTTTCTGCCTTGAGAGACTCGGAATTTTCTTTTTTTACATACGCTCCCGTCTGTTCCAGCTTGCTACTATCGCTAAGCATATAGTATAAGTGTGCGCTTGCGAAAGCCGCTGTACAGCGGCAGTGACATTGCAAAAGCGTTCTTTGCTTTCTAAGTCTCGGCGGCGAGTGTAAACGTGCAGACAACGCCGTACAAGCGGAGCGGGGTAAGACAGCGTCAAACGAATTAAAACGGGAGAACAAGTAGAAAACGTGGGGGGGGGGGGGGGGGCAGAAGAAAACCCCTCATTCTTCATCAATTCAGAGAAATGCAATTTGAGTGCGAACTCAGAGGGCCATTGAAAAAGACGGCCCACCGGGAACACGGAGCTTGCAAGCGGTGGTGATAAAAGCGCCGAAAAGGGGGCGAGAGAGAGAGAGAGTCGCAGTGCACGGCGAAGCCTTTCAACGTACTCGCGTAGTCTCATACCATACCTCTCACCCAACCCTCCCCACTCGCTCTTGTCATTGCCTTCTCTATAAAACGTAGCACGAGCAAAGACCTCCCTTCCTACCTCGCTGAAAAAAAGTCATTAGGAGAGCAAGTCGAGAACAAGTGGTAAAAGACGTAGCGAGGGTTTCGAACAGAACATAAGGAGACAGATAGATAGAGAGAAAGAAAGAAAGTAAAGAAAAGGTAATGTTTTTCTTCTGTCTTTTGTTGACGTTGTCGTCGGTTTAATGGCTTTCAAACACACGCTGCGAAATGAGGGGATCGCGGCCTCCTCCAACTCGTGTTTCGGGATCCGCTCTCCGCCTCCGGAGCCGGAAAGGAAAGATCGTTGTTTTAATGCCAGAAAAACGTGGCTTTGACTGTCGCTAGCTTGCGCGCGGTAGCTCAGGCGCGGTGTTAGCACGAGCGTTTCGGAGATGCCGGCTTTTAGGACGACTTCTGTAGATGAAGCAGGGCGAGACTACGAGAAGTCGAAATAGAGTACGTGGGGCGAAGCATTTCCTCTTGCGTGTACGGAACAGGATGGTTAACGTTTAAGACAAGGAAGTTACGACAAAGAAAACAAGTTCTTTACTATGGTTAAAGCGAATATGCCTGCTTCTCCATAGCAAAATCAAGTACTCCTGCTATTCCTCCTACCGAAGGAAAGCAGCCGACATGCATCTACTAAAGACACTAAGTTTCTCAAATTACATGTGAAGAACAAGTTTGCTGTCGTATATTGACTGTGGAAGATGCTTTTGATGGCTGTGCAGCGAAGTGACATGATAGCACAATTATAAGGAGGTGGTGGTTTGGATGCTGCAGCAGGCGGTGTTGCCCTGAAATACTGGCCGGCCATGAATACTCCTGAGCATCTTCGGAATGGTATGGATCTGTTAGAACGCGTTGAACAGCACAGTGTTTTGGAGGCTGGCCACCTTGCGAAGGGATCGTAGTAGGCCCCAGAGATGTCAGTGTCATTTTCCCGACGGGCCCTCGGCCACGAGGAGCAGCGTGCAACAAATTTTGATAACACTAAAGATGGTATCCTACTCGAGTGGCTCATTTCTCTGGTAGACACAACTGCAGAAACCAGTGGACAATTTACTTAGGACAATTGCACCAAAGGGAAAAAAATATTGGTTGTTTTTTATAACTGCAATTATCGTGACCGAAATTGAAACAAACGAATAGGACTTCAGGGAAATGGAAGCAGTGCCCGATGGTTGTGAGTACGGTTGCCAAGTCAAAATGACAAAAAGCAGTCGAAAAATTAAGAAAAGTAAGCAAGAAAGTTGCCAACTTTAGCCGAGGGCTGCTAATGTAGTCAAAAGTATCGACGTCCGTAAAAACGACTGTGACCTTGCCTATTTGAATTATTAAATGCAGCAGCCTTTTGGTGGAAATGTAATAAGATACAGTGGTAACCCTCATTAACAGTATTTGCTAACATTACTAAAGTATAAAATATTGAATGCTGTATTCATTTTGTGAAAAACTAAGCATTTTAGTACGCTGCAGCAAAAATGAATTTGTTAACATGTTACGCATGCTACTTCTTAAAATCAGAAAAAGTGAGGATCATGTGATGACAGTGAAAACTATTCACCATGCGTGTGCGCTCTATTACAGTTGTGAGCTTTAAGAAGTGTAGACATTTCAGTCATCTTATCACTCGATGCCGATGTGCGAATCTTTGTATTCCTGAGTCAAAGTCCACCGCTAATATGGAAAAATCACAAACCCCTTTTTTTATGATGTCCGGTTAGTAATATCAATGAGTGCATAGCACCGTGGACTGAAGCGCTGTCAAATTACCTGTTCACATGCAATTATGGTTTAAAGTCGCGTTGAGCTGTAGGTTGTCTACAAAATGATGCTTCATATTTTCCCCGAGTCACCACCACGTGTCCTAGTCTTCTTATTTTGTCATATAAGTGCCAAATTATTTTTCGGGAGTAGGAAACACGTCTTGGCCTCCATATTTTGACATAATGGCCGTGGCTGTCACATCACAAAATAGTGACAATTTCGTTAGAATAGAAAGAACAAGAAAGTAGCCAAGAACGAATGATCCAGCCGATACGTTATTTATAACAGCTCCGGACTAAAAAGTAGCAGGAAAAGTGCAAGGTAGTCAATCTTTGCAACGTTGGTTGAGAATTCAGATTTTTGCTCACTTCAATCCTTTTTACTTCAAGGTAACTTTAACGTTATGACCACGTGACAGTATAATAATTGTATGCAGGTCGAAAAACGACCATTATTTCATCTCTGCTTTCCTCGGCGAAATTGTCGGTTTGCTTCTTTATTGATAACAATGTAGTGATGGTGACTTTTCTCCTTGTTGGTAATGAATACCTGCAGCATTTAACAGCCCCATTTCACCCCTTCTTCCACACACACTCACAGTTGAAGGAGGGAGTCAGCGTAATTAGGGAACTAAAAAAAGTCACGTTCCCAGCACTTAGAGACAAAGAAGATTGAAGTGTCACAAGTAGATAATAAGTGAAGAAAGGTTGTTAAATTAACAGAGGGGACGTCAGTGAGGCGTATTGATCTAGTTGGTACGGATGCGTGGATTTTGAACGGTGTGACAAAGCAGAAGAAAATACTGTTGATCATACGAACACAAGTGCTTCTGTCTGGAGAGGAAGGGGGATAGTTTTGAAAGAGAAAATGAAGAATTAAGCGAACCTCACAGCTGTCTTGAGACAGCTCAGCAGTGGTTAACGAGGGAAATGATAAGGAGGGGTATAAAGCGATACAGAGAAAAGTAAAGATTGGAAGATGGTTAGAGAAGTTCGCACATGTGGACCTGATCAGTGAGCTGTAGATGAAGAGAGAACATCGCGGACGGGTCAACCGTCAGCCGTGAAATCCACCAAGCGTGTCCCGCTAGTGCAAACACAAGCGCTTGTGTCCGTGTGATCAATAATCTTTCCGATTGCTTCGGCATGCCCTTCTAAACTCATGCACGAGGTAACAATCAATAAGCAATCGTGAAGACCGCGCAGTTGATCTTAGAGGAGGCAATGTGAAGCATTTGGGGTCGTGAGTATGTAAAAGTGCGCAGGTCAACGGCCCGAGATCTCAACCTCTGCAAGTGGCCCTTCATCGTGAAAGACTCAACTTCCGAAGCACAGCTCACAGCGATTAGTGTGGCAACTTGTGTTTGCTCACAATTGTCAATATAGAGCGCTGTAAAAGAAAACGAACGTCCGATCCACTCTCTCTTTAACGCGAATCCCTTCAACTTTCTCCAGATAATAATTTATTCTGTCATCCATCACGCAGCTAAATCAAGGGGAAAAAGTGAGAGAATATGTCTAGCAGGAACGACCACGCGTGCTACATTCCGGTTGTCAGTGTTAGTTCAATACTTTGCGTGAGTTTGAGCTGGCCGGTCATTCATCAAACCATGGTTATGTTAGGCAGGTAGTGGGCTGCAGAAATGTGGATTCGTCGTACAGTGTTGAAGGAAGTGCTTCATAAGCTGTCTAGTACATATCGTTAGTTTGTTATTTCCCCCAGTCTTCTGTATGCTTAAGAAAAGAAAGATGGCAAGCAGATGCAAGCGGTGACAAAGCACTGCGTGATATTCTGCTTAAGCTCACCAATTTCTCGCCTTATGTGGTGTTGGTCATAGAATGTTGACATATACCTCGATAACGCACGCGCACTTTCTAGAATTTGTACTTTTTATGTTGCACCATATGATGTGTCCCCTACCTTTTCTCTCAGTGTGGAGTCAATAGCAAAAATTGATGCTAGTGACTGTTTGAATTGTCCCTATTTTACTTGAACTTGAAAAATGTAGTTTTGACTGAGAGGATGGTAGCGATGGCTAATAGTGGCAGCTTTAATGCTTGATGTTTCCGTTATAGATGCCAAAGACGAAGTCTGGTGCATTTAGCATAAAGGTAACCTCAGCTATATGAAGCGCAACCAGGGATTACAGCACATAAAGTAGTTATGAAGGTCTGACTTATTGCAATTCAATTAGGGCACACTGGTCGATGGTGCGCAGCTATACAGCAATTTCAGTCTTGAGTAGGAGGCCCATGGGCTGAGATTGAGATGCACGTTAAGAAGCTTCACATGGTCGAATTTTTCTTAGCCCTCTACTAAGGCTTCTCTCAAAATCATTTGACAGTTCTTGGGCGTAAAACTAACAAAACTATCAATCAATATTTTTTATTAGAGTTCCTTGCCTCCCCGTCACTCCGATCACAGCCACCTAGCTTCTGGTTATGTAAAGTGACCTAGACAGCAGCAAACCATAGTAGGCATAGTTGCGTTATTCTCGGCGGTAGTGTCTTACGTAACTAGCAATATTGGGTATCCTATACATCGCGGCATGCTTGCTTGTGGAACGCGAGAGCTTGGGCTGATAAACGCTGCAACGAATATGACCTGTGCACAGTCATTGTACCCACTCTTCTATGTCTAGGCAGGATGCTGGAAAACCAAGTGATATTTAGTGCATTATCGGTAAAGAAATTCCGAAGGCTTTCGAGAAGGCTCACCATGTGGATCTATTTCAATTGCACCCTTAAAATTGTCGTATAATTGGGAGTGCAATAACCTAAGTTGCGAGGAACTCTTGATCTTGGGGATTTCTCCTTAGTTTTCCCAACTACCTGTCCCAGCTGTTGCGTCATGAGCCGGAATCATCTGACAGTGTTGTATTGCATCATCAGCAGAATGATCTGCCAGAACACTGAGTCCATGGGCTCAGTGTTTCTTTTTTTTTTTGCTTGTCGTGTGGACAACCAGGAAACACAGTTGCGGCCACAGCCAGAAACAAGATGTTCATGTCTTTTTATGTGCGGAGAACTCTAGGAAGCCATGCTGTCGTATGCTGTCGACGTAACTAAGGATAACATTACCTGTGTAGTATATTGAGCCCGCGCTAACACCAGTGAGGCATATTCTCCCTATTGTTCTTCGAGCTCCTTGACGATGATGAGTGAGAACACACTAGCCCATAGGAAAAGTCGTCTTCTTGATCTTAGAGCGCGTTCAAGACAACCCCTTACAGTTTTAAGCACAAGAAGAAAACAAAAAACAAAAAAACTAATGTGCTTGGTGTTACGCCAAGTGTGTTTACGGTCGTGGTATGTGGATACGCACCACAGGTGAATGACAGTTCACATATACTCAGGAATGACGAGAAGGATTCTGAGGCCGACTGTGGAACGAGCAGTACGATGTCATGTTTTATAAGGATTGAGGAACTCTTTATCGTGAGGCTTTCTCCTCAGCTTTCTCAAGCCAAGGGAGAGCATACAAAAGGATACAAAAGTTATGGAACATAACTTTTGTGTTCCGATGATTTGGCAAGCTATATATGGCATTACTTAACCACGGAGCAGTACCGATGCTTACGTAATCCGTAATCACGCGAATATTCCACGATACCGGAATCTTAACGCGCATGCGAACTCGCAGGGGAGTGCGAAACTTTGTGGCGTACGTCCACATTTATTAAGCGTAGCCGGAAAGAGCTCCGAGCTGACCACGCTAATAAGACTTCGCAACGCGCCATGGTTGCGCAGTGGCTCGGAACGGCAGCGGAGCGTCCGCCAGGGGGGGGTCTTGGACCCGCCACATCCGTGCACACCACTCACTTCACCCATCACCGTCCACTGAAAGCGTCTGCCCTCTTGGTGCTAATAGCGGGTCCCAACACTTTAGCCCCCCTATCTGCTACTGAGCTCGGAGAAATTCCCGCGACGAAAGCATCGGACGTGAAGCAATGCGCATGACTCGAATTGACACTCATTAGAGTAATTGCGCCCAGAATAATTACCGGGCGTTCACAAACGCTACGAGAAGAATAAAGAAAAAGGTGGGATGGGACAAGCAGAAACACAATCTCCATCCACTCTCCCCGCCTCCAGCACTTGCCCGCCGCTCCATATAACAGAGCAAACAAACGTCACTGGAAGGAGCCTGATGAGTCCGCGCATCCCACTGGGAGTGCGCATCTGGCTTTTTGCTCGTGCTTTGAGCTGTGTTGTCGCCTCTGCTAATCTCTCGGTGACCAAATGAGAACCACGGGGGCT
Source organism: Rhipicephalus microplus (assembly GCF_043290135.1). Taxonomy (NCBI): domain Eukaryota; kingdom Metazoa; phylum Arthropoda; class Arachnida; order Ixodida; family Ixodidae; genus Rhipicephalus; species Rhipicephalus microplus. The sequence continues at coordinate 70,351,473 of NC_134703.1, forward strand.
GAGTGAAAGTTTGCGCGGAGAGAAAACGCGACATTCAAGGACGCCACTGACCACGGCTCTGTGTAACTCATAAATATAGCTGGAGTGATCGTTTTCTTCCACATAACAGGCTGAAGCAAACATTATAGTATCATTATGCAATTTATGGTGGCTTATAGCGTTTCGATGTAACACTACAGTCGGTCGGTGCTGTGTAGCTTCCCACATGCTCACTTTATTACAAAGGCCAAGCAGCTCGTTATCACAAAGAGCCTGGCTGTATTTCCATGAATAAATTATTACGCAAAAGAATTAATTTCGTAGTTTTGCTTCCTCGTCAAGATTACTTTTTTTTCTAAGGTAATTCGAACATCAAATGACAGTAAACAAACACAGCAAAATATGTGCGCCAGTCTGCCCAAGTAAACGGAGAACACAAATTGAACAATCAACAATGAACGGCACGTTACACGTGCGCGTTTGTACGTTTCATAGTAGTCGCGGCTAACAGACCTGCACCGCTGTTCACGAACAAAGTATTAGTGGATGCTCTCACCATGGATGACAACACGGCGTGCTGGTGCCCCGTTTTACTTTCAGATCATTTTAAAAGCTAAGAAATTACATGGATTTTATGTTTTCAAAAGCCTTATGATAATGCGTTTTACGTTCTGTAGTTATATGCAATATCTGTTGTTCTATGCATTATAAGCTATTCAAAACACTTAATTTCATAAGTGTATACGCTCATGTGAAGTATTTGCCATTTCATGTTAATGCATGCACTGACCTCGCATATTTGCCCATGGCACTTCTTGTGTTCGTCTCTTTTGTACCTTATTCCTTCCGTTAAACACACACAGACGAACCATTTTTTAACAATACCTCGCGAACATCGACTGGTCAGCGAGTCAGTGCCTTCTAATGGCGCAAGTGGACGAAACTAGCAAGAATTAGTTCAGTGCATACGGACCTAGTTTGCTAAATTGGTATGTCACGCGAAGAATGGAAAGCAGATCGAAATGTGCTCCGCGTTTCTCACGTACAAATTACGCACAAAACGCACTCACTGGTACCGATGATCGCGAATGAGCCTATAAGTTGTTACTTCGCTGTGTCTGTAAAGTGCACCCCTTTCGCAAACGGAGACTGTGCAACAAGTGCAGTGACCATTGTGCGCCTGGTAATTACAACAAAATTGTTCCGGTTAAAGCCCAAGATTTACGATTACCCTCACCGCGATATATGTGAGCACATGCGAGAGCGTCCCTTTTCCGCGGGGCAAAGTACGCGTGGGAGATGAGAGTGCACGCCACCGCGTCGTGACAATCTGGCGACGCGCGCTCATTGCGCCGTCTCGCTGGTAGTGCTGAAAACACGACAGTAGTTCCCCGAAATGCCCATCGCCAGCGGTAAATGGTATAGATAGATATAAATAGCTTACCGTTTGCATTGATAAAACCCTGCCCCAAGGTGCCTCTCTGAAAGAGGTACTCCTTCGTGGCTGAGTGGCTAACACTGCGCACTCACACTTTAAAGGTCAGAGGTTCAATTCCCCGCACTTGAGTCTTTTTCTGGATTTCTTTTTCGCTCTAGCATTCTCATATATAAAAATACGTATACACATAGGGTGAATGACGCCGACGGCAAGATTCAACCAGGAGTGTCCATATAATTTCTTTCGCAATAAAAACTATCATAAGCAGGTATGTGCCACAGAAATGTTGTTAATAATGATTAAGGCACATTGAACAATAATTGTAAATACCTATACTCAACCCTCGTCCACTAATAATGGAGAAGGTCCTCAGAAAAATGTGGTTTCGTCTCCGGAAGGCAGATCAGAGTACTGAAGCAGAACTGCCAATCAGTATTTACTGCTTCTACAAATTTCAAACATTTTAGTTTCTATGCACAGACGTAGTTATACTACAAGACACTTAGTTATCTACTGACAAATTTCGAATTCCATAGTTCGCGTAATTACTTATGATTTCGAAGAGATTGTCCATTCTGAGGTGGAAGTTGCTTACTTTTATCTGTATCCGACAGATTTTGTCACAGACCAAAATTGTCATTTAAGATAATGTCTGAAGAAAGCGCAATTTTGACGGTTGCATTACCTCCCCCAGGAGGTCACACTTATTCTTATCGTGACGCTTGTTCTTATATTTCTCGCTTCACTTGTCAGAGACAATGTGCAGGTGGGGACGCTCCAAGAGTACCGCCACCTTATAATGACGACAAAAACCAAGGCACAGTGCTTCGGAAGCAAGTCGTTGTAGGGAACCACGTCGGAAGAAAGCATGCTTCCAAAAAACCTCGCAGCCTGCTCGAACGCCTGCCTAGATTTTCCAGCACGTAATGGCGTCGCTCAGGGGGGCGTGACTGTTGAATTATGAATGAAGCTATCTTACCCTCGATCCACTGAATGCGTCACCTGATATTGATGCGCGACAGATTACTCCATGGCATGGCATGCGCGCATTGATAGCGGTCAACTTGTCCGTCGGTTTCGTAAAGTGGAGTCACCTGTGACGTGTCCAGGCGGGCCTGAGTGGCTGGATTCAACAACTGACATTGTATTCCCCATAAAATCAAGAGAATAAGAAGTACAATGCCTACGGTTATCTTCACGCTGAGATATAGCAGTATCTTTTTTGGGGGGCAGCTGTTTAAACACGTATTTTTAGGGTATTAAACACATTATAATTAATCAGTGGCACTGTGATAGGCCGAAGCCTAATGCGTATCAAAAAGTTGACGTTCAGAAAAATGAATCCGCCAGGCGCGCGCGGGAGGTGCAGCACAGTCACAGTAAAAGGTGCAAAAGTGGCCTTTCAGAGACTTTTTCTAAGTATTCTTTGGCTAACTGCTACAAACAAACTTGCCAGGCACCCACTACGCCATATATACTGATAATATCGGTGTAGAGAGAGAGAGAGAGAGAGATAAAGATGCAAGGAAAGGCAGGGAGGTTAACCAGACGCACATCCAATTTGCTACCCTGCACTGGGGAAGGAATGAAGGGGGAAAAAAGGTTGCAGAGAGATAAGAAGGTACGCACAATCACGAGTACACTCGGGGGAGCAGACTCAGTCTACAGGCGGTCGCTCAGGTTAGTTGTCTTCAAGTAATGTAGGAGTGCTTTAGTCGCTTTCTGCGCAATCGGGGCAGACGCCCAAGGTCCCAGAACCTTTTGCACACAGAACGGTCTAGAGTCCAGTTGGTTTAAAACCATCCGTAGCTGGCATCGCTGCGTGTCGTAGCAAGTGCCGCTGCACAGGACGTGTTCGATGGTCTCTCCAGCTCCGCAGGTGTCACATGTAGAGGTGTCTGCCACACCAATGCGAAAGGAGTACTTCTTTCTGAATGCAACACCCAACCAAAGTCGGCATAACAGTGTCGCATCAGAGTGGGAAAGTTGTGATGGTAGGTAATTTTGGTGTAGTATGCTGGCATTCAGTATACTATCCTTGGTCATTCTTTGGAGAAGCGTGGAATCCGTCACACACTTGCTAGGAATTTACTGCATTTTTTTCCAGTGGCTGACGACAATGAAGAATTAGGCCTGGCTTGGGTATGCGCCACAGTTAATAGGTGATCAAGAACGAGCTTTTGCGATGGGTTGGAGCATTGGACGACCCACTTGTTACGTAATTCGCATTGCTTGACACCTGGTTGTTCTTTTTCTCTTCTAAAACGCTTTATTATTCCTAATAAAGTGATTCCTTTCCCGACATCAAGCACGCTTAAGGTGAATTTGCAAACAAGTTCCAAGCTCAGAGCATCCTTGCAAAAGATTTTCGCTGGTGTTTTGCCAAATTTAGTCTAAACTTCTAATTTTGTATCGCCTCCCTATCTGCAAGGGTTCACGCAGGAAGTATACGAATCAGTGCCTTTTCTGACAGCTAGATTCTCCAATCATTACTTTTTCTCTAGCTCAAAGAAACACTTATATTATGCTGTATTGAATATGGCATTTCCGGCCCCACTTTACGGCTCACTATATATTGGACTGTCTGGTCATGACGTGCTATTACGTGCAACACAATGCCTATTTCACCAATAACCAAGACAAATTTTTTTACAAAGTGCAATCAGAAGCAATACCTGTAAAAGCCTAGTTAAACACCAAAAGAATCTTCGTATCTTCAATGAAGTACATCCTCAGTGAAGTTTCGAAAACAATAGAACATTGATTTATTAGCTGAAAGGACGCCATTCTCTTTCGGGGCATCCTGCAGAGAGTTAAAAAACGACTGTATTTAAATTCTCATTGTACCCGTTATATTGTACTGCTCAAATGCACTCATATGTCAATTGACATGCTGTTGTTAATGCATAGTTTAGGAAAAACTCGCGTTTCGGGAAGGCGTGCGGAACCAATGGTGTCTTCGCGATGCTACTTTGCACAAACGACTGTGCAGCGAAAATATTTTTATGGTTAACTGCAGAGTTCGTGAAATTTCCTGCTCAAATACCCCTTTAAACATTGTGTTGTATCGGATTTGCTTCGTAATATCATTGTACGTTTGTCGAAGTGGCCTTACGTATGTTGTACGCTAAGTATATTCGTAAACCGCATTTTTATTAAATACCATGTAAGAGAAAGAAAAGTGACAGCGTCCAGGGTTCGAACCCCACTGTGTTCTTGGTGTTTCTTCTTTACAAAGTGTTTTTTTAATTTGTGCGATTGCGGTTACGGAAATTGGCGGTGGTGGTGGAAGACAACCATGGCACCACACGTGACCCGAGTTGTGATGTCATAATGGCTTTCGCTGTAAAAGAGGAGAAAGAAGAACGACACAGATTCCCGCTGGGCATAGGAGCAGCACAATGTTTCTCCGTTTTTATCTCTGTCTACTTGCTGTGTAAAATCAACCAGACAATCAATCAATGTAACAAGAAAAAAAAATACCAGGAACATTTGCAAAGATAATATTATTATTTTCGCAACACAAAAAACTCTAATGCATTAGGACATTTAAACCATATTTTTTTTCTTTTTTACATTTAGGTGGTATACTTCCGGTTTAAAGAAAAAGAAAAAAAAAACATCTTGCGTGGTTTCTACGATTGCAACGAGTTGGGATATTTAAACAAAATAAACGTAGGAAAGGATTTGCTGCACCAAAGTATTGCTCTGGATACGAATATAGTGCAGTTGAGCCCGACGACATCAAACTCGGCTAAATCGAACGGTTCTTTCTACAAAACTGCTTCGAAACACGGTTGTGCTTGGAGCTTTACAACAACAACAACAACAACAACAACAACAACAACAACAACAACAACAACAACAACAACAACAACAACAACAACAACAACAACAACAACAACAACAACAAAAACAAAAACAACAATAATAATAATAATAATAATAATAATATCCAATACACAATTGATGGAGAGAGTGGGAAATGCGTAGGAAAATCTAAGGCTACATCGAAAAAAATTAACCCTAGCACCTGATACAAGAACATGAAGCCGGGAGAAATGTCCCGAGATGTTGGTCTACTCTCGTGAAATTTCGACCTTCCACAACGAGACCATTTCGCGTACATTTGGGAGAGTGAGAAGTGCGGTTGTCAGATGATCGCAAAAACTAGAGAAAACTACCTCTTACCATCAGACCCTCTCCCGTATGATTGCTAGCCACTATGCTACCGGCCCATCGTTCATCATCATTGTTCTCTTCTCTCATAGTTATGTTAGCTCAATGCAAAACTGGCGATGATCAGTACAGGCAAGTGCGGGGACAAGAGGCATCACATCCCCATGGCGTACTGCCTCCCTAGGAGTTCGGTGAATATGGTATCTTAAAATAGGACCGGCATTAGCATCAAGGAAGACTAGACACTTCTGGTGGCCAGCAAGCAGGCACAACTGCTTATGAAGGTTTTGGAGCACAATTCACATCAATAGCTTATTTTCTCCTCTATGCCCCATACCCTAGTGATGCCTTGGGTTATGAACCATAAATTAGCTAAAAATACAAAATTAAAAACAAAAAGCATATAGCCATGAAGGCTTGCTGCTTACTAGAACAGCGAATTGGTATAGTTGGGGAGGACCTATTGTGGATTTAGCAGGACAAACTTAGACTGATGACAATGGAACGAAAGTGGTCAGACACAAAGCTTCATTTAATGCACTGGTCCCTGGCGAATTTTCAGTGATCTTTCATCATAAAAACTAGATCATGCGTGAGGTGGTGAAAGCATACCAGATAAATAAACATGGAAATTTCTGCATCAGCCCAGCCTTCCATGGCACATTTACAAAATCAAATACATTTGTTGGGAAAGGCATAGGCATGAACGTGGTGCATTGTGGGTTACTGCAAAAAGACACATCATTATGTTGGTGCACGTTCTTCTCCTCTAATCATTTAGCATAATGCGTAGCAGTTTCTTTTATCAGGCTTGGTGTTGCTGTCGTTGCTTTGCATGTTAGTTGTCATGCTTCTGGTATATGTAAAAGAAAATAAAACTGGTTCAAGTTGAGCGCCTATCCTGCGTTCTGTCCTAAACCGTCTATGTTTGTCGCAGAACGTCCACAATGAGTGTTCCATTTATTATCGTGAAAAATGGCCACGTACCTAGCTTGTGCATCAATATTCGTACTGTAAATAGCATGATTCCTTCATAGATAGTACATAAAATTATCGTAAATATCCAACGCACTGTTTCTTTTTTTACGAGTTTTATATATTACTGGTGCTGTGAAGGAGAATTCGAGAAACTACACTTAGATAATAAACAACTACGACACCTCGCGCTACTGTGTTATACCTGTTTTCCACGATTATTCTTCGGTACGATTTAAGTTTGAGCTCTCCAGTTTGAGTATTTCTCTAGAATGGTGAGTACACTATCCTCGCGTTCACCGTAAAGAATTTTTCGTTCGTCAACAGTTTTACATTTACAGACACTGACAGCATGCCTGTTGCACGTGCGCTCACTATGTCACTGCTCTAGCACTAATGAATAATTAGGCGTTCGATTGTTCCGCATAGGGTCGGTTAAGTTAACGCAGATACGGTGCCTAAATTAAGCTCGAACAGGCCACCTCATTTGCATACACGGTTCTGTATAGCGAGCGTGAGAACAATGGCTCCGCATTTGTCGCACGGTGTCACCCAAAGAATGGCACCTACTCGCGTACCCTTATAACGGCGGAAACGACATTTCCGTGTGGGAGGTGATAATCAAAAGGCGGCCGTGTTATTTCGGTGTATGCGACAACCTTGGCAAGGAGGCTTGGTAGTGTTTTCTTTTTGGTTTTTAATAAATTCGTGAAATTGAAACTATTGAATTACAAATGTGTTGCTTCTGAATGCGCAAATTATTTAATGCATGATGAACCTACGCAAGCTAATGCGGTCAGCGTCCTGAATACCTTGTTCATCGCCTCTAACGAGTTATCGCTTGAAGAGCCCCTGATTTCTAATGTGTAAATATCGAAATCCTGGCAAAGGCTGACAATAAATAAAGGTAATGTAGAGAGGAGGAGCACTATTTCTATTTTTTTGCCTTATTGCGTTATTATATTGTTTTGTACTTTACTAGCATTCCTAGAAACATTGCTGTCAAGAATACGTAGCCTCAATTTTTAGACTACAGCCTCTATGCTCCTTATGACTGCCATTTCCATGGAAGCCGACAGCTGCCCAACTATTAGCACCCTTGTGTCCCTAATGTAAACAATGGTCACAAAAATTACGAAATGAAGAAAACAATAAGGCAGGAATTTAATAAAAAATCGCAGCATATCCATGGGGTGAATGATGGAGAGTGGGGCGAAGCATCCGTCCGTCTATTCGTTCTTGCTTCCGTCCGTCCATGCGTCCGTCAGTGTGACCGTCCGTGCGTCCATCCCTGCGTTAGTCCATGCATCCACCCCTGTGTCCGTCCATGCGTCCATCCGTCCGTGCAGTCATCCGTGCGTCCATCCATGCATCTGTCTGTGTTCCGTTCGTCCGTCTAGTCAACACTCCAAGTACCACCATCTCGCAACTTTTCATCATATATTCCACATATAGAGGCACCGCCATTCAGCGGACATTTCAAAGACTAAACGAGAGGTGGCACACGCAAACTTTCTTACGGCTTGCGCTTCGGGTCTACTTCCCACCTTTAAACACCTCTAGTTCATTGTATATACTAGTTCACTGTATTCATGGCACTGCGGCCCAACGCTCGCTAAACCTTTCTAAAACCAAGGAGTTTACGCCCAGCGAGTATAACGTAGCAACCCTTTCTTGTCAGATAGCGCTCAATGTACATACCAATGGCTACTAACGGGGAATGAGAGAAAGGAGAATTCGGCTTTTAGTTAACGGGCACGCTGCGAATTTTTCACTCTTCAACAACGCACAGGAGAAATCTCCCACCGGCACCACCTTGCAGTTCAAAGCGTAAGACATGTTACGCACTACTATACGAGGGACGAACGGATGCTGCTTTAAGGAGTTTCGCCCCTAAAAACAAGCGTGTGGTTAACTTGTCTTTAGTGCACTCAAAGAGCAGAAGCGAAATTAGAAGTGCGAGGGAAAGGCTCGACAATGTGCCGTTTATACACGCCCGTGTCTTTCACTGCACCACATAGCCAAATGAATTTCCTAAGATGAGTCGTCTTCAAGAAGAACAGAAGTACCTGGCCTGTCAAGTGGGCCTACGAGCTGGCCCTGTTATTGCACCGTGTTAGTGAGTGATTCAAAAAGAAAGAGTCTTAGAATATATGATAAAAACGATTACTGCTGTACAAAATGTAGCTCGACTAAACTTGATATCAACGTTAGCAGAGTGTATCAAGATGAAAACCTTCTTAATACAACACGAACGGTCGCTTTGAGACTGAGATCTATGCTTACATGTTTTGTGACGCACATTCATAGACGCTATGATTGATTGCTATATCGGGTTTAACGTCCCAAAACCACCAATTAATATGAGATATACGCCGTAGTAGAGAGCTCCGAAAGTTTCGACCATCTGGGGTTCTTTAAAGTGCACCCAAATCTGAGCGCACGGACCTACAGCATTTTCGCCTGCATCAATAATGCCGCCGCCCCAGCCGGGATTTGATCCCGCGACCTGCGGGTAATCAGCTGAGTACATAAACACTGGACCACCGCCGTGGGGCATAGACGCTATGTCCGAACGTTTCTAATAACATGTGAGGTTAACATCTCCAGGATACATCAACTGTAATAAAAGAGCCGCGGCATGCAACTTCTGTCCACACGCGTAGATATTCATACGATGAAGATGCAAATCTATAGGCTGATAACCAACAAGTCTACGCGCTACATGCCCGGCTCATGTCCATTTCCTCTTCTTGATTTCAACTATGATATCCTTAACCCCCATTTGTTCCCTAATCCACTCTGCTCTCTTCTTGTCTCTTAAGGTTACACCTACCATTTTTCTTTCCGTTGCTCGCTGCGTCGTCCTCAATTTAACCTGAACACTTTTTGTAAGTCTCCAGGTTTCTGCTCCGTAGCTAAGTACTGGCAAAATACAGCTGTTATATATCTTCCTCTTGAGGGTTAGTGGCAATCTACCTGCCATAACCTGAGAGTGCTTGCCAAATGTGCTACACCCCATTTTTATTCTTCTAGGCACTTCAATCTCGTGGTTCGGCTCCGCGGTTATTTCCTGCCCTAAGTAGACATGGTCTTTTACAACTTGAAGTGCACTATTACCTATCTCGAAGCACTGCTCTTTTCCGAGGTTGTTGTACATTATACTTTCGTTTTCTGCAGTGCAACAAGTGCAACAGTCCATTAACTTCAGAGCCCCGTTTACTATCCTTCCACTACAATATCCTCGCAGATCTGCTCCACCTACCCCATGCTAGCTTTGCCCTGAGAGCGTTTCCATGAAATGAGGTTAATTTCAACAAGATATCTCAGCGTGACACTTCAAATAGAATTTTCGATATTGCCGTAGAGCGCCAAGTTATGTCAAGCACTTTCTTTAGAAATTAAAATCTTATTACAAAACCTGCCCGGCTCACACACTTCACGTGCCCTAAAAACTATAATAAACAAGGAAAATGTAAACCCAAAACTAATCTTTCACTAAATTAGTGCTAGGTACTCGTACATTCATAGTGCGAGTAATTGAAGCACAGGCAATGTTCCTGGAGCTGGATATTGATACGCAGGACACTGCAAAAAATTAAGAACCTAAATATATAGCTGAAATGGCCACCTTATGACTTTCATGGGGATTTATTTTTCTGGGGGGAAGCTTCACGAAGCTCGGTTCACTAGGTCCAATAATAAACACACAAACGAGTGGTGTTCGTTCGCGCGCATCTTGTAAATTCTTTGTATTCTTGTCATAAGGTAGAAGCTCACAGACAGTTGCTGTCACTAAAGAGGATTTTTATGTCAACGGGAATTAGCGTGTAAATGGAGAGCGACAAGTTTAATCCCCGGGCCTCAACAACGTCCTCTGGGGCCACTTTGTAGCAGTTACTCCAATGGATGCAACGCCAGATAAATGCACAACAGTGAAGCGTCTGCGGTTGACTAAGATATGAATAAAAGCGGTATATGCACGCACAATACGTGCGCCAAGTCAGTATTTATTACCCCTTCTTGGTATCCGATAACGACATAAAAAATAGGCACAATGAAGACAATGAAATGAGGTTTTACGATCCGCACTGTAAGAGAACCTTTTTCTGCTGTGCCTGTGCTCCTTATAATCTTTGTCCTATTTTTGGCAAGAATGAACAGACACGGCAACAAACATATATCACAAGTGGGTGAAAACTTGGCGCCAGGCCAACAGAAGGGATTATACGTGAACATAAATATAAGTTAGGCTAATTTAATCTGGGTATACGCTTTCGATAGTTTTGCCACTTTATTCACGTTGGTGGTCTAGAAATTGACCATTACAATAGGTGTGATTTGAATAAATACGCACTTGCGAAATTCCTGCGTTACCTGCAGTACTAACGTGACCACCTGCGTAATTTAGTCGTGTTCAACTGCGGAAAGCAACGCACTTTTAACGAGGGCCCCGCTTAGCAAAAATAGAACTTCTAAAATGAAGTTATAGATTCCCGCAAACCAAGTTTCTGCAAAGGCCGCTATGTGCAGCTGTTCTCTGAGACAATCAGTTCCATGAAGCGCTGTGGTATTGATCTTTGAGGCCGTGCCATACAGTGCGTAGTTCTCTTCTTATAGGGTAGATGTCGCCCATGCCTCACAATTGTAGGGCAGCCGATAACTGGCGGCTTCTCTGAAAAATTCATGCCGTGGCATATTTAGATGGACCGGACAAAAAGCAGATTATTGCAGCTGTTGCGAAAAAGAATGCGCTCATTTCTTTAACGTAACATTAGAATTTGGGAAGCTGCTATATTTCGCATCAGTTACAGCCACAAAAATTCTAAGGTACGAAGTCCAAGCAATGTTAAAAAAAAAACTAGGCGAATTGATGACTTCTGTGTGATGGTGTAACACTAAACTTCCTAAACTTGATAATTTGCGTTACCTTTTTCTCTTGACATTGTATGTCAGTGCCTGTTACATTTAGCTGCTTTTTTCAATCACTCTGTGGCCATTCATGATAAAACTTTTCGCAGGACTGTGCTAACATAACATATAAAAGAATTAGTTTAAGTGGCCCTGTTTGCTCGTATTTGCACTTACAGTACATTGAGAAAAGCATAAACATCAACACTGTTTATGTAGATGTTATCAACGTGCCCTATTACCACACTAGTATTTCAATGTTACTGTATTACAAGAATAGCTAACCATTCTACTTGACTTCTCGTTTACCACTAGCCTCTTTAATGCCCCCGGACTTTTCTGCACAATTGTTAAATAATATGTATATCAGTATCCGACACCGAACAATTAGTTCATGTGCAGTATTTTGTTATTTACTGTACATACACTAGATTGCTTATTTGCGTGGAATCTACCTATGAAACACTCCTGCATTACTATCAAGTCATCTGCATCAATGAAACTCTCTTTGTTGTCTGTTCAAGTGCATTTCACGAACGTCATATCTGTAATTTGAATATGAAAATAGTGAAGTTATGTTGGTCCGCGGGAGAAAACACTGTCATGTTAAAACAACAAGAAAAACAGGCAATTCCTCCTGGCTGCATGCCATTTATAAGATAGAATGAAAAGTCTTATTATAGTGCAATAATGCCTTATCGTGCTAGGTTACACTGAAACATTAACTCTGTCTCACTCATTCGTTTTTGCACTCCCTCACTAGTGGACGCACTCACTAGATCACACACCCACTACCTGACTGCTACTCATGGCAGATGTAGACAATGGCAACATAGGAAAGACGAGGACAAGCACTGATTGCTTTTGCCCTGAGCAGTCCTACGTATGGGGTCGATATGGCCCAACCAATGTGTTACGTCTATAACTTAATCGATAGATCAATCAATACATCAGCCAGCCTATTGTTTGGCTGTTTTGTGTAAATTGGGCATCAAAGGCTTTGTGACTAGCGCCATTATTGGCGAATATGTCCCGTGTAAATAATTCTGAGCGCTGTTCATATGGCTATTTTCTGTTTTATTCCAGAAGCTTGTAATTAGGTCCTCACTTAAAACTTGTGCAACGTGTCACATGATGCAACTCCGATATTTATGGAAATTAGTTCAGTGCAACCCCGCAAAATGTGAACTGTGTTTCATGAAAGAGGAAAACTGTCATGCACCCATCAAACTACAAAGCTACACGACATCGCTCCTCTGAAACTGCGGTCAGAGACGACGCACCAAACACAAGCTACGTATTGTCAGGGTGTGCGAAGCCACGATGCAGGAACGACGAGTAGACGAACGCAAGCTAATTGGTATAGTGGTGGTAGTAGTAGTAGTAGTAGTAGTAGTAGTAGTAGTAATAGTAATAGTGGTAGTAGTAGTGGTAGTGGTGGTGATGGTAGTAGTGGTAGTAGTAGTGGTGGTGGCAATGGTAGTAGTGGTGGTAGTAGTAGTAGTAGTAGTAGTAGTAGTAGTAGTAGTAGTAGTAGTAGTAGTAGTAGTAGTAGAAGTAGTAGTGGTGGTGGTTGTGGTGGTAGTAGTGGTAGCAGTAGTGGTGGTGGTGGTGGTAGTAGTAGTAGTAGTAGCAGCCTCACAACAACGATGTTCTCTTTACACGGTTTATTAAGGGCGAACTTGTGCCCAAAGTGAACGACGCACAGCAATCAAGATCCAAGGGCGGTAGTCCTTGTGAGCCTCTGCCTCGAGCACCCTCGTTCTCTTCTTCTTCACGCGCGTTGGCTGTTCGGCGGAGTACCGGGCGCATGCGGGGCCGGCTCGTGCATTGCGGATGGCTTCGTCGCTCGTAGTCGTGCCGTTAGCGTTTCTCTGGTTCCCGACGACCGCGTTGCGCGGAGCAATGGTAATTTCTTGTGGCAATATATATATATATATATATATATATATATATATATATATATATATATATATATATATATATATATATATATATATATATATATATATATATATTCGGCACATGACGGCGAGGACAGAAGCTTCGAGATTGTCCATATGACGATATAATGACTGCTGTCGCTATAACAATACAGAAATACAGACAATACTGCAACTTTGCTGGCTGATGCACAAGAAGGCTCTTAATAGCAACTACATGGCTAATTAAGTCACGTCCTATTTGACATTTAACGGGAAAGCATGCACAAAGATACAGACGAAGCAGCTTAACTGTGTGGAGGCCACAAGAATTCACAGCGGTCGTTGGCAAGGACAGCGTTATGTTAGGTCATTCGTGCATGTCGGCTCGCCGATTCTTGTTGCTTGTACAAAGTTCGCATTGGAACGACGCATGTAACTGCGTTGATTTATGACCGGCCCGGACGATTAAAAATGTTGTCCATTCGTCCGCTTTACGAGCAGCTGTCCATTTGTACACTGTACGCATCCTTTTTTCTCCTCCACTTATCATTTATCAAACATTATTCCTACACGCATGCCATTGAAGACAACGTGAGATGTAGACTTCTGCAACTTCTCAACTTTATTGGCTACCTTTAGGCAAATACGGTCACCTGAGTATATTAACAAACAACTCTGTTCGATCACTTCATTCAGCCCTGTTTTTAAACGAACAGCATCTGCTCTCTTTCACCCGGCAAGTCTGAGTGATTGCCCTGTGCAGCTCCCCTTTGGCCTTTCCATAGCCGACACCATACTGCCCCACTTCATGGTCACCGGACTGTTTCTTGCCTACTTTGGCATTAGAGTCATCCATCAGTATAGCATTCCCTGTTTTTACTTTATTAATTGCTGAGTCTGCGTATATTCAGAGAAGCGTTCGAGCATATGATCATCATCACTCGATGTAGGCGTGTAAACCTGTACCGCCTTCATCTAGTACCTTTTGTTAAAGTTAATTACAATATTTGCCACCATGTGCATATTCGTGTGTATAAGAAACGCCACCTCTATTCTCTTCTGTCAACTAATCGATCTTATAGCTTAGGACGTGTCTGTTCTTCAGCACTGCGTAATCCTGCCGTGTCCTGCTAACGTCGCTGAGCCCTACTACATTCCATTTCACACCGTCTAATTTCTTGAATAGCATAGCTGGACTAGCCTCACTAGACCGCGTTCTAGCGTTAAACGTAGCGAAGTTCAGATTCCAATGGTGTCCTGTCCAGACCTAGATTAGCACCCTCCGCTGCATCGCATGTCTGACCGCCGTGTTGGACACTTGCTTCGCAGCCGAGGCGGACTGAGGGCCAAGGTAGTTGCTGCGCTCACATGGGAGTGTCTTAGTTAATGGAGAATATCTTAGTAACATTCGATTCACTGATGACATTGCCTTGATGAGTAACTCAGGCGACGAATTACAATTCATTATTACAGAACTGGACATGGCAAGCAGAAGAGTAGGTCTCAAAATTACATGCAGTGCAACAGTCGATACAAAAACAGCGTTTTGCGATAGGTGGAGAGACGCTAGAAGTTGTAAAAAAGTACGCCTACTCGGGACAGGTAGTAACCGTGGAGCCGAACCACGATGGTAAAAAAAAAGAAACTATATGAATAAAGAAGGGGTAGATCACATTCGTTCTCAAATAATGAATGGTAATCTATGACTAAACTTCAAGAGGAAGGTATCTAATAGTTGCATCTTTCCAGTACTTACCTACGGCGCGAATTTCTGGAGGCTTACAAAGAGGGCCCAGCTTAAATTAAGGACGAAACGGTGAGCCATGGAAAGGAAAATGATAGGTGTAACCTTAAGAGACAAGAAGAGAGCAGAGTAGGTCAGGGATCAAGCTGGAGTTAAGAATATCATATTTGAATTTAAGAAAAATGAACATTGGCCGGGCATGGCTGGATAACCGCTGATCAATAAGGGTGACAGACGGGATTCCCAGACAAGGCAAACACACGAGGGCGAGACAGATAGTTACGTGGGTCAATTGGGTTAAGAATTTCGCATGTATATATATATAGAGAGAGATGGTATGAAGAAAGGCAGGGAGGTTAACTAGAAAGCAAGTGTCTGGTTTCTTACCCTGCACTGGGGAAGGGGAAATGGGAGACACAAAGGTAAGAAAAAGGGAATGAGAGAAAGAGAGCGGGACGTGAGCGAAAACATATAAGCGAAATTAGATAAATTTAATTAACTAACTTTGCAAGAAACGAAAATAGATAAAAAACTTCAATGAGAAAGTTGTAGATCGGTTTGCAAAACGTCTGATTAGACAGTTTTGAACTTTATATCTGTTAGGTATTAGCGTTTTTCTGCTAATTACAAATGCCCGCGAAATAAAAAAAAACCAAGTGACTAACCTGCTCGTGCGCCACTGCGCAAAATGATTCTAGTGCTCCCTAACGTTCCGCGTACGAACGACCATAACATTTGCCCGATAGTGCTGTCTCGGCAGGGCCACAACGATGGTGGTGGCTTTACGATGAACATGTTTTGCTATCGGCCACAAAAACGATAACCACTGTGACTGCTTATCACTGTCATGAACCAGCGCGAGGGAAGCGTGTCGTTCATATGCGGAATGTCAGGGAGCACTGGAATCATCGTGCGCACTGACGTGCGAGCGGATTTGTCACGTGGTATATTTTTATATTTCGCAGGCATTTGTAATTAGCAGATAAAGAGTAATACTGAACAGATATAAAGTTCAAAACTATTTATTTGGACGTTTTGCAAACCAATCTGCAGCTTTCTGATCGAAATTTTTTCTCCATTTTCGTTCCTTTAAAAGTTGGTTAATTAAACAGATCTAATTAAACAATATTCGAGAACACGAAAAATACTCTGACCTACTCCAGGCAACGGTGAGCAATATGCATTTGGTCCAGTCGTAATTACGTGTTCTGGCATATTTTGAAACTCGGGCTATTTTTAAACTCTGGTTACGTGGGACACCCTGTATACTTGTTACATGTGAATTTATATACCTGCAGTCATGAGTGTAGGGTCACGAAAAGACATAGATATTGTCTGATGCAAAGACAGAGTGCGAACTTCGCCACCGGTTTAACCGATGACGTCAGAGATGCCATTAACCAAATTTATATGCGCGCGAACATGCACGCGCACATAAGCAATGACAGATCATTTCCGTGTGCCACATAACAGTGAAGACATGATATATCCAATGGTGGCAATATCGTCATCCATTGGAGGTGCCCATCAAGGCGGATGAAAGAGCGCGCTGTAGCATGGAAACATCCAACGCTCTCTATCTACCGACAGCACCGTGTGTGCCTCGTTCGAAGCTCACGCGGCCTGAGGACGCAAACACAAAACACTCGCTGTAAGTCAAATAGCGAACGCGGTTTTTTTCGAGCCCCGGTGCTGCCCGTAATTTACGAGCGGGTGAAAAAAACTGTTTCGCCTCCCGCTAACCCCGCCGAGACAGGTGCTGTGTATGCCGGCTGCCGCGGTGGCAGCAACGCCGGAGTGCCAACGCAAGGGGCATATCTTGCACTCATGGGTGTGAGAAAAACAAAAACAAACAAACAAACACCCGAAAAGAGCGCACTTTGCAGCTTGGACAAAAGCGTGCTCCTGCCCTCCGGTATAGAGATATATTTTCGGTAAAAACATATTTTCGCGTTAGCTGGACAGGGAGGGCACAAACGACGTGGTGCTCTTTCGGCGGGCAAATTTCCGGGAAATGACCCGGTTGAGCGTCGGCTTGTGTTTATGCTTTCGGTCGCCTTGCTTGCCGCGGCAGACTCCCATTGCGAGCGCGCGCAGTTTTTGTATCGTGGATGCGCGTGTTTTTGGCTATATTGATATCATTCAAAAGATCTATAGAGACCACTGCCGAAAACTTTGTCACCTTCTAAACTTGCCTTTTAGGGGACAAAGTGAACCTATATTTGGACTTGGTGAAATAAAGCACTATATGCGGGACAAAAAAGGCGAGACAGACGAGAAGAAGCGCTTTTGGACCACGCCACTTTTTCCCTTTGAAATAAACAGAATGCTTGTTCCGCTGACCATATTAGGAGCCTATGATAAACGCTATATACTTCCTTTTGCCGTTTCGAATTTGTTGCGTAAGTTTTGTTCATGCACTTTTTTATTGAATGTGTTGCAGGGGAGGTTGCTACTTTTGTGTGGCTCTGGCTACTTACCTTATTTGGGTAATAGAAGTTCGCTTGGTGAAGTGGTAAATAGCCGTCAAAGAGTAAAAAAAAAAAACGCGTGGATCGACATTCACATTCCTGATCTCGCTACCACTCAACAACAATGTTCTCACATTGTAAACGCTGACACACGCGAAATGTCTACTCCTTGTAGACGAGTTCAAAATCATCACTCAGAGGTCACCGGGCATCTCTAGTATATATATTGTTCCAACAAAAGCTCGACGCGGCTATTCGGATAATTTAAAATTATCTTTCGCTGATCACGCAGCCTTTGTTATGACAGATTTGCTTTGGTACAAGCGGAGGTAGCAGAAACCAGGCAGTCAGTGTATGGATAGTAGATAGGCATAACCTATAGCAAGATTGCATCTTCGAAATACACGTATAAAAAGTACGAACACAGGCAATAAAGATAAAAAAGTAGATTATCTTGGTTAGTAATGGTTATGTCAATAAGTCTACAACAAAATTTCATTCTGAATTTCCTCCAGTCTAATAAGTTTTACTTATAGGCCCAGATCACACTAAACGAAAACAAAAAAGAAGATATAAATTTCCCTATAGACTCGTACAAATACTCCGCTGAAACGTCAGCTTCAAAAAAAAAAAAAAGAATTCAAGGAATCTGGCCAGCTTTTTTGTTTAGCCAGAAAGATTGATATTTAGTCTTCCATACCAGCTGTAGTAATTAGATTCGTTTATTTAGGCAAGTCCAAGCATTATCTTATCATAGAGGACGTAATATCATGAAGTCAGCGCCACATAACGAAGCAGCCTCTGTGATGAAGACCAGCGTCCTGAATGCATTCGTTTTTTAAAACACTCCGCAGCTAATAAAACTATCATTACCCCTTCAGAGAGTGCATTGTGTTCAATGACAAGACAAAAAATTTGGCACACTTAATAGTTAAACAGCGATGCGCTCAAAAGGCTCGACATGCGAGAGTGTTAATGTATAGTGCGTTTGGTTTTGAGCAGGAGCTTACATTGCTAATGAAAGCCTGTTGCGAAAGACATGTGATATGAAGGGTAAGGGTTACGTTAATTAGATTTGTTCGCCTTCTTATTAAATGCGAAGCACTTTATGGCGAAGCTCAATCTGGTGTGCTTAGCCAGACTTACTGCGCATGCACAACAGCTAGCCCAAGCACTGCGAGAACGAGCTCACGCGCTAGCGCGTTGCGGCCTGTGTAAGAGACCGGGTAAGACGCTTTGACCTCTCCCCTTGCACTCAGAAATCACGTTATGGCGTCGTGAAACAAGATTCTGTGGATGCGCGATAAATCAACGTGTTATATCCTAGTAAGAACGCGCTGGCACGTGATAGCGCATTCTGACCTTAGTGAGTGGCTGGGTAGGGCTCTGTCGCCTCTCCTCATTAGTCTCATTCCCTATTAGCAGCCATTCGAATGTACATTGAGCACTATTTTTTAGTCTTCAACAACTCACAGAAGAAATCTATCACCGGCACCACCTTGGTGGTCAAAATGTTATACTTGTTACAAACTACTACAACGGCTACGAGGAACGAACGGGTGCCGCTATAAGGAGCTTCGCCCCTAAAAATTCTGCGTTTAATGTATAGTGCTAACGTTTCTGTTGTGTGGGCTCTGGTGTAGTTCTCAGTCACCTGCTAAATACGGTGCTATAATGTCGTTCTTGTGTTAATCTTGTTGTAGTTTTAAATCCTGCGCCGAATTGAGCCCCGCCACCAATAAGCTTGAGGAAGTCTGTCGCGCTGACAGTAGGAGCGTAGCCAGAAATCTTTTTTTGGAGAAGAGGGAGGGGGGGAGCCAACCTTACTTTATGTATGTTCGTGTGTGGATTGTATGTTTTGAGATATTATGCAAATCCTTTTTGGCTATTTTGTCGTTTATATCATCATTCCAGACTTTGTTGGTTTATTAGGCATTGGGTTTGACGATTGTTAGATTTTTACGGGCCTGTATTGATCTCTGCTAGATCATGCGGCGAGATAGTCGACAGATAACAGACCGAGCCTTTAAGGCTATATGCACTCAACTATGTTGAAAAGAGCAGCGCATTTGTTCCTGAGTTTGCCTGGCATAATTAACCAAGAAAAGAAATGATTGATTGATTAATATGTGGGGTTGAACGTCCCAAAACCACTTTATGATTATGAGAGACGCCGTAGTGGAGGGCTCCGAAAATTTCGACCACCTGGAGTTTTCTAACGTGCACCCAAATCTGAGCACACGGGCCTACAACATTTCCGCCTCCATCGGAAGTGCAGCCGCCGCAGCAGGGATTCGATCCCGTGACCAGAAAAGAACTGTCAGAAGTGTTCTGTAGACTTGAAAATCACGCAGTGTCAGAGGAACAAGTCTTAGGATATTGACCGAAACTGTCCTGGGCCCAGAAAACTTTGAAAGCGTTGTGGCCTTTCTTACGGCCTATTAAAAAGCAGTGCACCTTTATCGTACTACTGTTTTTTTTTTCAGTTTTCTTCCCCTCCTGCTTTTTACCACCTATTTTCATTAATCTTTTACTCCCATGATCGCTCTATTCAGCACAGGGTAAACAGCCGGTCTGAGAACTAACCAACCTCAATGTCATTTCATTTTTATTTTCCTCCTTCTCCTTCTAATATGTTTGGTAAGTTGACCGATGCAGTTGGTACCAGATGTTCAACGCGCCTCGTGGGTTGTAGAATCTCTACAAAAGCACTTGTTCTGTATATGTGCCTTTATGAGCCACTTTCTTATCTCTAAAAAAATTAATTATGGGGCTTACACACCAGTACCAAAAGGCACTATACGAGGCACTTCGTAGTGCGGGACACTGGCTTAATTTAGAATACCTGACAAGTTTTAACTGGCCCCGAATTGAAGTAAACAGGCGCTTTGTCGTATCAGCCTCATAAACACGGCAGCTGTTTTCTGGTTGGTAAGTTGTGTCCTCGACCTCAGTATTGCTACATATCGGGCTCAGCTATAACTGTGCGCTGTTTGCATTGTACATCTCGAATGACTAGACTTTATGATCTAGAACATATTATGTACAAAAAATTCTTACAAAATGTATTCTCACCGCACTTGATTTATGTTACATGCTCCCAAGCACATTGACCGTGTACAGGTTTGAAAACTTACCAAACATTGTGGAAGTAAGCGATCTAGCTCCTCGTGATATTCACCTAGGTGATAAAGGCGATGATATAGCGCGAAACAGTAACATAAATAAGAATGTGGCAGACACACTTAATATATATTACGTTCAGCTCTTAAAGTAAGTTTTACAGAATCAAAGCAGTCACAAAAGAAAAGCTCTCGAGGCGGTCTTTGATCACTTGTAGTGAAGCTGCGAGAAAGTATATGAACACTGTGGACCACCTGTTAGTTGTACATCTTTATTCTGCGGGTTACTTCATTGCGAATTTCACACATGCTATGGCTTTCCAGCGTAGATGCATGATTTAATAAATGATAAATAACCGCATGTCAATCAGAAAGAAACCTTAGGTTCAACATAACCACATCATAAATGAAACAAGTTGACAACCCCGCATGCTAAATGCTGCGTGAGCACTGAGCTCCAATAGACAACTATCTTGCTTTCATGGAAGTGCAGCATAATTTACGAAGAAATTATTTTCCGTGTGCAGTGTCTTCGGTCCGCTGACGCAGTTTAACGTTCATTGGACCTAAAATACTCTTCCGTTTCCCGTGTGTTTAAATGAACGAATATGAACAATAACCTGCGTTACTAAAAAGACCGGCTAATTCACTTATTTTTTTTCAGGACATCACACGATCCAATTTTATTAATTTACTTTCGTATCAAAGACAGCAGCTCATGCGTCGCACTGAATTTACTGGCAATAATGCATATATCATGTGTTTGACGAGATACTCGCTACTTAAACCACTCCAGCTACACCTTGTCGCAAAGCAAAACAGAAAAAAAAACATCGAAAACTTGGGAATAGCTGCATACGGCTTAAGGAAGCCAAAGAAGACTGTCAGAGACGGAAGGAAGGAAGAGCCTGGAATCTGTGGCACACACCCACGCTGGGGAATTGGTCAAGAACCAGGTAGCTCTAACAAAATGCCGTTATTTTGTTGGCTCACGTCTTTTAAACTAACGACAGGGATCAAGAGAAAAATATATATGAGAAATTGACGATTAGAAATCATGAATATAGAAAATGAAGAAGATAATTTCAGCAACAACAATAAATAAATGAGACGGGAGTGTTAGGACAATTTTAGTATTCTTCTTAATAAGCTAATAAAAAAGACAGAAAGACACAACATCAAAATAAGCAAAAGTGTGCAAACATTATGGCAAATAATCATGACCACAATTTTTTCAAATACAGGTGGCCGTAGTGAATTATTGGCACTTTGATTTTTCATCGTATTGTGAAAACATTTCTTCCTTGTCTCGTACAGTGGTACTTTTGCCATGCTCACGTCTTCATATGCATTTTTTTTTCGAAAGAGATTCCGAATTTAGGTTTGACTTCACTCATGTTGTGGTAAGCTGTGCGTCATAGATTTACTACTGCTGTCATACGCATTATTTTCTGCTTTTTTCCGCACCAACCAAGCTACTCTTGTATCTATCCTCTTTTTTTCTATCTTTTTTTTTCCTCCCTGTAGTGTATCCCCCTTTCAAGTACTCGTAAGTCGACTCTTTTTTTTTCTTTTGCTTCTCCCGGAGGCTCTGCTTCAATGATTGCAATAGACCCGCTTTCTGGTCAGCTAGGGTTCCGAATGGCAGCAGTTTTCTCCCCTCCTACCGGAACAAACGCCACCACTCGGTTTCACTTCCGCTTTCAGGGAGCCGCCCATCGAAGGGGTTCGCCTCACGCCCCGACAAACTGATCGGGTCACTCTCTAGCGAAAGTGTTTCCAGCTACCCACTGGCAGATGGCTAGAGTGAGGAAGAGGTATTGCATGCTACTTTAGTCAGCTGACGGGGTTTTGGCGTGAAGAGCCTTTGCGGGATTCACAACCTGAAAGGGTGAGAAAGAGTGGTCTGAAGGCGAATAGGAAGCGATGAAATCACGTGCTAAGATGCCACCCCGCCTGCCCGATTAACCTTATCGCATTCACAGTCGGCGAATGCAGGCGCCATCGGAAGTGAGCAGCTATACCCCACGAAGCATGCGGCTTTTGGGTCTGTGGTCTCCGCTGAGTGACAGTTTTGGAAAGCCGATGCGACAGTTTGCGAAGCCCGCGTTTTTTTTCTCCATGGTTTCATAACGCACAGTTCTCTAGCCAGGCTTACGAAATTCAGGCTGAAAGTTCTGTCACTCCTCCGACGATAAAATGACATTGGTGTTTGTTAGCTGTGAGTATTTTCTTCCGAATAGTGTTTCCAAACTTATGAAGTGTGCTATAGGAAAGAATGAGGACAGCGACAATGTGAGAAGACTGCTTTCTTTTTTCTGCTCCATTCTAGATAGCATTCGATGTGAAGTTTACTTGATTTTATATTTTTACAATTTATATCAACTAAGTGTATACTCAGGACATTGAAGAGAGAGGATTTAATAGAATATAGGTGATAAAGATGGTCCACGTGTAGTTGACATGCCTTTACCGCCATTAATTATAGGCGAGATTCACCCGAAGGTAAGAACAATAATACAATAGCAATAATTAGTATTATTGTAAAGCTCCTAAGAAAATGTCCAATAGAAGGCAAAGTAAACATGTTGGAGCAACAAAGAGTGTATGTAACCTGTTACCAACCCTATATCAGGTGTCTGAAAGTCTTGTTGTTACAAGAAAAGCCTCCGTCGTCATAGTGGGCATCACGAATCAGTGGTAAATAAGACTAAATCGACACAGAAAATATCATTAGAGTTTTCAGCTTCAAAGACAGACGGCTAAGAATAAAAACGAGCGCGAATTCGTCCACATACATTGTCATCATCAAGCGCCAACTATCGAGTATAGTGATAGATCAGTTAAGTGCGGAAAGTTTTTGCTCGCCATGTATAGCACAAGAATCTGTCTTCCCCACCATCGACATGTTTCAATAATATTGGCTGAGGTTTGACGTCCCAAAACCACGATATGATTATAAAAGACGCCCAGATGAGGGCTCGGGAAATTTCGATCATCTGGTGTTCGTTAAGGTGCACTCACATCGCACAGTACACGAGTCTGGGCCATGTCACCTCTATCGAAATGCGACCACCATGGCTCGTATCGAACCCACGACATTCCGGGTCAGCATCAGACCACCGTGACAATGATTTTTTTCGGGCTTGTCACTCATAAGTGATCTTGAGGTATTGTACGATCTGCTCTCCTTGGCACGCTTTTCTAACAGCTGTAGAAAAGGAACGGTAGCGTTCCAAGGCACAATGGTCCCACAAATAACAGAAAGGGTAAGGCGTACAAACCGGGGACGTGCATTACAGCGATTTGATTTCCAAAAAAAATTTTTAAGCATGTGACTTGTCCGCATTTGGATTGCACCCTCGGAACACACCCTCACAAGCTTTCACAAATCGGCCGCTCGCAGAGTGGCATGTTTAGAGGCCCAAATCGTTAAAAAATAAGGACCCCTGATGTGCTGATGCAGCGTCCTGAGTCAGTTTTAGGCTTCACTGAGCTACACGACGTTAACTGATAATCTTTCCCTTAGGTCTGTTACGTACCATTCAGTGCTGCATGAAGCATTTTCGAGACACTGACTTATGTGTTAGTCATAACCACAACGTGACCATATTTACATAGACGTCTGCTGCACAAAAATGTAACCATTTGCATCTACATGCAAATGGTTACACTTGAAAAGCATGAAGCCCTGCCGCGGTGGTATAGTGGCTAAGGTACTTGCCTGCTGACCCGCAGGTTGCGGGATTGAATCCCGGCTGCGGCGGCTGCATTTCCGATGGAGGCGGAAATATTGTAGGCCTGTGTGCTTAGATTTGGGTGCACGTTAAAAAACCCCAGGGGGTCAAAATTTCCGGAGGCGTTCACTACGGCGTCTCTCATAATCATATGGTGGTTTTGGGACGTTAAACCTCATATATCAATTATCAAAAGCATGAAAGGAAGTTAAAAGCACGGCAGACTGGCGATACTTGCGAAGCACTTCTAGGGCGTTATGAAGAACTTTTTTGTTGTGCTCAGTTTACCAGTCAAAGCTGATTTTTTGTTGAGCCTGTAATTGGCAAGAGGACAAGAAGGCAGGTTAGTCGTGATACATCTCGTTCGCAAACCCTCATGCCACGATAATCATAATAATGCAGTTAGATCATGCATCAACGAGCCTGTTTTTTCCTATCCGAGACAACGTTCTCTGAACCGCGGCGAGCGAGGCCGCAGCGGTATATAGGTGTCTCCTTCTACCTACAACACAAAAAGAAGTAATTTGCTCGTCATGATTGTAAATGAGACGTTTTAGTTAAGCCATTGTTCCTGTATCTCGCGAGCAATTTTCGATAAACAACCCCGTGTATACGGTCTCACGCGCTTGCTCATACAAAAGCGCCAGCACACCCGGTGTGCACCAACGTTGCCGCTCGCGGGTCAGTCGGAGAGTGACCGTGCGCTTCGTCGTCCGAGCGCAACCCTGCCGTGTCAGCCACGGGTCGGGAATCACGACCGGATATTGGAAACGCTCGCTGGTGGCATAATGCGCCGATGATCAGATGAGATAGCCAGTTTCGAGCGGGGAACGTGTACGGAACGGAAAGCAGTGACCGAGTCGGTGAAACAGCCTCACTGCGTAAGCGGGTGCAAGAGGAAAGGGGAAAAGGCCTCCCCTTCATTTATCCCCACGTTTTGTCGCGAGGAGCGCTATGTACCAACTTACGCGCGGAGCGGATGTGCGGTGGTATCCACTCATGCGGCTTTCCTTTCATAGTCGGGCAAAGCCTTTGGAAGTCCATGGTGATTCCTCCTCAAAGGTGGATACACACAGGCCTGCGCAAATGAGCGCGCACTCCTTGCTAACACGACGAGCCGGACAGCCGGTTGATGCATTTTACAAGAGCACTGCCGAGCAAATGAGCGGAGCTACTTCCTCAGCCACGGAAGTGATTGGCTGCCGTGCTTTTGTCGTTTTAGCGAGCCCACTGTTGCTATAACTTTTATCTGACTATCGAAACTGAGCCTATAGGTAAAGTTCTTCATTTGCTTTTTTTTAAACCCGTGAGCTTCGTGCTTGCATACATTGAAAAATTTAATTATCGCCCCACGGGAAACCACGCTGATAACACCACAGTGTACCGGGAAAAATTGTGCACGGGGGAATTAGAGCCTAAGCGCTTTTGTGTGCTTCAAGCTTGATTGTCATGCAGCCAGCCACACTGGTGAATTCACAGGTTTTCTGTGATAAGCATCAATCAATCAATCAATCAAACAATCAATCAATTATTACAAGACCAGGTATTAATTTTGATCCAGACTCTCACAGCGTTCTAAAGCTATGTGACGCGCGGAAGTCAATGCACGCTTTTAATGAATGAATAAAACACGTGAATGAAAGGAATGGAAAGAAAAAGAAATATGTTCCGTTTCTGTATTCTTGTTTGCGCACTACTTTTATTCGCTGTCCCGAAAACTATTCTGAATTTGTTCGCTGTTCCTAATACCCAAACAGTGTTCTTTCATTACCTTCGGTGCCTGTTTGGGAAACTAGACGTGATACATTTTAGCATGGAAAACAAGCGTGTCTTACAATTTCTTCCCCAAAAAAGGCTGTACCTTCACTCTTAATTCACCAATATGGCTAGGTGGAAACATATCATACAAATGACCGGAAGTTTAACCAAAAAAGCGTCTGGCTATCTACCGACAATCAGAATGAAGAGGTGGGCGCACGAAACAAAGATGTGCGCTCTGATATTTCAGCCCACTCAATCGTGAACTGTTGCATTTACGGCGACGACAACAATGTTGGCGCCTGGTAGCGCGCGGATGGTGAAACGATCACGCTGGCGCTCCCTGATCGCACACCTCCAGGCGGTCGAATTAGCCCCGCACTCTCGCGCTTCGCCTCGCAAGTCCCGCTCCCGGAGAAAGTTGGTAATGCGATCAGTATGAGAGCCAGTGGGTCGTGTAAGTCGTGCCTCTCCGGCGCGCCCTTTGACTTCTTTAGTCGAGCAGACCTCAGTCTTCCTGCCATGGCTGGTCAGCGATGAACGGGAGTGGTGTAGTGCTGACCAGTATGGAATGTGCCATTTCTTGGTGAGCTTCAAACTGACCTACAGAGCAAGGTGCTCGTTAGACATGGTAGATATATTACAGTGTCAGTGATCCTTGCTGAATCAGAATGAGTGCTCAGTAAGGATGAGTGTCAGTGATCCTCAGTGAATCAGAATTTGTGATCCCTACCCGTTAGATAAATATATATCAATTCATTTCTACCAGACTTGAAGCCTAGAATACTTCGTTTTTGTATATAGTGTTAGCGCACGAGAATAACTGCTGATTTTTCAGACCCTATGTCTGGTTATACTGCTACAAGCAACGTTGGATACAACGAAATGATTCTTAGTAGGTCCCTCCCGCTACCTCATTACAGCAAGATCCGATTGTATGTTGACAGTGACCCTCGCAAAGACAGAGGGAGAAATATAGTTGGCAGGGCAGGTAAGCGACGTTGTTTTATCTGAACTGTCGTCTCATATGAGGGAAATCCGGAAAAAAATAAGAGCTTCAGCAACACTTCCACATGCAGCTTTGTCTTTGTCAAGGCAGCCACAAAGATTAGTACGCTTGCTGATACAGTAGCACCAGTGTCATCACTTCATCAAAGATATTCCATGTATTCAAGCTTCCATCTTTTTCTAAGGTTCTGCCTTCCCAAGGAAATCGGGAAAAGTAAAACGAAGGAAAATGGTTGAGAATGGTGGCACTTATGCGAACTTCGCGCTTACGCACCTCGGTGTACATCAGACACAGGTCATCCCAGAGGCTGAGATGTACTCAGAAAGTTCGTGGCAGCTGTTGCACCACATCGCGATATTTAGAAAAGTTAGTACAAAGTCACGCTCACACTTCTATTTTGTGTGAAAAAAAAAAACGCCGTCCAGATTACTCAAAGCGCTCTTGAAGTCGTACTGTATATATCAAAAAAGTTAGTCGAGATGAACAAGCCGTATATTTATGGGGTCTTATCGCAACTGCGAAAGCTGTGCTCATTTGGAAGCTTTGCTTCAAGTGAAGAAAATGAATTACGTTCCTTCAACCTCCGAAGGCGTTGCATTGTTGTAAAATCAATGGAAAGACAGTATTTAAATAATAACTCATTAACATAAACTGATTTAGAGTTTTTATTTGGTATTCCTTGCAATAGAAAAGCTTACACGTAGTCCGAAGAAAAACGACCTTTCGCCTATTCTTTTAAGGACCTCTCACCAGGTCTCATAACAAATTTCTATTACACAATGGAAGTTGTGAGACGCCATTTAGAAAGGGCCCCAATAAAACGGCTTTTTAAGAAGGCTCATTATTGGGCAAATTATAAGAAATTTAACTGCGCTGCTAACAAAGTTTACATGAGGCCAGCTTCCTCGCAAAAATAGACATTTTTTTTTTCACTATTTCAAGCACCCGCATGTGCTGCGTAGTAATAACAAGCGCTCAACTGCAAAACGCACTGAGTGCGTCATGCTCTTGTGACAAGCTGCGCCTCCTCTGTTTTTTTTCTACTTTTCTTTCTGTGTTAATTTGCTGCGCACGTGTAATGGGCTTCGCATCGGATTGAAAGCTCAAATCACGGGCCGCAGTCAATGATATTCTAAAGAATTCGCGTTAGTATGCATGTGTCTCTAACGTTGGCTCTCTCATTGGAAGCCTGTGTGAATCTTCAGAGAGGGCACATGGCTTTATATTTCAAATTTGGACTGTTATTGCGTCACAAAAACACGTCATGACTGGCAAACACGGCCATCATTGATCGATCTATGAGCCGTGCTTGTTAGCTCGAAGTGGTCAAGGCTGGTGATGGGTCCTTTAAATCTGACTCTGATATAGACTTCGTACAAACTCGTCATAAAGTTGTGAAGTATTTAACTTAAATAAAAGCGTCTAAACGCTCAAATGCCCATTTCACCGCTAAATGACTCATAATAAAGTTGAGACTGTCCTTTACATAAATTGGCAGTTTGGTTCAGGATTTCTGCTCATCTTTGCGCAATACTTGCCTTAAACGTCAAGTTATTGAACACGATTAAGGAAACTGAGGTGCGATTTGCAAAGGAATGGATACGAAACTATGGAGACTTGTCCTAGCAATCGACATATAAGACGACCCTGTTCATGACGCTAAGCTTCGCAAAATGGTCAGCTCGGAAGAAGTCATTGCACCAGTCGTTTCCAGCGCATCGCATGGGTAAATTATGCGGCTTCAATGAGATACAAACGGCATTTCTCACTCCGCCCTAACGACCTACCCTTGCGGAGACAGAAATCCCCCGACGGGGTGTAACATAGCACGTGAACCACGCTGGTCTGAGGGAGAGAGCAGTTCTCGAGCGAAAACGACGGCGACCATCAACGCTACAGCCAAAAGCCACGGAAGGTTCTGTTTTCGTCGTTGTCGCTTTTGTAAAACCGAAACAGATGCCTTAACTTTGAAAGGCGTGACGCAGTAAGTATGCGCGAGCGAAAGAGCGGCCTCTTATTCCACAGCACAAGAAGACAAGGAAGAGAAAGTCGATAGCAGCTACTGGAAAGATGGAGGGGTAGAAAAAAACGACGTTAGATATCACGTAATTGCAGACCACAATTAGTGGAAAGAGATTGAAGCCCGTAAGAGAGTTGAGCTCGGAAATAAAGACCATACCGCGTTGAGGGGCAATGCGATTAGAGTGAGACGAGGGAGAAAAATGTAGAGAGAACGCGGTATTTTGGGAACAGCGTCAAAATGTGCAACTTCTATCAGCGAAAGAGCTCAAAGCACATCGTCATGGAGCTAAGGGGCAAACAGCGTTGCCGGTCAGTGCCACTGCACCACAGATGCATTTATACGCGAGCTCAGTAAAACGAGTAGCATGAAAGGACAGCGCAGTCCGGGGTAACGAACATTGCAAGAATGGGCTTGGTTGAGATAGGGGCGAGGTCCAAGGGGAAGAAAGGGAGGGGGGGGGGAGGGCCAGGAAAGCTATGATGACCTGGTGCTCAAAGTAAATAACCCGGGAATATAATTATTGTGATATGCAAACTAAGCTCGGGTTGGGACACTTAACGTTAATGAAGACGATCTGGCGTGGTAGCTAATGGAACGGACCTTTAAAGCGATTTCCGGCAGGCACGTGAGAGAAGGCGTGAGTGAAACAATCGGAGTGCGAGGGAAACGACTTTTGGCCCTATTATCTGGGGCGCGCCATTCGTTTTCATTTGGGGCGGCGAGTTTCGTCGCACGAAGGCCGATTTACAAGAGTTGTTCATTGCGCGTTGCTGCAACCCGCCGCTCGAATGTCACGGATGCTGGAGAGGGATTGCCTACGGCTGCTGCGACAACGAAAGTTAGCCCGAAAGCCTCGTTTTGTTAAAACAAGACAGAACGGGCTCCTAGACAAAGCTCGCTTGTAGAAGCCTCGAGGAACCTATTATTCCAATGTGAGCATTCGTTTGTCCCGGATAGCATTATTTCAACACAAGAAACGTTCCTAATTCCAACGTCCAAATTTGAGCATCTCTTTGCCCACAAAATGTTTGTCGACTGAACGTCCTCTTGGTGCTCCGCCAGCCTGATGGCATTGTTTTCTGTTTTTATTTTTGCCTTTCAGGAGCTTTTAGCTTATACACACAGACTCTGTACGTGCTATTTATTGTTATCTCATTGACGTCGTGCTTTGCCAGATGGTGATTTAGTCTCTTTATGTGGCCTTCCAAACTTTGCGAACACTTAGACCTCAATGAACCGCACATACGGGAGAGACGAAGTCATTATGTTTATGTTAAACCAGATGAGCATGATAATCTACGCTGATATGCTCCTTGCTAAAAGCTACTCTAGAACTCCCAGCACGTGCAATGCTTCGGCATCATAGTGACGTGCTCCCCCCCCCCCCCCCCCCCTTAACATGAAAACGCTCCACGATACTTTTCTTGCAAATAAACGTAAGCAGAAGGTGTATAATGTCTTACATGCTTATTTGATCAGGAGAAACTTAACTGCTGTGAAGACCTTTTTTCTTGAATTCATGCATATTGCTTGCATTCTTTTCCTTTTTACGTGAATATTCACCCGAATGATTGAAAACAAGATCACTTCCTATTAAACCGCAACTTTAGAACGCGCACGGCATTAGCTGATTAGAACGCCAAGAGATTAGTGGCTAAAAGCAAATGATTTCTAGTGTCTATTCTGCCGACTTCCAAACAACGTAATTGAATGAAACAATTACAAACAAGCAGTAAAAGAAAAAAATTGGCAAGGTTAGTTATTGCAGGAAAATACTCTAGTACATAGTATTAGGAAGGTCAAAACAACAAAAAATGCTGGCGATAATCGTTTGTTCTCTGAGATCGTGATTATAGCAGCCCTCTTAGCACCCCAATTTCGCGCCATCTTACTAATACTCTCGCCTTTCAAGGCATTAGCGGTAAACAAAGATGGCGTACCTAACGCATTTTCCGTCCGTATCTGGCAGGTTTCGTTCTCGATGGAAGAAGCCTGCGCGAAGTGATTATCATTAGGACTTCCGGCTGCTTGGCGGAGAAAAATTAATTATAAATACCCTAAATAGTAGTAGAGTTACACCACAAAATAAGGCATTTGCTTTTTTCTGTTTTGTTTACTTAGTTCTTTCTTGCGAAATATTTCACTTCGCAGCATGTTAGCGCAATCTACGGAGACCCTCGTTCCCAAACTGCGTCTCAAAATGAACGTGAACTTTTCAAATGCTTTTCTTCTAGATGTTTTTGTTTACACGTTAGTGTGTACTGCATTACTTGAACTAACAAATGTTGTTTTCACGTCTATGGTATAATATTGAGAGAAGCCGTACTTAAGGCCTAAGAGAGTTTTAGCCGTCTGGTGTTCTTTAATGCTTGCCTAAATGAGAGCACACAATTTTATAAGCTCAGCTTCGTCGAAATAAAACCACCGTTGTCTGCATTCAAGCCCGCAACCTTCAGGCCAGTAGTGAACACTACAATCATTCATTCCCCATGGCAGGTTGAATTACTTGAAGTAACACCACATGCTATATATTGTGACGGGGCGAGATCTAGTTTTGGTGCATAGCGTTTACAGAGAATCGGCAGCCGAACTAGATGGCTGAGTTGCCTCTCGCGCAAGCTTCTAACGCACACGTGTCTCCGTCCTCTTCGCAGAGTGCTACGCTCGCTCCTGTCGATGGTGCACCGTAACAATATTGTCGTGTTTGGGAGGCGCTGCGCCTATAAGGCCTTTACTAACCTATGTTCGAGCCTATGCCAGGAGAAGTTTCATCATATTCGGGCAACGAGGACGTTTACAATTGCAGACTTCATGGTGTGCTTGAGTTTATAGTGCTGAACAGCCAACTCGGGAGCCACGGTGTCGAATACCGGCCGTGACGGCCGTATTTCCGCTGTAAACAAAAATGCCTATGACCAGTGTGCTTAGATGGAGGTACACGTTAAGGAATGCTAAATGGTCAAAATTTTCGGAGCCCTCAACAATGGCTCGCCCATACTGATATGGTTTAGGGCCATATAAAACCCCACAAATAAAACCCCACAAATAAATTACTGTTTTATTCGTTTACAACTGTGTTTAATTTTTAGGAGCGAAGCCCATTAGGGCGTGGGTCTGTCCGTCCTCCGTCGTTGTCGTACGTAGCTACCGGGATGCGAGATGGGAGATGGCGATACTTGCAATGTTCACTAGATGGACGCACAGACGGACGCAAGGATGGACGGACAGACAGACTAGAAGACGGACGGCCGAATGGACGCACAGACAGATGGACACATGCAAGGATGTACGCATGGATGGTCGTGCGGACAGACGGAAGCATGGGTGGGCTGACGGACGCTTCCTCCCACTCATCATCATTCACTCCGTGGATGTGCTGTGATTTTTTTCTCACAAGGACTCCGTATTCTAAGAAGTTCTTGCGTCTACATGTTAGTGCCCAAACACGAGGGCAGTTGAATAAGTATACGACAAAATGATGACACTGGGGCGACCATGGTGGTATGACCATTCGGTACGAGAACGGATGGGTGAGCACGGAGCAAAAACAACGACTTCGTGACAATCGTCAATTGACAACGACCTAACAAGCCCGACACGATAACGGTGAGATGATCCCAATTCTAACATAGCTATATAGACATGTCATTCAGCACATATGGTTAACGGGCATAGCGTAAACACAAGATGCAGCTTTTAATCGCAAGCTGGGATCTATTGATGCGTGTTTTTTTGTAGTGTCTTTTTTTTTGTTAATCTATTTAGGAGATGTTTGTCTCAAACTTCGCTTTATGTGAAGTTAGCTTAAAGAATATTAAGATCACCCAAATTGTTTTGTGAGTAGCAATTTACGCTGTTCTGGGTTTCATATCTAGCTATTATATGCAGACTAAATGGGGCATATACTAGCCCCGTTTTCTTTCATAGAATAGATTCCGAAATTCAGAGGTTACCTGATTTACCGGAATTTGCTAGCCTAAAACACATGCTCTCGTTGGTGACCCTCGTTACGAGTTGACAAAACCGTTATGATGCTGCGCTATGAAGTCTGCATTTTTTTTATTGCGGAAGTTTGCCTTACGGCATCAATACATATAAAAGTGCCATTCAAAAGGCTCCCAAAATACAAAAAAAGAGCGCAATATTCCTTGCTGATATTTCTTGTCCTTCTTGGCGCACTACTGTGACGTAGACAGTAGTTCCCGCGACGTCCACAGCGTGCCTCTCGATTCTCAATTCGTTGGTATACGCGGAATATCACATGTGATTTGTCTCCTGCACTGCTTTGCCGTGCAGCCACTCATCCGTTCTCGTTTGTCTCGCATAAACATCGTGCACAATCAACTGATCAAACTTCGATTGTTGTGTTTACAACTGCGCAAGCGGCGATAACAGCGTGCCACCGCGAAGCACGAAATCCTGATAGGCTCCACTGCTTAGTGCTGATATTGTTCACGGACATTCAAGACCTAAGGGACAAGGAGGATACATCGTGTGTATGAAGGAGAAAAGAAAATCACCCCCTCGTATATAAAAGCGGGGTGGCGAGTGGCCCTTTAAATAAAATTATGGAGCTTCCTTTCTTCCATAAAGTCGAGGAGGGACCTGTGGTTGGAACCGGGGGGGGGGGGGGGGGGGGGGAGTGGTTATGTTGTAAGAAGGAAAAGAAAAGAAAAGTGAGCCCCGTAATTGTCTGCATCAGGGAGCGACACCTCAACAGTAGCTCACAAGAAATGGGGGTGAGGAGGGATTAAAAGGATAGAAATAAAGGTGTAGAGAGAGAGAAAGAGAGATGAGGTAAGCGTGAAAGTGTGAGAGCGACGACATATCGAGGGGATAGGAGAGATAGGAAAGATGGAAACACGGTCACAGGAGTCTGAGGATGGGGCACCACTTGCGAGCGCTCTTGTCGGCGTCAGGAGAAGGCGTAGAGCAAGTCCAGTCGGTCAGAGCTACACTGTCGTCGGAGGTCGGCGTCAGGAGATGACGTAGGGCGCGCCCAGTCGGCCAGAGCTACGCTGACGTCGGAGATCGCGAGGGCACAACCGGTCGGCACGGAATCCAGCGAGTGAGTCGTTGTTGGGACCGTAAATCCATTGCTGCAAGTGAGGCGGAATGGTGTGCTGGTGTCCTGCATTTAGAAGCGCAAATATAGGCCGTCCAACAAGCCCGCGACGTAGTGGAGAGGGTAGGTCTTTCTGTCCCGAAGTGGGAGCGTCCGCTACGTGCTAGTTCACTTCCCGAAGAACCCCGATAATGTTTTATTTCTTTCTTTCTTTATTTATTTGATTTGCATATGCAGATACACAAGGACACAGAGGAAAAAGGGAGAGAGCAAGGTGGCAACTGCCATCAGGAGGGGCACAACGTCTGCTCACTCTTTCGGGAGGAGGGAAGAAACAGAGGAAACAAAGATTAGAGGGGATTGCACTACTATTTCCATGCACTCACGGACTGACGGATTGCCATATTAGCCAGATACAGTTTCTCTGTCTGTCAAAAGTGGAATGATAACGACACCATTACACAATATATAGAAAGCTCACAATACAGGCGAAGGAGATGTGTCTAGCGTAATGAAATGACCCGACCAATATCTTTCCGAAGCCCCTTACGTGTGTGCTCACGCACATCACTTGCCGCCACAGTCGTATGCGCCTGCATAAGCAACATTCGTACGCTCCGCACAGATTGTTGACCATTTTTGCAAGGCAAATATCAGCAACAAACACTAGAAAAGAAAAGGGTAGGACGTTAGACAAGTTTGTGTATAAATAAAGGTGGACGAAATGAAGCCGCTCCTTAATATCGTGATTTTTTAACCACGACTTAATAGGTGCCCTTGTCTTCTTTCTTTAGATTGTGGGGTGCTGCACATGCAAGGAATTCTGCTTTCTTATCTATTTATTACCCTCAAGTAGTAAAAATACACACTAAAGGCAAAGATCAAACAAAAAAAGCATATTTTTATCCCATAACAATCATCGTCATTTATCTTGCTTTCCTTTCCTTGCACTATCGCCGCGTGTCCAGCCCTTTCAGGTCATGAAAGACATGCGCGTTAACAGCGCGAAGTATCTTTTTTGATAGGAAAGTGGCCAGAGCCAAATTTTCAAGAAAGGAAGCACCAGCAAGCCGGATGATGATTCTTATCGCGGGACAACAAGACACCCTTTCTTCCTCGATTTTTTTATTGCGATAGCAATTATATGCACACTGTCGGCTATATTTCGCCGCCGGCGTCGGCGTCGATGTCATGCACCGTATATGTATACGTGTCTATATGTATAAAAATGCAAGAAAGAAAAAAAATCACAGAAAAACATTGACCCCGTATCTGCATGTTACACTGCAAATGTCTTCGTAAGACGATAGTCTTGCGTCTAGAGAGAGTGAACAAAATATTTATTTGATGTTCGGCTCAAGAAAATCGGTGAATGATATTGTAGCGAAACGTCGGGGTTGTTCAAAGTTAGGCGCATCGGACGACCAGGGAGACGAATAAGTGTGGGTGAAACTCCGCGGAGGATATCGATGAGACGTCAACACGATGATTTCGGGGAGCACTCATTGGGGGTTTATTTAGCTAACACAACTTCAATTTACAAAATAAACTGGGTCACAAAGACAAAACATAGAAAATGGTGACATACCCCTCGGCCTGCATGGCCTGGTCTCCCGTGGTGAGATCCGCTGTTTACCCCGACTCCGCTCACTTTTCAAGTTCAAACATCCTCTTTTTAACCCTTGGTCGAACAAAGAGTCTTCACAAAAACCGATCACATGTTGGGACTCGCAGCATCACAACCAATCACAGAAACACTTTCATAAAAGGCACTACAGTTGTAAAAACCTCCTTACCAAATGAAACACGCAAAGGGATAAGTTTTTCGCACGGGACACTCTCTCCCATACCAGGCCGTGCTGCCTCCTTCGGTCGACTACCGTCGGCGGCCGTTCCCACGCTCGGGCCCCGTAAGTTCTTTCATTAACTGTTGCTTCCTAGAAGCGTCCTTAAGAGCGATGGGTACACCATTGCTTACCAGGTGTACATGCGACAGCGAGGCGCCCCGACATCCTAACAACAGCGCGAGAGAATATGGTCGTTTACCTGCCGCCACTATGTCTCGGTCAGGCTAAGTGGTCGCGTCCCCATGTCGTTCTCAATGACACGCGTGCCTGTTAACAATGGCTTAGACTCGGACGGTGGCGCCGGACCTGCCTCTTGCTAGACGCTTTTCCGAGTAAGCTTTCCCCTTCTAATCCCGAACAGGGGCGACCTTGACTGCTCCGTTTGTAAGCCGTAAAAGAACAAGATTCTCCGCGAAACCTTGCTCTCGCGATACCTCCCCCCTACGAAAAAGAGTGCCCCACTCGTTTTATCTGCAAAACACGACAATAAATAGACTAATTATACAAAAAGGTTTTGCATTCAGCAAGTGTGTGAGATGCTTATTTAAAGACACTTATGCATGCGTATAAAAGGTGAGAGGCCTTAAAAATTACATGAAAACAACAGATGAAAAAAAAAAAAACAAAATCATTAGGCACAGAAATATATAGGTTCACTCGTCGGTACTGCAATACAATTCAGTGTCCGTTTCGTAAGCACTGACATTCTGTTGTGCGTTGTTATTACTTGAAAATGTCTTCCAGTCCGAGTAAAGTTCAGTGTCCGTGTCGTAGCTTTCGCACTGCTGTACTAGAACACTGGTCTGTGTCCCGCGCACACAATGTTGCAAACGGAGTTCCTGACCAACTCGCGAACCGCACTCGCGCACATCACCATTGGAGCCGCACTCGCGCACAACACTTTGATGCAATCCGTGGTCATCTCTCCTTGCACTGCACTCGCGCACAACACTTCGATGCAATCCGTGGTCATCTCTCCTGGCACTTCCCTCGCGCACATCACCACCGAGATCGCGTACCTCATGATTATCATCAGACTCATCGTCCGCATCGTCGGCATTGGAGCCCAATCGAACGTGGCAGGGCTTTAAACGCGCCACATTCACAACGTCACGTTTTTTCCCAGTTTGGTCTACCACCTCCCAGTTGTTCTCGGCTACCTGGCGCACAAGACGGAAAGGTCCGTGATATTTGTGAAGAAGCTTCGTCGTCTTCCCTTTCGCCCGGGAGGGAGTCCACAAGTACACCAAGTCGCCCTGATGATAAACAACACTTCGTCGCCTAGCATCATAGCTGCGCTTGTTCTTCTCCTGTTGACGCTTCTCCCGTTCATTTACTATTTTTCGAGCCTGCCGCAGCCTGCGGGCCACTTTCATTGCATCCAAGGTGTAGTCGAATCCGCGTTGCGCGCCCGACCCTACATCCACCGGTAGTGTCGGTTCATGTCCGTGAAGAAGAAAGAAGGGAGTGAATCCAGTCGTCTCGTGGGTGGAAGAATTGTATGCAAAAAGCACGTACGGTAGGAATTCATCCCAGTCGCGGTGGTGTGGGGAAACGTACATGCTGAGCATGTCAGCCAACGTGCGGTTAAAATGCTCGCACAGGCCGTTGGCCTGTGGGTGGTATGCTGTTGTGGTGGCATGCTCGCTACCCACGAGCCGGAATATTTCTTCGGTCAAGTTGGCGACAAAGTGCTGCCCACGATCGCTTATTACTTTCTCCGGGGCACCATGACGTAGGACGATTTGTTCGACGAAAGCTCTGGCTGCTTCTGCGGCAGTGGCCGCTGGACACGCGACAGCCTCGACCCATTTCGTATGGTAGTCGGTAATCACAACGATGTAGCGGTTCCCTGCTTTGGATTTAGTGAAAGGCCCAATGAAGTCCATGCCCACCTGCTGAAAAGGTCGACCTGCAGGTGGGATCGGTTGGAGGAAACCGACCGGCCTCCCCGGTGGTTGCTTTCGTGTCTGGCAGTCGGGGCAGGAGAGAACGTACTTGTTTACGTACGAGAACATCTTCGGCCAGAAATATCGGCAACGAACTTTCTCCCATGTGCGCTTGACACCTAAGTGGCCTGCCGTGGTGGCGTCATGGCAGTACCTTAAAATCTCAGATCTCAAGCACTTGGGGACAACGAGCGCAGCATGATCCTCCTGAAACCCTTTCGCCCTTCGATACAGTACACCGTCGATCAACCGAAAGCTCCATGCCGTTCTTTTAGTTTTCCTGACAACGGGCGCATCCGGGTGCTCGAGGTGCTGCATAATTTCTTTCATCCATGGGTCTGCCCTCTGCTTTTTCCCAACATCCACCTGATCCAGAACCAGCAACGGTAAGGGGTTTTCTTCGCTTACAGGCGCGGGATCATGGGGAAGGCGGGAAAGCGTGTCGGCATTTCTATTCTTGAGGCCAGGGCGGTGTCGCAACATTTCTGTACCGTTGGCTCGTGTGGGGACTGTGAGAAGCTGACCTTCCGACAATGGGCCGATGGGGCGGCCGGGCTGGCCCCCTAGGCCCGGCCGTTCTCGTTTCCCGAAGGATTAGGCTGCACATTCTGATTGCCTTGGAGCTCAGCCTCATCGTTCCTGTCATCTCGGAACCGCTGCCAGCACTGTTGGGCTATGTGACCTATGCGGCGGCAAATCTGGCATCGGGGATGCCCGTCGTTGGCACGGGAAGTTCTCCGATGATTTGATTGATTTGATTTGTGGGGTTTAACGTCCCAAAACCACTATTTGATTATGAGAGACGCCGTAGTGGAGGGCTCCGGAAATTTTGACCACCTGGGGTTCTTTAACGTGCACCCAAATCTGAGTACACGAGCCTACAACATTTCCGCCTCCATCGGAAATGCAGCCGCCACAGCCGGGATTTGATCCCGCGACCTGCGGGTCAGCAGCCGAGTACCTTAGCCACTAGACCACCGTGGCGGGGCGGAAGTTCTCCGAGGCCACGGCATTGGGGGGCGACGCACCTCGTCTTCGATGCCTTTTAGCCGGTCAGACAGCAAGGCAACCGAGTCCGCAATCGTTTTCAGGTCTCTCTCGCGGTCGGCAACCTCCCGCGGGCAACGCAATTTGGCCGCGGCGCAAGTGGCGACACACGTAGGAGGAGGGTGCCCTGTCGCTGCGGCGGGTGCGAACCCTACGGGATGCGCGATGTTTTGCATCCACGACTGCGATCCGGTGGAATACTGGATGCCAATCAGTTGTAGCCCCGACACACGGCTCATCAAAGCTGCCAGATTTATGCGTTGCAAAATTTGGAGGAATGCAGTGCAGCTCTCCGGGTTTGCGATTATCATTTTCTCCTGAACATCCGGACGTAACCCGCGTATAAGGTGCCGCAACCGATTATCTTCTGTCATAGACGGGTTCACTCTTGCACACAGCCGTACGACGTCATAGTAGTACTGCTCGGGGTTTCGGACGGCAATTGAGTGCGGTTTTGTAGCCGCAAATAGGCGATCTCGACTGAGTGGCGACTCGTAAAGGACGTTTTTAGTAGCGTCGCCCATTCTTCCCATGTATTAGGGGCACCGATTAGAATTTGAGTATTGTGCCACTTTTTCGCATCTCCGTCTAAGGCCAGATATAGAAATTTCACCTTCGTGGCTTGGTCCCAATTATTAAGTGATGCTACATGTTCGTAGCAAAGTAGCCACTCGGAAATAGATTCCTCCGGCGCACCTCTAAAGACTGGTGGTCCAATGAATGGTTTAGCTTGGGGGTAGACATAGCAGAGAAGAAGGTATGGGGTTCCGCCATAGTGGAGCTGTCAGAGGTAGGTTCCTTATATTTGTTGTTGACTCGGGGCATCATTTCAGAGCGGGACTATCGTTACCGAGCAACCTCCACCACTTTGTAGCGAAACGTCGGGGTTGTTCAAAGTTAGGCGCATCGGACGACCAGGGAGACGAATAAGTGTGGGTGAAACTCCGCGGAGGCAATCGATGAGACGTCAACACGACGATTTCGGGGAGCACTCATTGGGGGTTTATTTAGCTAACACAACTTCAATTTACAAAATGAACTGAGTCACAAAGACAAAACATAGAAAATGGTGACATACCCCTCGGCCTGCATGGCCTGGTCTCCCGTGGTGAGATCCGCTGTTTACCCCGACTCCGCTCACTTTTCAAGTTCAAACATCCTCTTTTTAACCCTTGGTCGAACAAAGAGTCTTCACAAAAACCAATCACATGTTGGAACTCGCAGCATCACAACCAATCACAGAAACACTTTCATAAAAGGCACTACAGTTGTAAAAACCTCCTTATCAAATGAAACCTGCAAAGGGATAAGTTTTCCGCACGGGACACTCTCTCTCATACCAGGCCGTGCTGCCTCCTTCGGTCGACTACCGTCGGCGGCCGTTCCC
The DNA here is from genome assembly GCF_043290135.1 of Rhipicephalus microplus. NCBI lineage: Eukaryota > Metazoa > Arthropoda > Arachnida > Ixodida > Ixodidae > Rhipicephalus > Rhipicephalus microplus. The sequence goes on from NC_134703.1 coordinate 70,392,039, forward strand.
ACGCTCGGGCCCCGTAAGTTCTTTCATTAACTGTTGCTTCCTAGAAGCGTCCTTAAGAGCGATGGGTACACCATTGCTTACCAGGTGTACATGCGACAGCGAGGCGCCCCGACATCCTAACAACAGCGCGAGAGAATATGGTCGTTTACCTGCCGCCACTATGTCTCGGTCAGGCTAAGTGGTCGCGTCCCCATGTCATTCTCAATGACACGCGTGCCTGTTAACAATGGCTTAGACTCAGACGGTGGCGCCGGACCTGCCTCTTGCTAGACGCTTTTCCGAGTAAGCTTTCCCCTTCTAATCCCGAACGGGGGCGACCTTGACTGCTCCGTTTGTAAGCCGTAAAAGAACAAGATTATCCGCGAAACCTTGCTCCCGCGACAATATTCTGGAGGCGCTGCGTTAAGACTGCCTCGAACGTGCAACGGAGGCCGACGAGCCCACCAAGTCACGTCACACGTGAGACATGAGCGCTACCTGGCAGTTACCTTGGGAAACGAAGCGTGTGGCTCTAAGACGGGCGTGTGCGCCTGTCTCAGAGGTGACAAGGTGTGCAATGCAAGGCGACGGGTAAGTGCCACCACCGTGTCGTCTTAGCATAGCGTTGGAAACACTTGCCTTTTCGTTGAAGTGTTGCAGGGTCAGCACAACGTGATAAACGCTACGGTCTTTAGAATTACTTATGTATGCCTTTTCTAGTAAGAGACACGCATACAGAATGTTGACGTGCTGTAATAGTGCCTCAAATATTCGCAATAATTGCTTTTTAATTGACAATCTCACAAGTATGAACGCTGAATCTTGAGCAATATTGGTGGGCGCTGTGGATGGGGTCGGCCGTTTGGAGTATCGTGTGGACACTTTTGTGTCGTTTAGAATACCGTTAAGGGTGGACAAACAGACAAATGTACAGACAGACAGACCAAACTTTTTGCGTCGAAGGTGCTCAAGAAAGGCTATCGTCTTCAAAAGACTCCGGCACGCGGCACGGAACGTGGGACGTCCACGTCATGAATGCGAGGCGCTAACCACTGAGTCATCGAGAGGTACCTCCTTCAACATTCAAAGGCAAGCTATTCATACCTACCACTTACCGCTGTTGGCGGGCATCTCGGGGAGGGGGGAGCTATCGTGTTTTCAGCATTATCAGCAAGATTGCGCAGTGAGCGCGTGGCGGCTCACATCTCTCACGCGTATATCTTTGGCCCGCATAGAGAATAAGGGAGTGTACGCTCGATCGCGCACCCTTACTTTGCAGGGGCAGAATTGTACGTCTTGGCTAGCCTTTGAGTTCCATCGCAACGATTCTGTTGTAGTTACCGGGCGCACGAAGGTCACTGCAATCGTTCCATAGCCTACGTTTACGAAAAGGGCACGCTTTTCAGACACGGTGAAGTAACAACTGAGACGCTTATTCGCGTTAATATTTACCTGTGAGTATGTTTCGTGCGTCTTTTGTGTGTGAGAAACGCGAGGCACGTTTCAGTCTGCTTGCCATTCTGCGCGTGACCTTCCAATTGGTTGCTATTGTGTTCATTGCTTTGCCTTTGCGCAAAGCTGTGACTTTCTTCAGAGTGCATTTAATAGTTCATCGCTCGTGTCGTACTTGTTGTTTCTGCGTCGTTTTCTTGCACTGCCGTTCACTTTGAAATAATGAAATGAAACACGGAGCGAGAGTAAAAAAAAAAACGAAAGCTTGTTTGCTTGAGGTCACTCTGGATTAAAAGAAATTCACAAGTGTCATAAAACCAAGAAAGTTGATCATCAGCTAATGATTCTACATAGCAAAGGGCAGACATTTTTATACATAAAAGTAGCACAGCCGAATTTGGTGAATTACACACTTTTAGTGCCCCTTGCTATGTTCAATCTCACTCTCGAGTATTAAACTACTCGTTGCGTAAATTACGTTAGGATGTGCAACATTAATGCGGTAAGCGCCCACAGGTGTATGTAGCAGTTATTTTTTTTTCTCAGTTGCGCACAGTGCCGTTGACTAATCTTGTTCTAGTTCACGAGCGTGTGCAGTGAGGCAGTCTCTCACGCGTGCATGCACAGCCGGCTCGTCCATCGAGCCACGAATATAAGCCCTCGCGCTACAACTAGGCTCAAACCCCTTTCCTGACATCGAATCGCGGGCCAACGTGGTGCGTGTTCTTTCCTAACGAATCCGAGTGCTTACTGCGCGTGAAGTTCCACCGATTCACTGGAGAGCTAAGCACGCGGGAATGGCATGCGGCGTGTCGATTTGCGGCGTGCCTTCCTCAATTAGCGCACGCTTTCGCAGGGCAGGCAAGACGAGACACGTACCGCTTCAATTAGCCTCAGAATCACGTTCCACTCGCGCGAGAACGAGATATACGCTGCGAGTGGTATCGCGCAAATCTGTTTAGCTACCGCACCTCGGAGGCATGTGTTGAATTTCGTGGGTCCGTCACGTATTAGGCAAACATCGGGCTATTCCATGCAACGGCTCATTCAGAGTTGACTGAAGCAAGGCCTAATAGGTTTCGTTCTCTGGGATTTGTATGTCGGCATGCTATGTTGACGAGTATAGAAATTTTTTGTTTGTTTGTTTGTTTGTTTGATTGAATGATTTGTTGATTATTCTATTCATTCATAAATTTTGTACTGGCGTACGCTCCATTGTGCGCCACAGATAAGCTACTCGGTACTGCATGCCAAATATGAGCCCCTTAGCAACAGATTTGATGAATTATAATTTTACTGTTATGCAGCGGTGTAAACCACTCCTCGATTATATCACATCGAGGATTAAAGAAGACATCACAACAAGGTGACTGATAAAATAGACCGAATACGTTCCCAAGAAAGTATTCTATCGAATGGAAAATCTCTCTCGAAGTAGCCGCTACCGCACTATCGCTTCTACGGCAATTTACTTGGGGAACCGTTCAGAGAGAGGTTGCCCTGCTATTCGTTAGCTTCACAAAGTAAATATCACACGAACATAGCAGTTCGAATGTCTTTCGATGATGCAAATATATTTTAAGATCCCTGATACTGATGGCTAGTATTTAGAGAGGCCTTTTTTCAAAGTTTCACAGCACTTCACTGATATTTCAGCCTTTCTTGGTCCTGATAACGAATTTGGAAGGCCTATGTGGAGGTGAGAAAAAAAATCGTTTAGCTGATAGGAGCATATGTCATCTACTTCTAGGTAATGTATTTCCTATAGCTACAGTTTTCGGAATATTTCTAACAAAGTAATGCCCTAACAATTGCCAGAGGAGTTAATTTCTGAGCCTTTATTTGGAAGGCTTTTTGAACGGGAACTGTTTTTGTGGTGCTTTATTTGGTGACAGTGATTCAGTTACGTTTCTGCGGATGTTCCCGGTCTACGAAAGAGAAAAAAAAAACATCAACACGAGAATGGTCAATAGGCCCCGCAAATACTCATTAGACAAAAGCTCTCAAATTAGTAGAAGGGAACAGTTACGTGCAATCAGGCGTAGCCCGAAGCACAAATATTTTTATTTTACTTCTATAACATGGAGATAGCTTGGTAAGCACGTTTTTGTTTTTTGTTGCAGAGTCCATCGAAAGTGGTCGAAATGTAACTTCATGGGGCCCTTCATTCTGTGGTTAAGGATCGATAGATGGATGCTATGAGTGTCCCCTTCATGACAGGACTTTGACATGTGCGCTACCAGCTAGGCTCAGCAAAAAGCCTTTTAAATGCGATAGTCTTTCTTGGGATGCTTCAACGCATTTCCGGTCTAATTGTCTTTTTCTGTCTTTCCAAATAATTAGCCAGTCGGTGAAAGTTTAAGCCTGTGCTCTAAGCCCAATTACCTTGATCTGGTGGCTGCATTCATACTTGTGAACATTGTCAAAAAAAGCAAATAATACGCATATTCTATGCCCACCATTATTACAAAAGTGTTAGCCACTGTGTCTTTTTATTTAGAAAATGCATAGATACGTAAACGAAGTGTTTATTACGCTGTGCTGATGTGGTGCTATCAACAAAAAAGCCGTTGTTTTCTACGCTTCGCTATAAAGATTATGGGCTTTAATTGAAACAACTCAGTGCTGCCGCCTACCAATGACACTGCGCTCTAAAAAAAATCTATTTCTGCTCATATTACTAACAAATGGCGCCATGTCTCACGTAGCGCTTTCGCTCCTGTTCAATATCACCCTCATGCGCCTCCCGGAGGCCTTAAATGAAATTTCTCAAGTATGCAACGCCATATATGCTGATGACGTCACAATGCGGAGCCGGTCTGGCAACCTGGGTCACATAGAAGACGCTTTCCAGCAGGCCGCCTCCACCGTAAAAAAGATAGGACGCAAGAGTGGTCTGGAGTGATCCCCCACCAAATCAGAAATCCTATTATATAGAAATAAGGCATCTGACAATACATTTATCATCGTACACCGCAATGGAACGCAAATGAAAGAGGCTGAAACTATCCGCATTCTGGGGGCCCACTTCATAAAAAAATATAAAACTTCTAGGCGCGTAAAACTTCAGACAGCTAACATAAGAGACAAGGACGAGCGCAGACTTTCAACTGATTTTATTACTACTACGACACACATATATATATTAGAAAGAAGATAAGCAACACACAAAAAAAGGCGAAAAGAGAGATTGCAAAAAACATCACACAAAATCAAAAGGCGAAAAGAGAGATTGCAAAAACATCACGTGCTCACCCTGGGCCCTCACGTGCCGAATTTAAAAACGCCAATTCTTTCCCAGATAATGCTAGCATTATCTGGGAAAGAATTGGCGTTTTTAAATTCGGCACGTGAGGGCCCAGGGTGAGCACGTGATGTTTTTGCAATCTCTCTTTTCGCCTTTTGATTTTGTGTGATGTTTTTTGCAATCTCTCTTTTCGCCTTTTTTTGTGTGTTGCTTATCTTCTTTCTAATATATATATGTGTGTCGTAGTAGTAATAAAATCAGTTGAAAGTCTGCGCTCGTCCTTGTCTCTTATGTTAGCTGTCTGAAGTTTTACGCGCCTAGAAGTTTTATATGGATTACCAACTAGCCCAATCCCACACTTTACTTAACCACTTCATAAATCGGGGCAACAACTCATTTGCTTTACATAAACTAAAAATGTCCAGCCTACAAATCTCTCGCATGATTAATCGGGTGGCTAGACGACGATGAGGGATGAAAGAACACAACATAATCCGACTCATTCATGCATTCTTTATCAGTCGCATAACCTATAGCTTTCATTACCTGAGAGTCTTGAAAGTAGCTCTGTCTGCTTTTATCGTTTATTTTTGTTTATATTACGGCTCAGCACTCCTCAAGACGTCGGACGACTCGAAAAGGTACCTGCCGTATCGGCGACCGACGGGTGCTGCGCAGCCCGCCGCGTCGAAAGGTGCTAGAAGAAACGAGACAAGCATCAGGGAGAGCGCCGCCATGACCTCCCAAGGTGTGACACCAGGTCAGAAGCACCAGCTGGTTTGCGCAAGCATACCTGACTGCAAGTGACAACACAGCGTTGAATCAGACGACGAATCAACTGTCGTCGGGGACCACAACGGTGCGAACCTCACAGATCAAGACATGGACGAGGGTGGTTTCCGCCTTGTGCGACATCGCAAAGACAGGACGGTGGGCATTCCTGTGTTAATTGCTCCAACATCCGATGGAGCTAACTTGAGGCAAGTGAATCCTATTCACCTATACTCGGAAATTGAAACGATTCTCGGTGGAGCCCCAGTTAAGAGCCGTTTCACAGCACAGGGAGCCCTGCTCTTGGATATAGAGACAGAACACCAAGCTAATATGCTTCTAGAGACCAACACTATCTGCGGCCTTGCCATATCTGCCCGTGTACCACACAGCTACATGACAAATACCTGCATTATAAAAGGGGTCCCAAGATGGTACTCGGACGAAGAGCTGTTAACCTACCTGAGACCTCAGGGAGTATACCACGCAAGAAGAATCATACGACGAGTCCAAACCTCATCCACCGAATGGGAATCAAGGCGCACTGACTCTGTAGTTCTCACATTCGCTCCCAATTCGGAACGTCCAGAGAAGATCAACCTTGGCTTCACCAGACACGAGCTGGTAGACTACGTGGAGACGCCACCACGCTGTTTTAAATTTCAGCGTTTTGGACATGTTGCTAAGCACTGTTGTGGGGAACAAAGGTGTAAGCGCTGTGGGGGGCCTCATGACTTTAAGACGTGTACAAGTAAAGAAAAACTTGTGTGTGCAAACTGTGGCGGCGACCACCCAGCCAGCTACGGCCGATGTCCAGCACGAACAGCTGCGCAGCGAAGAAATAAGACGTTTGTCCTCGGCCCGAAGACTGTGAACGAAGCATCGCTCACAAAGAAGACGTCCGGCGCGCCACAACATCGCAGTTTGGAAAACGAGTACGCAGGAAATTTTCCGCGCCTGAATCCGACAAGAGCTGCTACTGAGTCAACGCAAGTGCTCAACGCTGGTGAGAAATGTATCACGAAAGAGTCCGCCAAGCGCACCTACGCTGATGCACTGAGCCCATCTCAAGTACCATCTGGAAGCCAACAGCAAGAAAACGTCGAGCACGTTATTCGCGCTCTGTTCACTGCACTACGTTCACACGTCGCTAAGATGCCTGCGAGTTCAACGAAGGATATGTTGGAAGCAGTCCTTGCTCTAGAGTCAGTGTTACTTTGCTCTGCTTCCACAAACACACAGTAGAATAATGGCAATGTCTCGCCCACCTGGTCTATTTCGTCCTTCAAAAGTGCCCTTAATAATGCAATGGAACTGCGCCGGTCTTCTAAAACGCCTGTGCGAACTCAACCTTTTCCTGCGCGACATTCCAATACCGATTCTAGCCCTCTCCGAAGCCGGTCTACCGAATGCAAGGACGCTCTCAGGGTACACCCGACACGGCAACCCGAGCATTACGTCGTTTGCAAATGGAAGCGCAATGATATACATAAGGCGGGAAATACCTCACGTCACCTTACCAGTGCAAGACCTCTGTTCCAACTCACTGGAAGTCGCTGCTGTGCAAGTGTGCCTGGGAAACCGAAAACTGAGTGTGGTATCGGTGTACATAAGCCCACGAAAAAAGGTCTCTATGGAGACTTTCCTAAAGGACCTCTGCACTCGATGTCCCGCTCCTCGAATAATCTGTGGTGATTTTAACGCGCACCATCCACTCTGGGGAGATAATAGTGTAGATTTTCTAGGCAAGGAACTTCTAGCAGCTTCAGATGCTGCCGACTTATGTGTGGTGAACGATGGTAAACCTACATTTTTTCAGGCAACCAGATTCATGGAGTGCAATAGACCTTGTACTTCACTCCACGGACCTTCTGGTATCATCGACCATGGCTCCAGACAAGATGGGCAGCGACCATTTCCCCATATTCACCAATATCCTGGGATTTCGAACTGCTGGTCGACAATTCTGCAATGTAACACGCTGGGACACCTACAGAGAAGTGTTGGACAAATCCACTGGTGAGCTGTTCGCAGATATGTTGCAAAGCAAACGATCAGCAACTTCATTGATGAAACTGCCCGACCATTTTCCTGCTCCTGATTTGAAATTGAAGAACCTCTGCGCAGCACGTAGACGAGCGGAGCGGAAAATAATGAGAACAAAAGGAAATCCGTCTGCGAAAACCGAATATAACAGGATAAACGCTGCGATTCATCGCCATACAAAAAATTAAGACGAAATCAATGGGCCGCTTTCTGTTAGAGTTTATCAACGTTTACGCCCTTGACAAAGATATGGGCAGTAATAAATAGTCTTTCTGGGAAGATCCGAACACACAGGCCATTCCAAGCACACGCTTTGAAACAAAGGATAGATTTCCAAACCCTTGCAGAGGATTTCGCAGACGTGTACATATCTGGTAGATCAGCAGGAGCGGCGATTCCTCTGTCACCCCAGTTTTTTCACACGATGGATACGCCATTCACCTTCCGAGAGCTGGATATGGAACTTAGCAAATTAAGAAGACGCTGTGCCGTGGGTCCCGATTTTGATCAGCAATCAAATGCTGATAAATCTACCATATGAACGAAAAAGGGCCCTTTTGGACATATTTAATCATGTCTGGAGCACTGGAGAGATCCCATTTGTTTGGAAGACAGCATGGGTGGTGCCAGTCCTAAAGTCCAGAAAGGATCCTACGAGCCTCGCGTCATATCGACCGGTATCTCTTACATCATGCGTATCCAAGTTGATGGAAAGAATAATATGTACAAGATTAACTTGGTACCTTGAACAAGGAAGACGATGGCCATCGTGTATGACCGGATTTCGCCCATGACTGAGTGCCCAGGACAGTGTTTTGGACCTATTGAGCCACATCGAACACCACCGCGTCAGCGGAGTCTCGACACTCGCCGTCTTCATGGACGTTGCCAAGGCATATGATATTGTGCTTTAGGCAGGCATCGTGAACGGGCTCCAAGCCATGGGTGTGTCGGGAAACGCTCTTCGGTTCGTACATGAATTTCTCAGAGACCGCTGTGTCCGTGTTAAGCTTGGAAATGTAACGAGCGAAGAGAGACGCGTTTTCGTCGGCGTCCCACAAGGAAGTGTTCTATCTCCCTTGCTTTTTAACGCTGCCATGGCCAGACTTCCCGACACTCTGCACTCAGCTCTGAAAGCAGTTAAAATATCCATCTATGCCGATGACATCTGCATTTGGATCTCAGGGTACCAGCACAAACGTTTGGCCCGGATAGCACAGAGCGCTATTTCAATCATTGAGCGCCACTTGTTGACACTTGGCCTATCTTTATCAGCGGAAAAGTCGGCCTTCATGCTCTTCCCGGGAGCGCGACGGAAGTCAACACGTCTGTCGCTGAATATTCGAAGCCACTCAATTCGTTGTGCAACAAGTGTCCGTTTCCTGGGCATTACCATCGACAACAAGCTATTATGGCGACGTGCGGTTGATGGTATAGTCACTGCATCAGTGCAAAGGATCAACGCTCTTCGTCGCATGGCAGGGGTCCGTTGGGGCAACGATCCTATGTTCATGCTTAAATTGAATGATGCGCTTATAACAAGCCGCATTCTTTATCAGCTGCCCCTGATATCACCATCACCAAGCCAGTTCGAACGCCTAGATGCAGTGCACAGAAAGGGTCTTCGCTTGGCGACGGGAGTCCCTCAGGCGGCTTCAAACACGAAGGTCACCAATGAAGCCGAGTCTCTTCCGCTCCGCCTTTTGGCGTCTCAGGCCTTATTGACGCAGCTGTCAAGACTGGGCGAGTCCTTCGCAGGCACAGCGCTTCTCCGGTGGCTAAGAGCAAGAACTGGCTCACATTTCAATGCGGCACTAAACACATTTCAATATTTAGGCTTGAAACTGCCTAAACGGCGCCCTATGGACCCGCCATGGTCTTTTGTGGATGTTGCGTGCAACTTCAGCGTACCCAATCTACCAGCGAAGCACACCATTCCAGCCGCGGAAGCAAAATTTCTTGCGCTGGACCACTTGAGCACCATGTACCGCGGCCACCTACAAGTGTACACCGACGGATCAGTGTGCACACAGACGGATAGCTGCGCAGCGGCTTTCTGCATACCCAGCCTGGGCGTGTCATGGTCGGGCCGCCTGGATCGCGTGGTTTCGTCCACAACGGTAGAAAGCGCTGCAATTACGGCGGCTTTGCGAAAACTGCGATCCTTTTCTGCACAAGATGTTGTAGTGCTGACGGACTCCAAATCGGCGCTACAAAGACTGCATCGTGGCCTACCTCAAGAAAAGTTCACCAGGCAATCTCTGGCTATAATCAAACACCTAAATGGCAAGAGTTTTAATATAAAGTTCCAGTGGATCCCATCCCACGTTGGCATTGAGGGCAATGAAAAGGCTGATGCCCTTGCATGCGAAGCACGTACATCGTTTCCAAAAGTAAGAACTCCCAAGACTTACCAGAACAACAAAGATGTGATACGCAATCATTTCAAGGCGATCTACAAGTTTCCACACCAAGCATGTGTAATTCATGGATTTTCTCGTGAAGAAGCGACGCTGTTGTACCGCATTAGAACCGGCTCCGCATACACCCCGGCCTAGTCATTCAAGATTGGGAGATACGCTTCCCCGTTCTGTGCCTTCTGTGGTGACATCGGGGATATTGAACATTTCATTTGGCTTTGCCCACAGTTTGATGCGCAAAGAGCAGCGATGATCCGCACCTTGCGAAAAGGCTGTCATAGGCACCGGACAGTTGATGACATCATCTTTGCTGAAAGACCCGCGGCAACTAGAAGGAACGTGCAACGAATTTTGTTGGTCTTCCTCCGAGACACTGGGCTGTCTGACACGTGGTGACATTTTCCAAATTCAGGAGATGCTCAGGCGGAACAATTGCCGGCCATGCAGGCCAGGCTAACCCCGCCTGCTGCAACACGATCACCACCACCACCACCACCATCTTGAAAGTAGACGAGCACAAAATAGAGTCATACGTGTGACTCTCAAGAAGGCTTTGAACCTTCCCCCGTGGACACTCACGAAACCGCTGCTTCAATTGGGGCTCCACAATACCGTATCAGAACTATTCCATGCACACCACACGAGTCAAGTCATGCTCCTCGCCATCACTATAACAGATCGAAAAACACTATCAAAACTTGGCATCGAAGCTCCCATTGAGAGGAGAAAGCAACGTATCCCACATGAATGGAGGCAGGACTTCATCATCAAACCACTACCACGTAATATGCATCCTCAGTTCCACGAACATCAAGTCGGGGACGGGCAAAAGATCACGACAACTACTCAGATATTGAGGGTGCCTTCTTTGTCCATGCAGCTGGACCACTGAACGGCACATATACAGCAAGCATCATTCATTGTTGAAAACAAGTTGATTGTATATCAGCCCAGGACACAGACACAACTAGTATGGAAGAAGCAAAAATCGCCCTCGCCCTATAAAACCCAAGGTCCCTCTTTGTTCTAAGAGATTCAAAAGCAGCCTACCGAAAATTTTGTAAAGACTACATTGACCTCATTGCGCATCGACCGTTTACCAACTCTCGTCTTCACACTCAGAGGGTGAATGGAAACAGTTGATATGGATACCCGGCCACTGCGGAGTTAGAGGCAATGAGCTCGCCCATGCCTCGGCCCGAGAATTACTCTTCCGGACCTCCAACCCGGCATATCGCACCAAGCCTCAGCTACTCGTATGAACCCACTCCTAACATACACAGATATCCTAGAACATCAAAGACTCGAAAGACGGAAACTTCCGCCCTCGGGGCTAGAGCTCAGTAAAGAATCTCAGGTAGCGTGGCGTCACCTGCAGACCATGTCTTACCCCAATCCATACATACCGTCCAAGATAGATCCAGACACATACGCACCACAGTGCAGGTTCTTGTTGAGAAAGCGAAAATAATTATTCATTGATAATAAGGCAGTTTACAATTATGGTGTGTGGTGAACTCTTCCAAGGCTCCAGTGTGCACCTGCTTGCTGGGCCTGGTCAAGGTTCGCCAGTTGGCTTGCCATTTCCGGTTGCTCGGCACCATCATCATTTGTTGCTGTATCTGGGAGGGTACACTGTGTGTAAGCTGCGTAAATGTGGCAAAGTCTTCGTTTGCTGGCATTGCGGGTCCCATGATTTTCTCCTGGTTTCAGTAACACTCTATGGCATCGCCTCGTATGGAACTTACTCAAACGGTAAACTTGATTTCGCCTGCTTGATGAGAATACTTGAAATAATATTTTTTTAGAATCGGGCGCTAACTTCGACGTAAGAAAGCTGAAGACCGAAACCGTCTGAAAACGAAAAGGCTGGTTGAAAGCCTTTTCAAGAAATGACTTTTTTTTTTCGAAAGGCACTTCACTTAATAACATTGAAGAATTGTTGTAGTTAAACACAAGTGCTGCGGATAGAGGCTGATTTACAAAGCTTCCCGTATGTTTGTGGACTTTCATTCACCGGTAGCTTTTGCCAATGATACGTTCACCATGAAGTTTCCGCTTTAGAATAACTTTAAGTTGGGAAGCATTGATTTATTCTTGACCCTGATTCGTGCGGGTAAGTCTAGGGATTCTTGCTGCACTGCAGATATTCTCCGCATATGTTATCTTTAGGCCAATGACTACGTGCCTGCGGAAACTAACTATTGCTCACAAAGCCTGTAATGCGCGCAACAACGATTGGAAGATGTCAGCTTTCTATAACGGTGGCACACCACACACACAAAAAAAAAGAGAAAAATAAACCTAACGCAGAAGTCACTCACAACTTCACTTCGGAAAGCAGGAAGGCGTGTGCCTTCCTGCCTCTCAGTCATCTTCTACGACACTTTAGGTGAGTGACCTAACAAAGCAAACAAACGCAGGCGCAATTTGTTCACTGCTGTGGTATGCTCGTACATATGTGTGCGTCCCGAGTGTGTGCTGAGGTGAGCAGCTTTCTTCGTAGGCCTTGCTCAACAGCTTGGGCGTTATAGAAGCGGCTGGCGGCGCATTAGGGCCGGATCAAACTGCTGCACCATTATCGGCCCGAAGGCAGGGCAAAACAGAAAGAGGAAAAGCGAACGAAAAAAGGGTGCGTAAGTTCGGCAAATATCGGAACGCCCGCTCCCGAGGCGAGAAGCTAACGAGGAGGTAAGCCTAACAGGCGCGGTTCCCGATCAGGCAAAACAATGTCATGGCACGCCAGATTGACCGTACGAACGCGCTGCGAAGTGGACACTCGGCGAGAGGCAGATGAATACAAGAAAGAAAAAAAGGCTGACACAGCAGAATGCTAAGAGCCGAGACGTAGACGACGGTGAAGTCGCTGGCCAAACTCCCCATTGTCTTGGCCTACGCCCGGTTCCTTCCTCCTCACCTTTCTCCTCCTCGGTCTTCCGAGTGGAGCTCATAGTCCATAACACCGAGAGAAGTAGGGCCATTTGTCTTCCACCTCGCGTCTGTGTAGGCACACGTCTTGTGTGCACGCCGTGGCAGGCACCTGAGGAGCTGCATCTGCTGAGCAATGGAGCAGCCCGAACCTGCTCGCTGCTCACACACGTTCACTACGTCATTGTTAAGGCTTAATCAGTCTGAAGACGTCGCGAATAACCCAATAATTTAGTTAACTTAACTAACGGCTTTGTAAACCTTTTTTTGCTGTCTTCAGCTCATCCATAGGCGCAGGGGGGAATGGTGACTGTACACTCTTCGTTTGGCATCACTTTAGCGAGTCCATTGTTCCACCGCAATGACTTGCAAGATATAGTAGCTTGAGATGAATGTGGTATTTCTGAGAAACAACCATCGAACACGTTCTTTGTCGCTGCCTTCGCTATGCTAGCGAAATGTTGGCCCGTACTCACAGGTCGTATTTCGCAGCAGACAATTTCGTGAGGTCCACTCAAATAGAAATTTGTTAGACAAACTAGAACTGTCGCATTCTTCAAGATCTCTGCTTTACACGGACGAGATATATGTCTGCACTTTTTTTTATTGTTTCCGTCTCTCTTCCTTTCTTTTCTTCAGTGCAGTGCAGCAAAGAAGAAATTTCTCATCCGATTAACATCCAGCACTTTTCCTTATTTCTCCTCCTGCCTCTTTCTCTTACCCTGAACATCTAAAGTGCAGCGCTGCCAAGTTGGAGGGCATTGAATTGATTGGTGGCCAATTTAATGTTTACAAAAAACAGTGAGAAAAAAAGAACCGTGTACATAGCCTTCAAAACACGTTAAGGGAACTATGTAACAACAATTATTCTGGAACGCAGCACTACGATGACCTTCGTAATAAGATTATAGTTTCAACACTCATACGTGGAGTTCATTTTTTTCCGAGTCAACGGATGGAAACATTTTGATTGCAAAACCTGATAGAGAGGACATCAGACGGGTTGGCTAACATTTTCGTAGGTGACGACATGCTTGTCAAAACCGCCTCTGGCACGTTAGTTTAAAAACACGGGGTAGGGTAAAATAAAAAAAAATAGATATTAGATTTTTGTTTGGAATGACAAGGAATTCTTTAATAATATTCAGTGCCCCACACATTTTTTTCGTGTTTTGATTGAGCTGAAAGGACGAGCTTTTCAAGACCAACTGACGAGCAGATCGTGCACATCCTGACTTTCTGTGTGAAGTAAACTTCTGAAAAATTGTAGCTGGTACCTTCTCTAAGCTTGGTAGATTTATTGAAAAGAATTATGGCTACCGAAACAGACATGATGACGTTTTTGTAACACGCATGGCAATTACCGAGTCCTCTTGCCTTTTCTGCGTGTAACCCGCATAGGGATGGGGTTCTGTGCATTTATTTAGCGTTTAGTTTCACCTTTTTTTATTTAGCTGAGGTCAGCAAAAGTTCGTTTTGTGTCGAAAAATGAAAAAAATCACGACGACACTGCTTAACCAGCGCAGTATAATTGGAAATCGGCATACTTCAGCTAGTTAGGAACGACAGACCAGGAGCAAGGAGTGCGAGCACTAAAACAAGTAAGCTGTGTCCTCATTCCGCCAAAATGTTACCTGTAGAGATAACGGCTACGCTTTGATTCATGTGGATGTTCTACAAACTATGATTACAAGTAACTATGACTGCACAGAATTCAAAGGAACCGTAGAACTTGTAGATTATGTTCTTTGTGATGGAAACTCCTAGGACTGCCACCTTTGAAACCGTTATAACTTTCAAAAAGACATGCATGTTCCTTAGAAGCTTTCTCAATGCCGTTTGACATATCATCGAGGTGCAACACTGCATTATCGTTGGGTGATTAGGACTGTCAGAGACAGTACTTGTTCAATCGACACGCAGAAGACATGACAAAACAAGCCAGTGAAGCAATAAAACAAGAAAAAAAAACAACGATGAAGAGCTGATTCGTGTGATGACTATCTGTCACGTTGCTAATAATGGTTGAGCACATCTTCATATTAAATAACACATAAAATAAACACATCTTTGTCTTAACTCACAATATTTTGAAGTCGACTTTTTGGTTACTTTTGGCCCATTATGAAAACAACCTGAAAAAGCAGAAGGCTGGTTTACAACCATAATAAACCAGGTACGAATACAAATCCACTCAACTAAAATGAAGTTGGTATGCAGAATATTTTATATTTTGTGGCAGTTTTGTTTTGAAAAATACTGAGAAAATCTATCTGCTTTGCTAAAAACATTGCAAAAACGTCAGGACTTGAAACACAATTGTAACACCAGTTCAATTGCAAAAGGAGATGCCGATGAATAACATGACATAAACCAGAACTCTCTACATATTTCTGAGAAAATGGGTCCTAAAAAAGCCTTAAAATACATGGGATGTATAGGGCCTACCCTGTTCTGTATTTATAGTTAGCTGAACTACGTTAGCGATGGAAAATGCGTTGTGGTTGCTGGCTGAAATGGAGCGGAAGTGCTGTCCGGAAGCCTCGACAGTCTAAAATATTTCTGCAGGGGGATGGTGTGATGTGAAATGATGGAACAACAACACGCAGTGTGCCATGGAATCAAGGTCATTGTACTCTGAATGGTTCACTAGACGTGATGGCACCTGGATCTTGCACGGATGACTTTGCACGCAGGATGACGAACGCGAGTGCAGATACCGTTTATTAAACAGTCATCGCTGAGGTTTACGAAAACGCACCCCCACTCCTCCATTTTCACGTTGTTGGCCCGTGACTTGTTCGTCTATTTTTTCTTGCCCTGAATATTCAACGTTTCATGAACTGGGCGTGTTCCTTGGAGATTTTCGTTGAAGAGTAATCTTCGGCCATAGAAGGGTCTTCTCGCCATACTGTGCAGAACTATGTACTAGAACACTTCATGACTGTAAAGTATGTGCCTTTGTGTTCGTGCCCCCCCCTCCCCCCCCCCCCAAAAAAAAAGTTTATTTCTCTCTGCGCGTGCATATGTCTTTCAAACTCCCCCAAAACTTTCTCCCTTAAGTACAGGGTATATCATTCCAGTTGTTCTAAACTAGTTACCAATCATGCATGTTGTTTCTTCGTAACATGGTCTGGTCCCCTGCAGATAAGTGAACTTGTGAGGGTGCCGACAGCTCTTGTAAAGTTGTTTGCTCCTTGTGGCGCACGTGTTTTGCGCCGAAGCCGCATTCAAGGGTCGCAACTATCGTGCAGTAGGCGGCATTGTGTTCGCGAGAGTGGACTACCACTGTCGTCATTATCATGGTTGCTAGAGTGGTAGCGCCGGCGGTGACTCCTGGCGGCAGGCAAGCTTTAGTGGTGGCAGAGAGAGTTGAGAGAGTCCCTTTCTCTCTCGCAGGCATTGCGCTGTGCTCCAGACCGGGTGCAGAAATTAAGTGCCTTTCTCCTCTTCTAACCACCACCACCACCACCCTTTTTCTGGTGGCGTTTGGCGCAAATGGTCGTCGCTTGCAGGGCTACACCAGTGCACGGCACCGCGGGCCATCTGCCGGAGGCCCTAGTAATGAGTCAGGCGTTAGCGACACCACCTGGTTTGTCATGTTGTTGAGTGTTGTTTAATATTGTGTAAGGATGTCTTAGCGTGTTAATCACGATTGATGTTATAACACCTCGGCTGACGATATCATCGTTCAAAAAGTAGTTAAATAAAATGCGTGTGTTATTTGGTTTGTTCCGACCGTGTCGACTGTGTCCGTGTTCCACGAGCCTGGCGCGCTTGTCATTTCGAGACCCCACACTCGGCATGGCTTTCGCCATTTCGAGATCTCACAAACTATACTTCTGCTTGGTGCTACATCATTCGAGCTCCACACATGAGGCATCAAGTAGAGTTTCTTCCAACCTTTAGACTCAAACGTCTGCGTGCGTGCGTGCGTGCGCGCGTTGAAGTATGCGTGCTCACGCGTATATAGCTAGTGTTTGGGGACTAGCTGTTTGCCTCTATTGTTGAAAATGAGCACTCGTGCAAAACTTTTAAATGATCAACTCCAATTAATTAACTGAAAAATCGCCTTTGACGTAGGAAGTCCACAACTAAAATAACAGACACCGCTGAATGGAACTCTTAGCATTCCACACCATAGCTCTATTTGAAAGAAGCGGACAGAACTTTATAATAGTCTTCTAAACTCAACCGTTGAGTATATTAGTGACTTTCACGAGTGACTGAAACACGTATTACGGCTTGAAGAGAACATACAGCAAAAACAGAACAGATTGCGTGGTAAGAAAGCAGTGCACTGTGCAAAACTGAGAGAGGCTAAGTTTCTCTTTCATGTAACTAAAGAGTGAGATGTAGATTTGATTGTATTGGGTTGGATAAACTTTGATTGGGTGCTCCGAAACATGAGATGCATATGTGCTAAAATAAGGATATACGAGGAATGGGCACAATATTACAACAAACTTTTGAAAATAAATAGACGCATGTCTGGTATGACCGCCCAGCCCACTCGTGCAATGTAGAGGAATGATATCATTATGCGAGAACATTCGCCGACTGACAGTTTCCAATCTTCGCTAAAAGCCAGAACCGTCGACAATGAGTGCTCGGTTACGGCACTCTTATTCAAACGTCAGAAACTGAAGGCAATAAGAACTAAAACGCCTCCGAAGCCGATAATATTCACATTGAATCACGCAGCATTAGAACCACGATGTGATTCTCTCACCGTGCTAACCTGCTCATTTCTGGAGGAGGAAAATGCGATGACGCATATGCAAGAAATAGCAGCCTATAATGCACCAACAATGGCAACAAAGCTAAAATGTGAAAGGTGGGGCAGCAACAGAGAAACGGAAAGTTTCAATCGTGAAGTTTTCCCGCTATTATTCGGTAGAGCGCGCACCTCCGTTTCAAAACAACGAAAAAAATAACAATCCAGTCGGACTCGTTCTGCACGTTTCTCCGCGTGGACAGTGACGATAGGTTAGAAGTATCATCATTATGGCACAGTTCACTTTACAGAAGGGATTGTCCAAAATACATGTAGCGACGTCAAACGACGGCCTGTCTCGAACGAAGAGGGTGAAAAAAAGAAATAGTACAAAATCACACAACCACAATAAAAAAAAATCCCCGAAATGAACTAGGAAAATCATGTGAAGAGCGCGTGTTCGGTTGAAAGGCAGAACTGCTCTATCGAACGCAGCGATGACAGTCATCCTCGACTGCAGAAAGTTTTTGTATTAGTTTTTTTATCCTTGTCAGTACATATTCTTCTCTTTCATTCTTTTGGCGTATGGCACCTTACCCAACTTTTTCATGACTCTACGCTGGCCGTTCTCATGGGAGCAATATTTATTCATTAATGAGATTTTGTTCTTCCGGCAGGCGCACGGAAATGTCAGAGGAGGCTGCGAATCATCCTTAGCTTGCATTTGACTGCGCTGTCGTTTTTCTTCCTTCGTCTTCACTTCTTTCCCCGTGCGTACGCTATCACTTTTGTAGGGACCGAGTCCAGTGAAGATCTTTCGCTAACTCGCTCTGTTTAATATGATAGTCTCACTGAAAATGGTCTTACTGGCAGAATATTTAAGGTCGTTACCTCCTCTCACAAAAGACCTGCTCTCACGCTTGGCAGAAGACAAAGCAGCAGAGGCCGCTTCACTTGGCTGGCCGTATTATATGTGAGCTGCACAAAAGGTATCACCGGGAGCACATACGCACGAGTCTTCCTGAGCACGAAGGGCCAAATGGATCAAATGGAGTCAAATGACACCCATTGACACCATTATTTCACGCCTATGTGCGGGGTATTACGCTAACGTGAATCTCGGAAGACCCAAATGAGAGTGCATTAAGCGTGCATTCCCCAATACCCAGGTTTTCTCGCGATGAAGGGTAATCTTAGATCCTTCTGTGAGATATCGCTTTTTTGCCTTACCTACGACTACGACCTTACCGGTGTTCTAAAAAACACGGCCGCAGCTTCCACATGATGCAAGGTCGGAACCAACAGCTAGTGGATTTAGTGTTGCACCTGAATAAGTCTTGCTAATGATATACACTTTTACCGGAGACGCTTATCTTTCAATATGGCTAGAATTACCTATATTTCTTCGGTTTCAGTGAGTTCCGTCCACAACGAACGTGTAACGTGGTTCTGGTGGGCATATGCATTATGACAAATTTATTTATTTATTTATTGAAACCACGAGGCTTTGCACCACTGTAGAGTAGAGGGGCGAAAACAACGAGGAATAGAAGATATCATTCCAACTAAGACAAATCATGAGCCTGGAAAAGGCCTTCAGTTTTATTCGCCAAACCTGAGGAGAAACGGGTATGCATTTCAACCAAACGTAATTACAGGGGCATGCGTAAATACTCAGTTTCTTTCAAGGCCAATGACGGTGATGGCTTGCTGATATAGAATGCGTTTTGTGTAGATAAACTTGGACTACAAATACAGCGTAAAGTACACCTATCCCTTATTCGAACCACACCGCTGGGATCATCAGTATCGAGGTATAAATGTTTGACAAGTTTCTAAACGCCTGAGAAAATCAAATCAACATGTTTTGCAAATGTAAACCTTGCGGAACATTTTCGATCTTTATCAAGCCTATGCGAATTTTGATTTAGTATCTATTTCAATTGTAGCCATAGGTAAGGTGTACTTAAGTACTCAGTGTAAGAAAATCATTAGTAATACAGTACATTAAGCTGTGTTACGTTCTGAGGCTACTCTCTTACTTAACGCTCACGCTTGCCTCATTAGTTTAGGCTGCAAAATAATGCTCCAGTCACCGGAATTGTAGTCTGCCGCCTCACTTTATTTATATATCGATGCCGAGAGGGTAAGCTTCCTAACAATGGCCCCAGGGTAGGCGTATTGATGCGGCGTAAAACAGAAAGCATCACAGTTGCTTTCGTATGCAGGCGTGTGGCATTGTTTACGCTAACGGCAATGTAATTAGACTGTCGTAGCACGAAAGTGCTGGGCTGGCTGACAGTGCCAGTCACATTGTCCTTCCGTCATGCTAATGTGGGTACCGGACTTTTGGCATTTGGCATAAGCATTACTCTCAGGCGGAAATATGAACTCGAGTCCGCTTGCAGCAGGAGAGACAATGCACGTGAATGGAGGTGCTTTGTCAGCGAAACGAAAATCGAAATCATTTGCAAAGGGCGACGGAAGTATCGAGGAAAACAGGGTGTTGGTCGAACTAGCACCACCATAGAGAGGCACAAAGGAAATAGGGTTACTCTAGTTCTTGGGGAAAAGGAAAGAGTTAGCCGCGAGGGGGTGCCAACAAAGCATGTCCCTGCATGGCTTCCCGAGCAAACACACTGCGCGCGCCGCGTGGCAGCACAGACTGCCGTGGCGTCGAACGAATGCGTCCCGATGTCGCGGGCTCGGTCAAGCGCGTCGTCGGAATACAGCCGAATGCGCGAGCCGGCCGCGCTTGAGCGTGACGCTTTGGCGCACACGAGCGGTCGCGACTATGAATCACGCGCCACCACAAAACAGACCGGCACCGCCGCGAGGGGGCTGCTGCCGGCTCGAAGCATGCTCCGCCTGGCGGCCGGACGCGTAAGAACTGCGTCTAGGCTCTGGTCCATATGTTTCCCCCCTCCTTTCGCTGTAGCATTCCTCGTATCCCTCCACATTCCTTCTCTCCCTATTGTTGCCTTACCCTTGTGTTGACTCCGCTATTTGCCCCGGACGCCATTGCTCAACCAGCGTTGCAATGCTGTCCACGTGGTTCCCTATGTGTCAGGTCCCGAAACGACACAATGCGGGGACTAGAGGGAAAAATAAGCAACATAAAAGCGCGCAAGAGCGGTGGGGGACCCTGGGAGCCTTTCAATTACAGCCGAGTGCTTTTTCCTGTCTGAAGCCAAGTCCAATCTGGCGCGTAAGGTATTCCGGCGCGCGCGACTCGCCGCGCATAAACAGCGGCCAGGCGCGGGTTGTCACCGTCGCAACAAAGCAGGTAAGAAACAAACAAACAAAAAAAAAAAACCGAAGAAAGAAAGTAAGCCCTCTCCCCGAGCTCGTATTCTGTTATTTGGCGTCTCATTTGGAATAAGGCCAAAGCAAGCATGGAAAGGAGACGGGCGGTGCCATAGCCTGGTAGCGAAAACCGCCGCTTTGTTCTTCGTGAAGTTTTACGTGCCTTCAGGCATGCCTCCCGAAAGCTGGGTCAAGACAGCCACGTTAAGTGACCCTACGTGTGGGGTGTCAGCGAGTGAAACAGCGTTCAGTAGCGCCTTAGTCCCTCGCCTGACACCGACTGAACGCCCTGACACCGGCTCTGAAATGCTTGGCAGGAGCGACAGAATGCATAGGCACGAGGCTGCTCCCTCGACTGAGTGGGAAAACAGGGTGCTGTCACAACCGCAATATCACTGGCAGCGACATTTGACCTTGGAACACAGCACCGTAAAGGTTGCGCTCTGCTGAAAGTATTTCTCTCGGGGCCTGTCTGCACACAAATGTCTTACATTAGCTCAGTAACTGCGAGAAGAGAAGGATTAGTTTAGTGACCACACCTACATCGCCACATCTGAATCTGCATCAGTGGCACTACAGTTTGACAATTTTCAATGTTTGTAATAGATGACTGCTCCACAACACGCTGTGCTCTCGAACTTCTCCTTAAGGAAGTAAAAAAAAAAAAGATCTGTAGTTAAACTTCTCGGAAATATAATAGTGTGCGCAGTACAGCATTAGAGATAGCTTCAGAAGTACTTACATCGTGGATGTATTTCGACTATACGAAACGTATTTCGTCAAACACTTCAGTTAAATATTTCAATAGTTAGCATACACATAATGTAATTTTCTACCTTGATGGTAACGTATGCAAACGTCCACTGCTTTATTTGTCATGGTCAAAGTGTTAGTTTCATGCTCCTTACCATTCTTTAGGTCTTTCCATTTGGAAAATGACCTCGCAAGATTATGTAACCAGAAATATGAACGGAACAACAATAAAATTAATAGACCCCCGCGTCGTTAAACATTTTTAAAACCATTAGGACAAGGTTATATTGATTGATTGTTTTCAAGGATGAAGAAAAGTATCACCAGAGGGTTGTTATCACCCCATCTATATTAATGGTTTAAATATAATGTTTACAGGTAAATAGGGTAGAGTATATTTTTCACAATGTAACAATACAGTATAAAAACGTACACCTAAACTTGTGCAACGAAAGTTTACACTAGCTATAATTTGGTGCATGAAGAAACAATGGTATGAGTACAAAATAGACACCATCGAAATGGCCCCAGTTTAGAAGTAGTAAACATTATCTCAATGAAACCGGAAGCAATCGATACTGCCTATACGCCAGTCCTGTACCAGGAAATAACGGCCTGCAATTTTCAGGAACAGATTAGCTGTTCATTCTCCGATATCGCCACATGAATGCACGATGCAATCTTCTCCCCATAGCGCAAAGGTTAGGGGATACGGTTACCGAAGGCTGTTTTCATAAGCAGGGCCAATTACCTCTTCTCTTTGCGGAAACACGAACGTGTCGACCCAATTTTGTTTATTGTGCTTACCTCACGAGAAAACAAGACGCGCTGCACGGGCAGTAGCACGTCACTACATGTTCCAGTTATTACAGCAGCGACTATGTTGTAGCATGGGTGCTTCTGTGAAAGCTGCCAGCGGCACGTTTACGTGCAACTATGTTTAGGCATCATTTGATACATCTGAAGGCCAACGTACATAGCGTTTGTGCCCGTGGAGCTTTCGGGGATGCGTGGCTGTGTGTTTTTGTTAATATACCTGCATAAGCATGTCTGCGTCCTTGCGAGCTAGACACAGTGAATTGAGGCTGGCAAAGTGAGTAAGTGAGAGAGAGAGTGAGTGAGTGAGTGAGAGCTCGTGAAGTTGCTACTCAGTAAATGAGATGAATAACTGAGTCGGACGGTGGGTGAAGAAGTAAGATGCAGGGGCGCAGCCAAAATATTTTTGGGGAAGTGTAGGGTAGTTTACGCGTGTTCGTGCATGTGTCGTAAGCGTTCGCACACACATTAAAAATATCGAAGGTGGAGGTTTGACTCCCCTCCAGCCCCTGCTAACACCAATTGTAACATGGACGAATGAGGGAGTCGAGCTAGTTTGAGAGATTATAAATTGAGTCACCAAATGGGCGGGCTATGTGGATGAATGAACAGGTGAGCTAGCAAGCAAGTGAAATAACAAAAATAAACACTCAGCTAAGGAATTGGTAGCAAATAAGATAGATAGATAGATAGATAGATAGATAGATAGATAGATAGATAGATAGATAGATAGATAGATTATTCCGATGCTGAATGTAAACAGAAAAAAAACGACAGAGAATAAAGTGTAAGAGTGAAGGTGGCTTGGGTGCGGCGCAGACGCGGGTAATCTTTATTTAACTACTCGGCTTCGTGATGCGCCTAAAATGAATGCCCGAGGCATCAAGAATGCAGCGGCCCACGCACGCCGAAGAAGCCGCGATGGTAGCAATTATCGATGCGGCGCGAGCGTCGAACAAAGCAGACTCGAAAGACAAGGGAATCATGTAACAATGTAAACGGCAACTGTGGCTCGCCTCGAGAGCGTTACTCGGGCATTCGTTACGACCAAGAGCAACCCTTTCTTGTCACGGCGGGAACCAAAACTCCTCAGGAGAAAGGAAAAAAAAAGAAATAAGAGAAGAGGAAGAGGTGATGGGTGCAGGGGCGGCAGTGTCGACTTTTTTTTTTACAGTTTCTCTCAAGCCAGTTCTTATGCATAATGCAAAGATAATCGAGTGAAGGGATGGGTTTTCTGTTGGAAGTTTTCATTTAATTTGCTTTGAGACACGAACGAGCCGCGCCCTGAACCCGCCAGACTCACAGCAAAAAAGCTTACTCGCTCCTGCTCATCCATAACCAGATATATCTATGTGTAAAAAGGTTGGGAGGAATCTTAAACTATGGTATACCACGAAAGTTCTAAATGTCGCATCTTATTGGGCACGTCCTCTGTATTCGTGATCCAAGCTTTCTTTTATTATTATTTTTGTCCTTGTCGGGTTGGCGTCTTTTTCTCTCGCTATGTCCCAGTTTGGCCTCTTTAGACAACGTATTATTTAGTTTATGATGATAGGGTTACTTGGTGTTCCATTTGATGAGAGTGTCACGTGCTACCCAACTTTTATTTTTTAGGTCTGAAATCAGACATTACACAATACAATATGCACCGTCATGAAATGTGAAGCCAAGAGGCCGCGAAAAGGCAGGGTCTTTGAAATAGGAACCATATATGCTGTCGATATGGTAAGTAACAATTGAAAGCCTCAGTAGTTTACGTGCGAAACGAAAGTTCTCATACAGAAACTACTCCTCATTTATGGTCACTGTTTTCTGGAGTTCCGTTGAGTCCCATCGTGGTGGCCCAGTGGCTATGGTACTCGGCTGCTGAATCGGCGGTCATGGGATCGTATCTAGGCTTCGATAGCTGACTTTCCGATGGAGGCTAAAATAATGTAGGCCCGTGAGCTCAGATTTGGGTGCACGTTAAAGAACCCCAGGTAGTCGAAATTTCCGCAGCCCTCCACTGCAACGTCTTTCATAATATTATGATGGTTTTGGGACGTCAAGTTCCACATATAAATCAGTCAGTTCAGTTGAAGTTATGCATGAACAAAAAAACCTTGTTTTTGTGGTGTGAAAGAACTGACGCTGCGGCAGCAGACGTGGCTTTTTCTCGTTTTCACGTTTACTGGAAACACCCAAGAGGGAAGTCAAGTAGCGATGGCGGAGGCAAGCTAGGCTGTGAATTAAATACGGGTTGTAATAACCGTTGTATGTCCGACTCACGAGACGGGCAATGCGACATGGACTTTGCGAAGAAAGCTGTGGTGAAGGCGTGTTAACAGGTGCAAAGATTTGTCAAACATTATATCAGTTCTTTACATAACTCACTGGGGTGTTCTTCAATTATTAATTAGTGACGGTGGTGGTCTGCTCCCGCTGTGAGAATAAGCTCTTAGTAGTCAGTTAAAATGCTTTAATAGATGTGTTAGTAGCGTGTTACAATAGCAAGGTATCCTTGGTAATGTCCTATGTATACCATAGAAGCAGGATGCGTGCCAACAATATATTATAGGTTGCAGATCGCTCTCGCTTTTTCACTTGTCCAAACGCTATTCATGCGCTTGAAGAATAGAAGGCTCTAAGTATCAAGATACAAAGCCACCAAACTTGCGTACAAAGTGAAAAATGAACCATCAGCAACGAAGTTAACTGAAAGAAACAAGGGTTGGACGACGCAAATCAAGAATTAAACGCGGTCTTAATCGAAAAAACGGGCAGAGCCGGAGGCTCGCGAAAAGCCAGCGGCGCATTAATTCGACATCCCCTCGGTCCAACCTTATCGGAAGGGCCGACCTCGCCCAAACCGTTATCCGGACTTGCCATCCATTAGTAATAACACGGCGCCCTCTCGAGCCGTGGAAGCAGCGGCGTTTTCGCGGAGGAGAGCAGTGAAGGGGCGCACACCATGGGGGTAAGGGCGGGAAGCGCAGCGTTGCCGCGGCGATGGCGACTGCAGCACACAGTATGCAGGGTTTTGCGAGCCTCCCTTTCATTTTCCTACTGAGGGTGCCGCTCCCCTCCCACGCTGCTCCCCGTCTCAGGCCCGATAACGAATTGCGATAGCTGGCGTCGATTCCGTTCCCTTCGCCCACCTTTCCTTCCCTTTTCCCCATCGGCTGTGTCCATTTCGGGAGAGCCCTTCGCGAACGATGCCGCCAGACGAACGAGTGGAGACCGGGAAGATTCACCTTGAAGATGTTGGACGGATAAGACGAGAGAAAGAGAGAATGGAAAGAGGGCCCGCGAAATTCAGGACAGCACGATACGGCGGCTTGCAAGGGCTATAGGAACATTAGCACTATGCTGTAATGAAGAGCAGAACGGAGCGTACACCCGTGGTAACTGTCTGCCATCGTTTGCAGAGGAAAAAGAAAACAAAAAGAAAACGCGGATGTGCTTCTAGGATTGCAGTGATACGATGCTTGTGATAACGGAGCCATTAAGACGAGACACGGTAGTTCCCTATTCGGTTCCCATTGCCTCAGTAAGCTTGTCTCTGTGTGACCGAAATGAGAACCTGGGTTACTATTAAAGGAGCTACTGGTGATAACTAATCGAAATCCAGTTACGGTATGCGCTTTTGTTTTTCATTACCTGGGGTTCTGTCAGAAATATTGTTGCCTAACTACAAAGAACTGTGGTTGGACTATCACATTAGTTTCAAGAGTAAGGGCCTTTTTAATTAACTGCTTGCTTTTTTATGAGACATATCTCTTTTGAACCATCTCAACGTCACCTGATGACTAGTAATTTTTTAATGGAAAGGCAAAATATTAGAAGTACGCTTATACATTAAGATTTAGGTAGGTGTCAAAGAACACCAGGTAATTGAAATTTCTGAATTGCTTAACCACGGTGTGCCTCCTACTCACATCTCTGACTTTCGCACGTAAAACCCAACATAATATTGACGACAATTTAATTCACGAGTTCAATGAAAAGAGACTGGTTTTCATGAGCCATTTTGAATTAACCTGATGCTGTCGACACGTATGTCCAAAATCGGTGAAAACTTGCTTTCCTAATTATTGGTATACTCATCGCACTGCGTGAAAGAAAAAAAAAACACGAGGCCACGAATGTTGCCAGCAAGTGCGGTCGACCGATGTGCATCGAATTAGTAAAGGTTAACCCTAGGTACAAATGTGTTTCTTTCTTAGGCACATAGTTTCTTCCCAAGATATGGAACGAAAAAGAAATAGCTGGAACGACTTCGGTAAACTCAAGCGTGTCGTGGGACCTTGCAGTCACGAACCATCCCAGGAGCGCCATTTGGTTTCACTCTACCCATCATGGTGTCTCCAGCAAAAGTGTGAACCTGAACGTGATGTTGAGGTAACCAAAGGGGCACAGTAAAGGAAAATATATAACCTTCATGAACAACCAGCTCATCCCAAGATTCCTTCCGGTGTAATACTCACCGGTCGACAAGAGCGACAGCGCGAGTGGGCGGCAAAGCAAGTGCTCTCCAATCCCAGTGGACTCATACCAAGATTTTCTCGAGCTCCTATTCCGGGCAATCCAAGGAAGTGCGGGTAGCCTATCTCGTGCGGTAAGAGAAATCTGACAAAAAAAAAAAAAATACGGGGTGAATTAAAGAAAGTAGAGGCCACGTCCAGAAATGACCAAGGAGATTTTCGCTCGCGCGTTCAGGCCAGACAGCTCAGATCTCTCGTGAGGCCTCGAAAAAAAAAAAAAACGAAACTGTCAGTACGGTGTACCAAGTTTCCCAACGGACCAAGGTTGTTGCTTCGCGAGGCTTGCTGTTCATTGAGAGAGTGAGGAATAAGAGGAAGAGATGTGCCCCGCTTTTCGCTACCTTCTCTCCCATACGAAAGAAAAAAAAAGAGAGAGAGTGAAACGGTACATAACTGTTGCAAATAAAGGGCAGCGGGGTGTGGAGTGTGGCGCCCGAAGATTTTATCAGGCAGAACAGAAAACGAGACCTCTCCGCGCGGAGGCGAGAAATACACGCGTCGTGAAATATGGGACTTCCCGGAGAGGCAGCAACGTTATCACTCCGAGGCCGGCGTGGGTCGCCCGCCAGCGCTCGGCGCGTTTCCGCTTCGAGCTGCACGAGGCTATTAATTAACGAGCGTGCAACACCGCGTCTCTCCTTCTGCCCTCGTCATGTCTTCGCGCGAGGAGAGACGCTTCCGCGCGCAGCGAGCCCGTCTGGCGCTGGCATCGTTGTCGTCGTCGGAGAACGGATGCAAAGCCGCTGTGGCACTGCGATCCCACTCCGGAAGGAGACGGCGCGTTGTACGTGTGAACCCTCCCGCCGCAAACCCGGCCCCGGACAAACTGCCTGGCTTGTTGCTTGGCTTAGGCAGAGCGTAGCCGCCGGCGACCAAAACACAATGGTCGCTGGAGGCGTGAACTTTTGTTGCTCCGCGTGTCGGAGGAGGCGCCAAGAGCGTAATTGAATATACACGCTGACGGCGGAAGGAACAGACGCGAGATTGCTTGTACGGAGGACGCCGCGAGGCCATCTCCGGGTGGCCTAAATTTCGAGTGTGCGTGGCGAACGCGTCCTTCGTTATCGCTGCTCCACTTGCCACTCGGTTGAGGAGCGTTGTCAGCTGGAATTGCGTCGGTAACAGAAGATGTAGAAAAAGATGGAAACGTTAGGAAATCGTGACAACACACGCTACAAATGACAATTGTAGACGTCGCATTACCCGCTCTAGGAAATTGCGCGTGTTCCAGGATATTATACGGAACGCCCTTATTAGGCCAGATGCGTAATATATACGTACACCTCAATCCTTCCTTTTCGCAACCACCAGTCATTGTCGTACTTCATTATGCTAGCCTGCCATCTCAACCTCGGCAGTGTATGGCGTGCTGGAGCGATATAGTTCGCATAGACTCCTATGCCTTTTCTGTAAATAATGCCTAA
This sequence comes from Rhipicephalus microplus, assembly GCF_043290135.1. Lineage (NCBI taxonomy): Eukaryota > Metazoa > Arthropoda > Arachnida > Ixodida > Ixodidae > Rhipicephalus > Rhipicephalus microplus. The sequence goes on from NC_134703.1 coordinate 70,420,421, forward strand.
CCTGTACCCGACTAGGCATCCCCTTTAATATCCATTGTTTTCTGTTGTTGCGTCATAGCTGTTGTCTCAGCGAGTGTCACGCAATTATGCTCGAGCTCTCTGCAGATGCCTGTCTATAAGGGATTGGAAAAGAAGTATTGTAACATATATGTAGTAAATTCATTAATTCATTGGGCACTTACTAAGCCATGCCGTCGTACGACCCTTATTCGACACGAAGTAAGTGGGTACGAGTCTTTCACTCGTTACATACGGAAAATTATCAGAAAGGTATTTGCCGTTTCTGAAGTTTTATCTCCCTTGCGCAGTTTTATTTAAAAGTTATCATTGAATCTGTTTCCTCCTAAAATGCTGTTGCTTATGCTTTGTTGATATCATTGGTTGCGACTGCTTCTTTCCGTTGTTCCTATATGAGAGAGGGTCTTTAGGGCAATAGTGAGAGCGCAAGTAAAAAAAAGAAAGAGTGCAATGAGCGCGGGCCTGCTTCTCTTAATTTTCCTTCATGGTACTGTGTTCAGATGTCAAATATTCCCTACAGTTCGCTTTGACTTGGTGACTTATTTGCTAGTGGCTCAGATGTAACAGTACTCATGAAAACTTTCATGGCTGCTCAATTCATTCTGATTTTCTAGGTAACATACTGGCTCTTTATTTTTCCACCTCGCCTATAGCATTCTATACTAACGAAATGTGAAACGTAAACACCCCCGTCACAAAGTTTAGCCCTATTTAAGCTTTTCAGGCCTCGTCCTGTCTTCTCTCTCTCTCTAAGTTACCTCCGTTCATTGTCCGTCGTCTATCGAGTGAAGGGAGAACGCTGCAGAGACACAGCATAAAAGAATAGAGCGCAGGGGATGGAAGGAAGGAGTGATGCTCGCCGTGGGTAAACATGGCATTTTTGGAGAACAAAGAGAGCGACCACGGGCTTCTGCGGGCGGCAGCGGTGGCGTGTGCACCCGTAGCCTCCGAGCGGGTCGACGCCGAGGTGCTCAGAGAAGAAGCCGAACTTTCCATGCACGGGGCAGACGCAAGCAAGCAACAAAGAGACATGAAACAACGGCAGCAGCATCAGCCCTGTTCACCAGACAATCAAGCCCCGGCCACTGTTCCACCAATCGCGCACGTGGTCGAGCCCGCAGGCAAGGGCTGCTGCGCCAACAAAACCCGCACCGCTAAGGCTTCTCTACCCGTGGCCTCATCCAGCGCTGCTTCTGCTGCTTGATGCTGACATTCGACGGCGGTGGCTCCCATGGAGAAGGCCGGCCGGACGGCACCTATTGTTCGGGCACGCCGGCCCTTCGTGTCATGTCGATCCGTGCCTGCATGCTTTTCGACCAGAAGTTGGTTACAGTGACATCCGTGCCCGATGAGACTATAGATAAGGACGGCTCACTAGTGGCGTGCTTTCAACATATTGAGATATTCGTCAGATCGCACGTAAAGATGTCTCATGAATGGCAAGTACTCAAGAGCTAATGTCAGATGCCAATAATTTCAGTTTATAGTGCTTGAGTTTGGAAGGCGCATTATATTATGTAGGATTCACAGTTGGGTGAGGTAGGGATTGATAATTATGAAACGGCGCCATTAGGTACGACGATATCACAGAGGAAGAAAGGAAACCTAAGCGCTCATGCATGCCACGCTTCAAAAATGCACCACGCGAAACACGTCGTCGCTTGTGTTTCGCTTGTACCTTTTTAATTTTTTTTCGTACTTCGTGGCATCGTGTCCTAATTATGAAAGCGTATTGCTGAAAAGTTAGGCATGTGTGCAGCTACTCCACATCGCTGACTGTTAGTTACTGCCATGTGTGCAAAAAAATTTAGTGTCTGTGATCCGGAAGCACCCGTTTTTGAACCATTCGTCACCGTCGGAACGCAGCGTAGCGTCAGTAGCAGCAGCGAAAATTACGATATGCTTCTTTCAATACTTTCCATGGCGGATTGAAAATACTTTGGGTGACGTCAGTGTGCGCTGACGTTCCACAATGCAAGGATCGATTCTTCGAAATTCACTGCTTCAACAGTAATGTTCGCGATTGTACTTGCATGTGAGTGACAACAAAACGCGTAAAGATTTATTTTGAGTGGTACTTATAATGGTACAAGAACGCAAACAAACCATCGCCGCGAAACAATTAAGACAAAAAAAAAAAACCCAAGGAAAGGCAAGTAAGCAGCGCCTCGCTAGCTGGCTGGTTTAGTAGGAAGTTTTCGCTAAACGCTGTTGTGTTCGTCAGTGTTGCACCCAACTAACAATACGCCCTACGGCCTGCGGTTTCTAACGAAAGGGCCACGCACTCCTGTATATGTTGTTGCCGACTGGCCCCGTCTTCCTCTGTCGCCTCGTTTTGACTCTTTCGCTTCAACGCTCCGCACACAGCGTGCGTGCGCCGCCACATGAACACACCGTGAATCGCTGGCTGTCGCTGTCGTCGTCGCGGACAAGAGCGAACGCTGGGCGGCCGTACCGCGGCACGCGTCATTGGGCTCCGCCCCGTACAGTTTTGGACCCAGTGGCGTGTCAGTGGATAACAATGGTCTCGTACCGGAGCTGGGAGCTTTTCAATTTGGAAGCCCTTGTCTTCGCTCATTTCAGGCACCGCCCCGTGTACCCCCGAGGGATCGCCGAAAACTTGTTTCTCTTACTTTCTCTCGGGTCCCGGCAACAATCGGCAAATTGGGGGCTGGATAGTGTACCATGGGCCCTAAAACAAACTGTGTGCGCTTCGTGAGTGTTGGAGTATACTTTGAGCTGTTGGCTGTTCCCTCGTCAGGACACAAGTAGGTGCTACACAAACCCTACGGGTAATTGCACATGGCGTGTCGTTTTAGTGCAAGCCCCATAGGTGATATAAATGCCCTTCTATTTTCTTCCGACCGTTAGTGATCTGAAATAATGCGTGGGGGTGAGCCTGGCAACTTACGAATTACAAGTAATAAACATGCATTAAAACGTACGTTTACGAACGAGTATTCGCATGCATATGGACCGGTGTTCGTATAAAGAAGTACACAGGTACGTATACAATACAGACGTATGTATGCATGTTTGTGACTAAGTATTTTAAATGCGAACATTTCTTTGCGTACTGAAAGCACCATGAATATCTATCTATCTATCTATCTATCTATCTATCTATCTATCTATCTATCTATCTATCTATCTATCTATCTATCTATCTATCTATCTATCTATCTATCTATCTATCTATCTATCTATCTATCTATCTATCTATCTATCTATCTATCTATCTATCTATCTATCTATCTATCTATCTATCTATCTAGCCGCTTACGTTTGGGTGCTCTCGTGGTCACCCCCTTAACTAAGGGTAAACCAAAATTAGTATGGGAGCGTAAAATGGTTTGACGAACACGACTCGCTTGTTACGACATGAATAATGTCACAATTGCGTGGCATACGTCGTCGAAAATTTTCCGTCAGACAGTGGCACATACCCGTGAGCCGGTATGTGTCATTGGTATGCGTGTATGGGCCACAGATGATTGACACTTTGTATATACCCAGGAACAGCGACAGTACACATGGGCAATAACTACGCGTGAGCGTTAACGAAAAGCTAACATCGGCAGCATATGCCCGATGAATAGAAAGAATAAATGTCAGGGTCACAGCAAGAATCTAACCCCAGCATTGCGTGGCGCAACCAAGTATTCTATCACAGAGCCATGCCATATCTCGGAACCGCATTTCGAATAGACCCTCATGTTCGTAAAACGTGAACTGTGGTTGCAGTGCTAACTATTCAGTTTGACAAACATTGGAAATGTGTTCCTATGATACAACCGTCACGTTACTTGTAGTTAGGTGCCATCTGCTGAAGTTGCTTTATGTAGCAGTGTTCAGGACTACCATCCTCGCAAGAACTAACGCTTCGTGTCAGCTTACCACTTTTGGTGTTGCTAATATTCATGTTGCAGTTGGGATGGTTGTGCAACTGTAAATAACAGGTTATATAAAACAAAGTGACTGTTTAACGTATGCCTGTGCTTGTGTTTGTACATATCTTTAATGCCACTTCGTACGTTTAGCTCAATAAAAAATTACAACACAGTCACATTCTGTGCGCATGGTTCGCACAACATCGATTGCCAAGGTACCTGGGATCTGTTAAATTTTTGTACGAGTGTGCGTATGAGTGTGTTTTTGCATATGTGGGCTCCGGTGTTCTATTTTTCACGTACTCCTTTTTATTTTTCCTGTAAAATGTGTGTTCAACATTCACTCATAGGCTAAGGAGTAACTGTCGCCTTATTTTTGCGCCAAGATCTCCTTATATATATTATATATAAATAAATATGTCATTATTGATTTGCAATTGTTATCCTCTCATTCCTCGCGTACCAAGCCATTCGATAAAAAAGGTCAAGATTTCCGGGAATTTATTAAAAAGTGTTATCTCTCTTTCGCGAAAAACTCTGCATTTTTGTCACACCTGTATATTTCACAAGTAATGCAAGCCACTCTCTAAACAAGTATAAATGAACAATAGTTGGGTCATGTCTCTTATGATTAGAAGGATATGCAAAAAAGTAAAAAAAAAAGCTTTGTTGACCATTTGCACAAAAGAGTGCATTGTTACGAACAAAAAGTTTGTATTGTTGATAACAACAATATAAACTTTATGTCGTCAAGCAGTTGTGAGAAAGATGAGTTCTGTATCTGTCTTTAGGTAGCTCCCTGAAATATCTCTCTTAAGTTCACTCGTTCTTCTCTATGTTGTATCACATTCTTAACAATTAACATGGGCAAGTGGTGAGCTTTTCGTCGCTTGGTCAATGTAGGGCACCTTTGTGCAGGCAACAAACTCACACTTTCGTTCAAGTTTTCTCCTTTCTTCTACTCGTTTAGTGTCATACTTTCCTAGCTATAGCTCTGAGTTATTCTCTCTCATTGGCTGTAGAAGAAAGCACTATTTTTTTCGCCTAATATTTATATTTTTGACGTTGGGTCTTACCTGGAGCGAGGACACGTGTATTTTTACCGCCCGCATGATACGTCGTTGCCAGCTGCTTCAACGACCCTTTTATAACACAGCCAGGTTGAAAACTGGCTGGAGTATTTTTTTCTCTAAAGACATCCCGCCCCATGCTCGTATCTTATACACTTGCCTTGTCGCTGACCAAGCATGCCTGCCATGCACATTCTAAAGCGATAACTCACGCTGCATCAGATGCCACGTGCCACTGCAGGGGGATAATTTAGGGCGGTTAAGACGTCTCGACCGGTTCATGGTGTTTAGGAGGAGTATACCGGTGGTTGCCGGGGTCCTTGCACGTTTTGTATCATTGGCTGTGCGGAAAAGTTTCTTATAGCGTGCGAACGCGGCTCTCTCCTGTGATGCTCAGGTATTAAAATGGTTCCCACGGGGAGAATCTAACGGCGGTGCGTTTTCACGGAGGCGGTGGTTGCGTTCGCGCCAATGGATTTGGGCACGGGTGGTTGCGCTTGTAATCCGACTAATGGGGCGCAGGCCTGCGACTCCACGAGCAATGATAATCGTTGCACCCGTAACAAACGCACCGGGGGAGGTTGCGGGATACGCACACTCACTGAGGGCTTCTAAGCCTGCTCTAAGAAACGCAGGAGTTGAGACGAACGGTCGGCATTCCCATTTTGCAGCCGCTGCTGCACCGGGGACTTCAGACAGGGCGCCACCGCCTTTTCCGCTCAGCTGCGCCTCAGCCATTAACGCCTACTGTGGCTATGGACCACGAAAAAAGAAGAGCACGCTTGGTATATGGCAACTTTCCCATACAAGTCGCCCAACTTGGTGCTTTTTAGAAGTGTAGCACTTACTTCGCCGAATCGCAGTGAGGGAAAACTTCAGGGTCGTAAATCTTAGGGCAAAGCCATTGTTTGTGACATGCACGGCTGTGGCTTTGGGTGAGCTAAACACGGTGGAAGTAATGGTAGCGACCACAAATCAGATGTGCGTCCAGTGTCTCAGAAAGTGCAATACACACAGCATCGATAGAATAGATAGCAGGAAGCCGTTCGAAAACTATTAAGCATATTGTAGTAACCGAGAAACTTAACAAACAAAATAACAGCACACAGTGCTGACGTACGGCGCGTATAGACTTGGTAAAGAAAGAATCATTGGGGAAAACTTGATCTGGAGCTGACTGAGGTAAAATAATGCACTGCATGTAGCTTCTGAAATCTTTCTGTCCAAGCCAAGCTTGGTTAACCTCCCTGCCTTTCCTCTCTATTTATCTCTCTCTCTCTTTCTGTCCACTTCCCCATCCCCATACAGAGTAGCATGCCAGCGATATATAGACGCAGGCAAAAATCTCTGTCTTTCCTAATAAAGAGCCTCTCTATATCTCTCTGCGGCTACAGGCGACGCATCCATTATGCTCCTTGCGTACAAACACGTGCCTTTGTTCAACCGTACCTAACTGAGCTCACTGTGAATAAAAAGATGACCTTAACCAAATCTCAAATGAATCACCACACGTGATCATTGATAGAATTATAATCACCATATGTATATTGTCCCCTTGTCGTTACCCAATTACTATGCGATCTCCGCAATATGCGACCACGGGCTGATAACGTCATATGTTCAGTAACGTTGGAAGTTGGGTACACATGAACACAACACATAGGAACGTTATATGTGCTGTGGCATCGGTCTGACACTGGTAGGGCCTTGATTCCTGTTTTATATGCATGTATGTGCGCAAAAGTGAGGTTCCTTAAAACATTTTTTCTTGAAGGCAGCACCACTGGCGTTTTGTGATCGCGGCTTTAGCTTTTCAATGCTGATTAAGGTTCCGAGGGCACACACTAAACCCTAAAAAAACTAAGGTATGAAGCCTTTCTTCTACCTTCATTTTTTCAAGTTCTGGAAAATATCAATGAAAGAAAGAACATACACCAATATCACAGTTGATAAAGATGTTTTCAGAGCTTTGTAATCCTCACGCGGCATTCTAACAGGTTGAGAAAATCGCTTAGTGGTCGATAAGAAGGGAGGTCTCAACCTTCTGCCGATTCATTCCCCGCAACGCGCACTCCTTTAGCAAACAACCACGCGTGTTGTGCGCTGGAAATAACGTCGCATACATAGAAACCCAAATTCAATGACACGATATTGGAGAAGGAGCCGGCACAAAAAGACTGGAGGATTTTGAGTCAGAACAGAGGCGGCAGTCTTCTACGCGCGGACAGTTGGTGTTGACAAGAAAGGAATTTGCACCAGACACAACAAAATAAAAGTGCGCTCAGAACTGTGAAGTCTTTGAGGAAAAGAATGAAAATGGTAATATTGACAATACACCCGGAGCCGTATTTGCGCGCTGTCAGCTTGTTTTTGTCACGCATTCAGATGGGAGTCCGTTCGCTCAAACCATTCGGATACACCCTGCACAATGGGTGGCGCAGAACAGTGCAAACGCGAATAGAGTAGAATACTGCTCGGTTCTTTCGCGAAAAACTACGGTGTATTTTATGAAAAGCGTGTACACACGTGTAAGCGCATTATTCAGAGTTTCTTCTGTTCTTGTCATGAAAACGTTACTGAAAAAATTAGTTTGGTTTATAGATAAAGTCAGTACATATATTTAGGACGATAATAATGACGTCACCTGAAGCGTTGAGAATGCTTAACCAAACTGACAATAGGGCGTATTTCCCAGAATACTGTTTGGAGAACGAACATGAATAAACATACGAAGATGTGCTGCTTCTGAAAACCATTTAACACCATGAAACAAGCACTAACATTGCTTATAGACCTATTCCACGTTTGTGAACAGCGGAGTAGCCGTCGACGTACATGCTGAGGCGCTCGCAGTGACGTCATGGCGCGTGGGCTCCGCCCAGCTCAGAGATGACCACCACTCTTTTTAATCACGTGACAACAGGCACAACATCTGCAAAGTTGCTTTCGAGCTCAGCGCATTGGGTAGTTGCTGGTCAAAGCTCCTCACCGTTATATCTACATTCACCAAACCGCAAGGCTTGTGACCATCTACGTCCCCAGACTGCTCTGACATTCTATACAATACTCGTGGTAATCTACCCAAAGAACTTGCGCACGTTACATACAGACCTATTCAACGTTTGTAAACAATGAAGGCACCGTCGACATGCTGAGGCGCTTGTAGCCACGTCATGGCGTGCGGGCTCAACCCAGCTCCAAGCTCGCCACGACCCTCTATGCATAACATTAGGGTCGTAGATGAAGTTCACAACGTTCATACTCACATTTTGTGTAGTGAGCAATAATGCGACGCGCAATATCAGCCATACGTATTCTGTTTACAATACATATGTAAGATGTAGTAAATACGTTGTATTTCTGGGTATATGGAACGATAATTACGTCCAGTGGCAGCAATTTTTTGAAAAGAACAAACAAAAAAGTCCTAATTTATTATGTATTTTGACACAAGAAGCGACTGATCTGTTGCGGTCATGGCTAAATTCTTAATACAGGCATATAATCAGGCTTCTTGCGTTTTTCTCTTTAGTAAGAAGCTTCATTATTCTAAACATGTCGTGAATACTGAGACCCAGCAACGCAAGCCTGCCTCACTCTGCTCCTACTTCGTCGCACGTTCTGTTGGCACGAGATCAATTTTCTTGAATAACTGCGAAACATGGTTTTGTGAAACAGTAACGAGGTTAAAGAAAAAATAGCAGTAGTAGTGTAAATACCCTAAAAAGTATAATTACTGACCATAGTAGTTTAGTCGGCAACCACTACACCATCGGAACCAGCCCCAAAGCAGAAGTCTATGGAAAAGTGCGAATCAAATATGCTCGTGGCCCGCGAATAAAAGCTAGTGCAAATGAAGCTTTGATTTGTTCGCGGGTATCCGAATGCAGCGCTGGTATACAGTAGCCGAGCCACGGTTTCAAAAAACGAATTTATTGATCAACCACTACGTAGTGACTGCCACGCTAATGAAAAATTACAAGGCCAAGTCCCAAAGCAAAAGTACTAATGACAAATATGTAAGTTCTGGGAGCTGAAACCATGAAACTCTTAATTCGTCTCTGTCAGTGCTCGACTTCACTTGCAGCTGCTAGCACTCTGGCGTAGTTTTTGAGTTTGGCGCACAAGCGCTCAGGAAGCGCTGGCGTCGCTTCGTAATGAGCCAAAGTGAGGTCTCAAACCCTGTTAAATAAGGTACAAGACAAAACCTTGCCTGGAGACTCCTGAAGCAACTGCTTCGTAAAAAAAAAAAAAAATGAGAGCTCCGCTTCAGAAGCGCTGTGCTCCTCTCATCATAGGTGTGAGCTGTCTTTAAAATGCTCCTCCCCTCGTATGCCGGTCGACCTGCCTCCCCGCTCTTCTTAACGGTGTAGGCCTAGAAAGCACGTGCGCTTGCAGCCTAAAGCTACATTTTTGTTTCTTTCTCTCGCCGCGCTCAACTATAGAGATCGAGAAACCCTTCGAGCGCACACCGCACAATAGGTGCGCAACAGCTGTTGGAGACATGCGCCTTCATTTCTTCGTACATAGCTGCGCGAATTGCTTTTCACACCAGGCTTCTCAACTTCTGCTTAAGATGTATACCTTAAAAGGAGGCACGGAAACGGCGAGGTAGGAGCGCGTCGAGGACAGAATGTAACCAGTAAGTTCGCCCCGGACACGTGGCGCACCGGAGGTGGAACCGGTGCGCTACACGAATCCGACAAGTCTACAGGAGGATGGCTGCACCGCACTGCTTGACAGTGAGTGAAGGAAACGAGACGTTGCCACGAACGATGTTGTTACTCGCTAATACTTCTTCGTTTCGTCTCTCCTATCAAAACATTTCCAGAAACAAAACGTATACAACCAAGAGATGTGCGTTTCCAATTCTTTGTTCCTTGTTTACTGATAGCTCGTTTTTTTTTTCTCTTAACGTATCTGATTATCTCACCTGTTACAAGTTCTGGGATAAAAATCGATCATAGCCTCATACCCACCACCTCTCTTCTTGAATACACGGCCCTCTCTCTAAAGTTTTGCAGCAGATACTTTTTATCGCTGAGCCTTATCTTTAGAAAAACATCGGGTTATGAGTATCGCCTAAGGTCCCGGTTTTTCTTGTCGGAAACAACCGAACGAAGACAATGGCGAATGGGACTCGGAAGTACACATAAATTTTTGCTCTTTTCAAGTGTAGTGTATTAACTCCGCTATCAACCGGAAGGATTTAAAGTCGTGATGAACAGAAGCCACGTTTAACACCAAATTAAGGCAGTCGAAACTGCGAAGCATTGATTCGCTTTTCTTCTCTTCTGTTTACTTGGTGTGTCTGTGCTGTTTTCTCATACTTCGTTCTTGAGTTAATCTTCTCTTCATTCTTATGCTTTCATGTACCATCCTTGCGATGATCTCATCTATTTTTGCGAATATTTGTTTTTAGGTTCTATGCCCTACTTTTCACTGAAATTGGGCTGTTTTATGCTCCTATAGACGGCTGTGGTCGGACTATCGACGCTGAGATTTCGCTGCCACTTTTCTTGCTCGGACAGACAAAGAAGACCTCCTGTGATGCTGGTGTACACGGTAATGCATACGCTGGCTTTTCAAATGTGTGTCCTGCTCAGCTTTTGCGTATCGAACGCGGGACCAGCGTGGTGCCAACGCTATATACGGGGCGACGACAGGGTGGTGCCCTTAAACTGCTCCGCAGTGAAAACAGAACTTGCCGCCGGTATGAATTTAAGCTACAACCTTGTGATAATGTCTACCAACAGAGCTACTGGGTGGTCATTATGGAATCCTCTCAGTTTGGTGTTTTTCCTGAGAGTGTTACTCAGCGCCCCTTTATGCCATTGTAGCGAGTGCGAAACACGCTTCTTCCCCTATACTCGGCGACAACTTTTCTTGCCATTGAAGGGAAAAGCTACGAGGGAAGCTGCCACACATGTAGCCTTGCGCGAAGTACTCTGATTTGGCGCGCATCTCGTAACACTGTGAAAAGTGATGGGGACGCACCATTAGCTTTTCATGTAGACGCATATGCCGCTAGCGTTTGAGGTACACGTAAAAAGGCGGCACCTTCTCGCGAGTTTGAAAATGCTGTGTATATAAATTAATACAACTGTCTTGCTGGTGTGCGCTACATCCTGCCTCAAATATCTCCACGTAAAAAAATAAAAAGGCAACGTTGAAAATACGGGCGTCATTGTGGAACTACATTTACTGGCAGTAATATGCACGCGATTTGGCTCAGTAGCATTCACTCTTGTGCCAACAAAAGTTGTGTTACTCGCATCTAGAGATGCAAATCACATCGAGGAAAGTCACGTGGTGTGTAAACTATTTAACGATTACGAATCACAACACTTGTGGCATTTCACATTAACTATGTCCACAATTAAGCTCATCAACATGCACCCAAATAGGGGTACCGTACGATCCACTGCTAAAGGGAACACTTGAAAGGGCACCATTCATAATGCTGACTTCCTAACAGCAAGTGTATGCTGAAACATTGTTCAAGCATGGCACTAGTCTGACAGAAGGAGTCAGAGCCATCGACCACCTTACGAAACATCAAGTTGCTGTACGTTTTCTTGGGAGCGAAATCCGGACATGTCCTGTAAACAAGTATTCCTTTCAACAGTCGAGCCGCCTGTTCATAAGTGTACCTTCCTTATTTCGCCGACATCAAAAGATTTCAGCGCTCGTTTGTGCACAGTAGTTCCGTGACCTCGTTCTTTTTGTACTGTTTCTCCCAGCTAACAATGTACCAACTCACCCAAATCAAAGTTCTGTTCGATCAAAACACCACCGCATCAATCAGGAATCGAACCCGCACCTTCGAGCGGCTTTGATTTATGGTCAAGGGGGGGGGGGGGGGGAGGGCTGCTTAGCCACTGGGAACCACGGTGGTTGCTAGTCACTTATTGAATTGTTCATGGAGAAACGGTCTCGCGCCATCCACCGAATAATAGATGTTGCAAAAGTACACCACAGAGACAGCCCCCCGAGGAGCTTTGTAGAGCTTAATATAGATTGAAGCTATTTGGGCAGTGTATCTTGCAGTCGCCTTCGATCACTCCACGTAGCAAATCGAAATGTTAATGTTCCATGGCATATTTAATGTACTAAATATGCATCCGGCAACAAGATTTTTGGAGGCTTGGTCCACAGCAATGCAGCGCGAAAGGCACACTATGACTCAGATATTAGGCGCGATTATTGTTCGTTGGTCCTAATATTGAAATATTCTTATAATAACAGCGTCGTAATGTTCAAACATAGTAGCCGGTCCCAACTCACCAGCACAAGCTCGTTACAATGATTTCATACGATGGTAGCACTCAGTGTTTCGGCGGCCATCAAAACAAAGCAATTAAATTGTATGAAACGAATTTGTCGCTGTATGTGGATTACATGTCAAAAGTTTTGCGTTGATTAGTGTTTACTAGCATCTTAGCAAGCCTTATCATCAAAGAGTTTCTGCCTGATTAAACCATGTCCTAATAATTTGTTTGCACAAACAGTAAATCAGATGATGATGATGATGATGATGATGATGATGATGATATGTGGGGTTTAACGTCCCAAAACCAAAACAGTATATCAGTTCATACGAGGTAGTAAATAATGAGTGCTGGCACAGACTGTCACAAATCATGTGCAATTGCATACAACAATTGTTTATACGATCTAGCGATTGATCTTTAACGGGTTCGAATGCCAATCGTCACGAGAAATCCGATCCTTGACACAATAGAGTGACTGCTTTCGGCATATCTGTTTGAGCCTTTTGCTAACAAAGCGTGTTGGCTACAGGAGTAGCTATACCCGGTTAGGAATAGACGTGAGTATGTCAAAATCAGGAGTACAACCATTGTTTCAAAGTTGATAAAAGGATAATTTTCAATGATTGATTGATTTATTGATTCATTCGTTCATATGCTTTACCAGTAGTACCTCCGCACGGTCATGTTTCTTTGATATTTGAAACATTTATAAAAACTACACAGGAGCATCAATTTACAAAAACGGAAATCTAAATTTCCTTCTCTACAAGAAACATTTAAAATTAGAGTATTCCTGCCACGAATATATCTATGCCGCAAATAATGATTACAGAAATTCAATTAAATTTTCTGCTTTTCAGACTCGTGTTCCTCTTCATGTATCCTTCAACGGTTGTAGTTGTCTCCTTTGAAAGCACCCCTCGTAAGCACCTGTTCCTGCGTTGAGCAGAGTTTCCATCCTTAGCATAACCGATAAATATCAAGAAGTAACGAATGTACAAAAAATCAGAAAAACTACCCAGCATTGAATGAGATTTGAACCCATGCCCTCTGCGTAACATTCGGGAGTGGACTATTTTCTGCGACTCGAAGGCGGCACTGCAGTCTCTACTATCAGCCTTACGTAGTCGACCACACGATCAGCTGGTACTAGAGATAGCAGAAGTTTTACACCACCTGACTGAGAAAGGGCACCAAATTACATTTCAGTGGTTACCCAGTCATGGCGGAATCATCGGCAATGAATGGGCCGATCAAGCTGCCCGCTCATCCCACACAGAAGATCATAAACTACGGCTACCACTTTCTAGGACAGATGCTGCACGAAAGCTCCGCAGGCTTGCTTGCCAGCAAACCACATCACAATGGAATCAGCCACACTTCAAGCATGCCCGACTGTGCTCGCTTGACCCTACGCTAAGTCTTCAAGTCCCGTCGAGGCTTTGCCGAGCAGACCAGACCGTGTTATGTAGGCTGTGGTTGGGCGTTGCGTTTACCAACACCTACGCTTTCCGCATTGGGATGGCCGACACCGCAGCCTGTGGCCACTGTGGCAAAGAAGAAACGATCCAACATATTCTTTGTGACTGCCTAGAGTATAGTAAACAACGACTATGCCTTCGCAAGGAACTCAGCAAATTAGATAATCAACCTCTGTCGGAGCGAGGAATTCTAGAATATCGACAAGATACAACTTCACAGAAGAAGGCCTTGAAAGCGCTACTACACTTTTTGAGATCGACCGGCCTTACTGAACGGTTTTAGCTATAGGACGCCCTTCCTGTGTGTGTTTTCGTTTTCACATGAGTGCGCGTGCGTTTTTTTTTATCTACCCCCTCTTTCTTGCCCCTATTTCCCCGCCACCAGCGCTGGGTAGCAAACCAGATGCCAATATCTGGTTAATCTCCCGGCCTTTTCTTTTTCTCTCTCTCTCGGGAGTTTTACTACATAGCCAGGCTAGTGCTTCAGACAAATTTGCAAAAAATACCCTATACAGGCGTTATGCCGGGCAAAAAATCACGTAAACTTATCTAACATAGAATGACAGAAGAGTAAGATAACAACCAGTCCTCACACTACGCTAATTGTGCAACGTGTTTGTGCTTTAATGCTTCTTTCAGCCACTGCAATGTGTTCAGCCCCAATTCTTCATCGTCACCAGTCACACACAGCATCAACAAAGTGCTCGTGATACCTTACAGACAAGTAGCAGGTACCTCGCTTATCCGCATAAAGACGAATGATGGTATAGAATTGGTGCTGTCGTACTTAAAAAAAAAATGATTTACAGCGTAGCAGATACCTTGCTGAAAGCTAAATCTTCCAACATAGTTAGAATCGCCCCAACACAAACCTGTACTCAAAATTTGCGTTACGTTGTATCGTAATCGAACAGTGAACTATCGCTGAACTATCGCTTTTTCCAGTCAGCTTGTGTCATATTGCCCTTTCAAGTGCCTCTTTCGGACATTGACTTCCAGCTTTAGGAACTTGAAAAAAATAAGACACTTAATCCGTAGTTCGTCATCACCATCGTCTTGACTGTGCCTGCGGCAGAGCGAATAACGTCAATTACCCACCAATCAACCCGGTCCTGTACATGCTGCGGCAACATCATACCCGCAGACGTTTTGATCGGCTCTGCCCACCCATCTTTCTGCGTCTCCCCGGCGCGCTTGCCTTCTCTCAGAATCTAATCTATTGATAATAATGACTGGCGGTTACCTTGCCGACACGCTACGTGCCCTGTTCACGCCTAATTCACCTTACTGATTTCAACTAATATGTCCCTAATCCCTGTTTCTTACACGACCTGCGCTTTCCACCTGCCCCTTAGGGTTACAATCATTCTGTTCCTTTGCATGGCTCACTATATCGACCTCAATTTAGGGTTAACCCACTTCGTAAGCCTCTACAATTCTGCTACGCTGGTAAATACTTGGTAAGATGCAGGTGTTCTATTTTTCCAAAGCTTCTTTTACTGTTTAAAACTCCTAGCTTTAGTACACCTCTCAACATTCTCAACATGCATGACATAACTGACGAACAAATCACTGTTACAAGCACCAGCGTAGAACATCTACAATATTATCCAGAGACGGAGACGGTGACCCGTAACTCTAGGTGCTGTCACAACCGACTTGTCGAGCCAGCCGCTGAAGCTCAATGCTTCGTCTCGCACTGCCGCACGGCGATCTATACCAGAAGCTAAAAATATCGCCACAGCAAACACAAGGGCGCACTTATTAGTCGCCGTCACCGCTTCGAACGCGAACAAAGGACTCGAGTTGGCACAGAGGGCTCGACGCACTCGGTTACAAATCTATCGAAGCGTGTCGACAGGACGCAATACACAACACGGCTGATTTACTCCAATGCTGTGCAGCAAACAGAAATCGAAGGTAAATCTGAGGCGAAAGCACCCAGGCTTGCGCCTAATTGCCGGTAAACTCGACAAAAACGTTGACGAGGCCCTTGTTTGCAGTTGCTTGATAACGAGTACTACATTCGTAGGGAAGTACACGAGTACGGCCAAACAATAGATGCGCTGTGGCGCCCGATAAGTGGCGGTACTTAAGTGGGACCACCCATTTAAGGAGGAACATGGTGCACGGAAAACATGCACATAAACTTTCTTTCAGCTATCTCGATAGCTGCAGGGGAAAAAGTAGGCCGACGGCAACATCAAGGCCACATGTAAGGAGCGTGCAATCACAAACATTGACATTTTTTCTCAAAAGTACGATTGAAAAACACAAACAGGGGAGACAAAAAGGAAATAAAGATGCAAATATTTGACGAAGAATGCCCTGCACTGGAAAAAAATATACAGGGCATAAAGATAGTGGACGATAGATAGATAGAGTGCTGGATACGCACTTTGAGGAATCATATATACAGAAGGAAGCCATCCGAACTATCTCGACTTCAGACAATGAATGGTGTATTTGTAGACTGTGCCTTGATGTTTCGTTAACGAATTTTTTTCGTAGTCTGAATCGGCATAAAGCACCGTGCTGCCTGCCACTACTGCGCCATAAAGCAAACTATGAAACACGTTCTTTGTCACTGTCCTCGCTACAGCGCTGACAGGCTGCCGCAAGCGACCGCGTTAGCATCTAAACAACAGGCTCCTGTCTTGTCACACTGTAAATCTATTAGGGCCCTATTGCAAGTCTTGCGTGGTAGTGGCTTATTGGACAGACTACAGTACTTCCGCTCCTCATCTTTCCTTCGTCTTCTTTATTCTTGCACACCTGCTCTTCTCTCTACCAAGTTTACACCTTTCTTTCTGCTTTTTCTTTCTACAAGTACAAACTATCAAACGGCATGATTAATTTTTGCCCTTTCGCTAATTTTATTTGATTTTCTTTATAATTTTATCTCTTCTGTATTTAGAATGAGTGCTCACAACCGAGCGCGTGTGCGTTAGTGCAAAAGGAGAGAAATGCTCAGTTTGATCAGCTGTAGCCCGTTGGAGACATGTGTGCAGCACCGGGAAGGAAAGCAAGCGTGTGAAACCTCTCCTTCACATAACTGCGATACTTGCCTTTGCGACGCTTGTCAAGATGTGGATGATGATGCCGTTTATTCTTGAAAAAGACAACAACCACCATATCAGCTGTTGGGTTATCTTTATTTGTGGATAGCCTGTAAACATATATGTAACAATGTTTTCGGGCTCCCAGAAAGCCTGGCTCCCGTTTCCACTCAGTGAAAGAGTAAATAGGCTGTACCAAAGTCGTGCGGTAATAATGAAGCAACTATAATTTTGCTTTAAACGGCCTATGCGATACTTTTCTACATTGTTACGTTAAAGCCAGACGAATAAGAAAAACTAGGTATTGTGAATTAACGCTGAATACAGGAAAAGTGCGGTGAATACCCACACGTGTGCGACACTGCAACACCTAATCACTGGTCCTTAAGAACTAAAGAGAAAAATTGGGACTCTCACGTATACGCAGGCAACGTGCTGTGACACGGTACGCGCGCGAAGGATATTGCTAGGGACAACAATTATTCATGAATTACATTTCGGGGTCTTTGCCCTGATGGAAACTGGCTTGTGCCCTTAGGACCTACTCTCTTTATAAATTAAATGATTCCTACGAAACTAGATTGTGCTCCCATGCTCTTTTTTTAAGTATGCGCTGTTGTTGAGAGAATGGGGAGTATACGTTCTGGCTGTGGTCTGTTTTAACAATAATAAAAGGCTGAATTGTTAATGATAGAACTACGGGCCCTTCTGACAGGGTAGTCCAGCTTTATTCTACCACTGGAGGAGTAAATATAATAATAATAATAATAATAATAATAATAATAATAATAATAATAATAATAATAATAATAATAATAATAATAATAATAATAATAATAATAATAATAATAATAATAATAATAATAATAATAATAATAATAATAATAATAATAATTGTTTTCTTACCTCAAACAATATGCGTCAGATGCTTATCAAAAAGGTATGTGTGGAGGCCGCCGCATGTTTCAGAACTTCGGGGATTTCTCATTAAAAAATTCGCCATATCCCACGTACTTGGAATTTGAAGTTTTGCAATGCATGCGTATGCAAGCTGACTGTGCTAATTATTTTTTTCTATTGAGCGAGACGTTACGAAGTAGTGCTAGAGATATGTACAAATGCTACAAATGCACGCCCTGACAAACGTTAAACAGCCGCTAATGTATTATATTACCAGTTGTTTACAATTGCGTAATGATGCCAACACCAACATAAATATTAGAAACAGCAGAAGCGGTAAGATCATATAAAGCGTGGCTGCTCGCCAGGATCGCAGCCCTGGACACCTAATGACAAGAACATAGATAGATGCCCCACCGCGGTGGTCTGTCTAGTGGCTAAGGTAATCGGCTACTGACCCGCAAGTCGCGGGATGGAATCCCGGCTGCGGCTGCTGCATTTCCGATGGAGGCGGAAATGTTCTATGCCCGTGTGCTAAGATTTGGGTGCACGTTAAAGAACCCCAGGTGGTAGAAATTTCCGAAGCCTTCCACTACGGCGTCTCTCATAATCATATGGTGGCTTCGGTACGCTAAACCCCACATATCTATCAATCAATCGGATAGACACGTTCACACTACGTGTGCGTCTGTTTTTTTATACAAAACGTGCAATAAAAAATTCAACAGATTCCACGTACCTGGGATTCGACGTTATG
This sequence comes from Rhipicephalus microplus, assembly GCF_043290135.1. Classification (NCBI taxonomy): domain Eukaryota; kingdom Metazoa; phylum Arthropoda; class Arachnida; order Ixodida; family Ixodidae; genus Rhipicephalus; species Rhipicephalus microplus. Next base: position 70,438,870 of record NC_134703.1, read on the forward strand.
CGGAGGGAAGGTGACTGTGCTGTAATGTTTTTTTATTGAGCGACAAGTCATGAAATGACGCTAAATATATGTACAATGGTTGTACGCACAGAGATACGCTTATAAGTTGTATATGTTTATACAACCAGTTGTTTGCACTTTTGCAACGATGCCAACAGGAACATGCAGATTAGCAACACAAGAAGCTGATATGAACGCTTATTCTTGCAAGAATGCTGGCCCTGGACACTGCTAAATAAATCAACTTCAGCGCATGGCAACTAACCACAATTGACGTTAACCCAACGTGACGGCTGTATCAAAGTAGTACATGTGTAATATTTAAAAAAATGGGAAAGCCAGCACTGCTATCACAACTGGCGTTTCCCGAACATTAGAGTCTATTTGCAAAGTATATATCCGAGGCCTGGCGTGGCTCTGCAGTAGAATACTTAATTGACACGCATAATGCTAGGGTTTTATTGCTGCGGTGACAATGACATTTATTCGTTGCATTCGTCCGAGGGTGAACGCTGCCAATGCCCGCTTTTCCTGAACTACCAAGCGTTAAAATTACTCATGTGTGCTGCCGCCGTTCCTGGGCAGACATAAACTGTCAAACACCTGTGGCACATACCCGCCCCCGGGTATGTGCTACTGTTTTTGGGAAAGTGACAATGACACACCCAACGGGAGTGTAACATGGGTCATGTCATGACCAGCGAGTCGTATTCGTCAAACCATTTTATCCTTTCATACTAATGTTCATTTATCCCAAGTTAAGGGGTGAATATGAGAGCACAGAGACGTAAGTGGCTAACTAGATAGATAGATAGATAGATAGATAGATAGATAGATAGATAGACAGATATATAGATAGATAATCAAAGTGCCTACAGTATAAAGAAATGACTCGAATTTAATGGTACTGTTGTGATGGACGATGGTCGGTCGCTCTAGACCAAGACAGAAATGGTTCAAAAATGGTAATGAACAAGTTCATCAGTAATTGTTTCATTTGTCATAGTTTTTGAAGAACTCTTTCAGTAGCTTTTTTGTGGATGGCCCGTTGATTTTTCCCTCGCAAAAGATTCATGTTTTGTATCCCGACATAAACTACTATGCGGGATACAAAAGGCCAGGTGTTTTGCTGTGTCCTTGCCTGGACATTTTTAACATACGGTTCACATCTTCCACGGGGTTCGGGTAATATGCTGAAATTTTATAGTGACAATCATGCAGCCCAAAACTACATATCAGGAGTATTGACGTCAGCTTCAATAGGATATTGCGTTTCGTTCACCACAGATACCAAGCGTGATAACACTAAAACAAAACAGTTGTTTTCAATAGTATGGACGATTCATTTTTATCTATAGGTTATATAAGTTAGGAAGATCACTGGCTTCATTTTAGATTTCATGCTACCACTAAGAATTGCCAGTAAATATAGCAAATTTGCTCTAAATATCCAGCCTAAGCTTGTGATGTTACACGGTGACCATTGCCAACGAGCACGCCGACACTCCCCGGCAATCTGGCGAAATCTTATGATCTGACAGAACGGGACATTTCCTGGTGCTCTCGATGCCATTATTATGGATGCAACCGAGAGCCGAACACATTTCGAGAGCTTTTTTTGAATAAAAACAGAGTAAGCCAGCTGTGAGATCCGTGAGCAGGCCAGAAACAAGTCTGTAGAAGATAAGCAACGAAGCCTTCTGGGCGCGCCTGTTCTGTTCTGTTTTAACTGTTTTGCTGTGGAGAGGTTGAGGTACCTATTGCCTCGGCTACTCCATATCACAAAGTTCTGCAGCGAAAAATAAAATAATAATACAGAACGGTACCCAAAAATTAACAATACGAAAAAAAAACATAATAGCACACTGAAACCAGTTCAAATATCATGCCAATAGACAGTTTTCTTCGCGCAGTTCACACAGTCATAAACTACTTACACGCACACCTTACTAATCTAATGTCAGTATATACATGACCCCATTTTATATAATACCCATCTCTGGCTGTCTGTCATAGGCACTTCTCCAGTCCGGTCTCCACTAAAAAGTCTCTCAGGAAGATTATTGCCTTTTTCTGGAGATGCATTTCAGGCCATGGTCCAAGTAGTTTCTATATTGTGAAGGACCGTCTGTCCGAACTTGCTAATTTGTTCTTTAATTTTTCTCTTTCATTCGCGTATTTAACACACTCTAAAAGAATATGGCGAACATTTTCTTCTGCATGACCACAGTGGCATTCCGGTGAGTTGGATCGATGTATCTTGTGCAGGCGCGCCCAGCTTCCGGGGCGCGCCTCTTTTATTGTTGCTTCAGTTGGCGCATGCATTGCAATGTCTACGAGAGCGCCTAATACAAAGTTGTCACACCGTACTACATTGGCGTTTCAATCCGGCAATGTCACCTTCAAAGGCTAATGTCGGAGCAAAATGCTTGCTTCCTCTTATTTTATGAGCTCATCGTGTCGAAGTCTAGTACCCTACATCTACCTAAGAAAACAAACGACGCAGAACATGGCGCTGTCTCTCGAATACGATGAGTCATCTAGACTTGGTTGTATTATTATAACATTTCATCGATAAGGCAGTATTAAAACGTAGCATACAGCAGCGACAAGACCACGATATGCAGCGTACGTCAATATGTATTAAAGAAAAGTCGCCAGTCTGTTCTCCGCCCTGTATACAGGCCCCGTCGGTCGTGATGGGGCGCGGGGTCGCGGCGTAAGTCGAGAGTGGCGTGCCCGGCACACAGTGTGAATGTACGCACCGCACGTACAGTTATTCGTGGGGCAACAAAGGAGGGTGAGTAAGAAGGGTCTTCCCTAACGGTGGGTGGAAAACGATAATTAATGGACAAGATAGGGTGCAGGAAAGGGAAAAGGTAAACTGCCTACGAATATCGATTCGTGTTTGCGCGGGAAAAAACTGGGCCTCAGTTCGCGGTTCTCGTAGTCACCGTCTCAGTCTCGGGGCGGCGTTAGTGCAGCGGCGTGCGCGGTGCGCTCGAAAAGCCGGGCGCGGGACGCGCGCACAGCAGATACGCGGCGGAGTCACGCGCCAGCAGTCCGTGCGGCGGCGAGTTGGCGAGTCTGGCGAGAGACTCACCGTGCGCGAGGCGCGCAATTGCGCTCCACGCAGTGCACCACGTTCGTCGCCTCCTTCGTTGTTCGACGAGGAGGCACGGTGGCGCTGCGGGATCGGAGTACACCCCGCGTGCGCTACTCCTGCGGATAATCCCCGCGGTCTCCTACCAGCACGCACCACGTGCGCACACATGTCGGCAGCTACGGGTGCCCTGCACTGCCTCTTGTTGGCTGCGCTCGAGGCCGGTGAGTGGAGACACTTCGCGGGTGTTCTCACCAAACTTTTGTGCCGCGTTCGGACGTGGGGCTTAAGTTCTAAATCATTACTTATGGCGCAAACTAGACCAAGTCACGCTGCTTTCTTTGGGTCGTTCTTCATCAGTGCACATATTTAGGCGTGTTGGTATTTCATCCTTCAGATGTTTCCGACAGATTAAGTTGTAAAAAAAAAAAAACAGACGCAGACAAATACGGAAACTTGCAATGCTTGAGCAGAAAAGGAACCCTTTTTCCTAATTTCCTTTTATTTTCATTGTAAGCAAACGTTCCAGTGTGCAAGTCATCTTGTGGAAAAAAGTTTTGATGGTCTTTAATGAGACAAATAAAAAGATAATCAAGTGTAATCTGAGCTAGCTAAGCATCTCTTGACTGAAGAAGTACTTGAAATACTATTCTAAAGCACAACTAACAAACTGGCGTACAGTATATTGAAACTTCACCGGCTTTTTAGCCACGTGGAGTGTTCAGGCCATGGGCTTAATCAACTCTGGGATATCAGTCGCATGTGCATTGAGGTGAGTGGCGGCAATTAACATAGTCCTCCCTCGAAAAGAAAATTTAAGACAGTAGCAGTAGTGCTCATTGCATGGAGCACCCATGCAGAACGATCTAATGCCGCAAGTCTTCATGCAACTTAATGCGCGTATCAAACCCGAATTCGCTGAAATTTTCAAGCATTGTTTAAGTGCAATGTTTTTCAAGTTTCCTAGCCCACGTGTATGTTCCATGACGCATTTACGGAAGGCTGGAATATTCAGATGTCTTGTTTTTTCTCGCTTTTACCGCTTCGTTCTCTCGTATAGCTTGTACAAAGTGTAAAACCACTATGCTATTCGATATGACATGCCAGCTTGAAAACATCAAGCTAGTGGCATTGACCCCATTTACAACCAATATAAAGGCAGATACGCCTGTTGAAAAATACACATTTACGTTTCAGTCAAAAGCTAACGCAAAATTACTGTCAGCGAAGTGAGAAACATGATCACGTACAACTAATGACGAAGACAGCGACGACTCCCACACCTTTGTGGCGGATCGCAACCTCATCTTTTTTAGCGACGAACCCCTCTTTCAAACTTCGCCATCCGTCTTAATTCCCAACGTGATGTCTTCATTCGTTAAGATGAGAATTACACCGCGCACTGCTCTGAATCGAAGAAGGGCTTAGTGATCGTTCATGCGAAAATGAACAATTGAATCACCTTGCTGAAACCGCTGTCGGTAATCCGTATTTTAGCGCTTGTAATTCTTACGAACAAGTTCATTCTGTTTGCATTTTATGAATGGCTCGGAACAGGCGACCTGATATTTTTATATCAAGGGCATTAGGCAGAATCAAAGAATGTTGGTGATTAGACCACGCTAAAAAATGCCCGACGAGGAAATAGTGAATCTTAATACGATTACGCTGTTTACAAATACTATTACGATTACAGACATTCTGGCATTCTGCGCCTTAGTTTCCAAGTAATGTGCCAAAGCCATTGACGTTTTGAATAGACGCAACAGCCGCACGTTAAAAAAAAGAATTAACAGTTTTCTCGAATCCTCAATCTAAACCATAAGGTTTTTAGTGGTCTTCGATCTCCACTTATCGTATGCGCTTTAGTTTCCAACTAACTGTTTAAACTCTCTTCTAGTCAAGTCACGGACTCCATCGAACTTCCTTAGCCTAAGCAGGAGCTTCGAACAAAAGCGGACGAAAGATTATTGCTCATGTTCTTCGTTTGAAGTGTTAGCGGACTTCCTATATGCGCTTCCGCTCTGATGTTTCTGGATATTTCGAAAAAGCGCTGAGGGCTTAGCGCCTCACTTTGCGCAAGATGGATATTTCTGTCGTTGACTGCTAATATAAGAAATCACTGTGCAAGCTACTTTTATATTTTTAGTGCTTTCACAGAAGCTCGTTAAGGCGAGTGAATAGGTAATGATGAAAACGTAGTTAAGCCAGTTCGAAATAAGGAAACTGAAGGGAGTGGAGTGGTGGGTGGGTCATGGAGAGCGAGAAAGAACTCATCCGATTTTCATTGACGAGTGACGCGAAACAGTATTACCTCTGAAGAGTCTCTAAGCTCCTCTCCGAGATCACGCCACTATAAAGAACATGGGATGTTGATACGAACAAAGAGCGCGGGTGAATAGTGAGACTAAATTCTTTCAAGAACAATGGTGAACGATTGTTAACACTTCTGCCTAAATAAGAGAAGCCCATAACCATATAGCAACAATTTCATGTCGTACTTCCTCGATATCTGTTTGTACATGTGATGATACTGCGCGTTCAATAAATGCTTTACCAGGAGTTTGCTCAACTCTGCCTAACAATTCAACATCAACTTTACCTTGCTGCGCCAGCCACAACTAAGTTGTAAAAGTAGCAACAACTCTTTAACAAGCTTAATACATGAAGCATGTTTCCACGAAAAATTTCATCGCATGAGTAAATCTTTTTGTGAATATAGTGCGGTGCAAAAAAATTCAGGGCGCCTTAAGCTTCGCCTTAAGGCTGTTTCACATGCCGCGATTGCAGCGAAAAAAATTGTTCTGCTCGCTCCAATCGCTCTGTTCGCAACCACCGCTAATGGCGGTTTCGTTTCACATGGACTGCGAACAGTCCGCGATTTTCGCTCTGCGACTGAAGCGGCGAGTTCTTGCCACCACTCTTTGCAACAGACACGAATGCAATGTAATAATATGTGCATTATGATATCATGAAGTTACCGTGAACGGTAACAAAGGGCCCGCTTGTTTCGTCATTTAAAAACACTTTCTAGTCCGAATTCATTTTAAAATGCACAGCATCGGCAATTATCAAAATAAACACGTCTACTCTAATTCGATGGCTGGGCCGGACGAGCCCTATTTCAACGGGTCCCGACCAAAAATCGCTCCCGCCGCTGCGATGAGAGCGCAAATTTCCAACATGAAGCTCGCCGCGGACTGTTGCGGCGGGAGCGAACTGCCCCTTTTTTCGCTGCGAGCGAATTCGCAGCCTGAAAATAGCTACTTTTTTTGTCATGTGAAACGGCCTTTAATGAGTTGAATGCGATAGCGAAAGTCTCATGCACTTCGTGCATGAAATCTTTGTAAACTTGCTCACCTACTACGTGGTGTTAAGGGTGCAGTAACGTGTGTGCATTTTGTAGTGGGTGACTGGGTTTAAGCCATGAAATTATTGTAATCTCATGGTCTGATTCTCGATGGTAATTTACGCTTATACCAAGCATTGTTACGGCAATATTTCTTGTATTGTGCAGCATGTGTACAGGACGCACATGTTTGCGAAGCATGAAAGTTACTTTCACTGCATTTCTAAGCAGAGAAAGGTACTTTCACTGTATTCAGAAGCAGAGGCGTGGCTCTGTGGTAGAACACCCACTTGCCACGCAAATGACCCGTGGTCGATCACCTCTCAGAGCCAGAATTTTAATGAATTATTTCATTTGCATCTCTCTCGTTTTTTCGGTCACGTAAAGATGATGAGTTTTCGCTCACGACCAATGACGCGACAACCACGCCGGAATTTCTGCGAAACGAGCGCTCTGACGCTGGGCCGCATAAAACATGTGAGACACTGACTGTGTTTTACGCGCATTGCGGCAATACTTATGATCACTTCCCCTTATAAAGGGACACTAAAAAGTGAAACGATTTTGCTCCTCTCAGTAAATTGTACTTTAGTAATACAAAACACCACGCTGGGTCCCAGAAGACGGTTCGTAAGCGACAAAATGCGCAAAAAGAGAACGTGGGTGGCCAAGCCACCTCGAAGCTTCCACACCATTCGCCGTGACCTCACATATTTTGACGGTGCCTATAAAGAATCACTTAGTTTATAGTCAGTAAAAAAGAAATGAATTGTCTTCTGAGGTGTCCATAGACTTCGCACAAAGAGTTTGAAGAAACTTGGTTGAGCCATTGGCACCAAATTACGATAAATAAACACATTGAAATTCGTGACGCTAATCGTAGAGATTTCGACGCAGAACGTAAAAGGTAAACTTTTCAGTTGATTATATCCTGTATTGATAAACCTAAGATACTGTAATTTGATGACATTACTAATGACAGTTCTTAAAGTACAATACATCAATCTAAGCCAAGCCGTTGTTTCTTTATTGTGTCACCTTAATCTAACTTCGCTTGAATTAAACCAAGCTAGCCCCGCTTCCACAATACGTCGAGTAGCTTGGTCAAAGGTTTTCCGATCTCGGAAGCAGTTCAAAACAAGGAAAGTGCCGATATCTTACAAGACCTCGATCTCAAAGGCGTGACAAAATCACGTTAGCTGCGGAATGCTATCGGAAAGGGGCGCGTGAGGTTCAGTGCATCTATAGTGCGCCTCGATGCGTGCGCCCACACCAGGAAACCCTAAACGCACCGACTTAGAAGAAAACAAAGAAGACAGCTTTTTCTTTGGAGTGGAATGAGGCTCATGCATAGAGAACCCTGTGAGTTTTTAATGACTCCCTCGAAAAAAAAAAAGTGGCCCACAACCTCGAGCACAGCAACTCTACCTCATCTTCTCTCGAAGGTGTTGAATAAATTATCGAGTTTCTAATTTTCTGGTACCAAATCATACATTAGCATACTCAGCCCAAAACTGATAGTACATTGGCGAAAGATATCGTATGCTGACGGCCACAGCCGAGTACCGACCTTTACACAAATCCTAAAGGCACAGAATTTTTTCGACAGGTTTTATGCTGGATCACATAAATTAAGAAATTTGAAAAAGAAATTGATTACTAAGTGATTAACTCAATAACTACTTCATTAACCCAATGACTAAGTAAATATATTGCGCCGCTTCTCTCGAATGCGGTTGTCGCGGCATCCCTAGTGAAAGCAGTGACGCGGTAATGCAACATTCCGGTCACTGACCGTGGTTATTAATAATGACACTCGAACGAAGGCCCGGCTGTTTCAGCGAGGGGACTCTGACCGCTCCGGCGTGCGAATAATGGCAGCGAATCGTTTGTGCAAATCATAATTGATGAGCCCGTATTCTCTTGGAGAGGGAGGCACGCGAGTTTAGAAAAATAAAAGCTATTCTCACGCAGTCTTCTGAGAACTACTTTCTGTTTGTCTTGTTGAGTCACTGTGCTATCTCTTTCTCACTGCTCCTTAATTACAGTACGCTCCTTCACCTTTCAGAACACTTTCTGATGGCGTCTTCAATCTTCGCTTTGTGACGGTTCAATGATTTAGATTAAGATATAGGACAATGCGTTGAACATAAAAAAAAAATCACCTTTGTCGGAGGTACAGGCTCAGTGGATGGAATGCATACGTATTCCGATTGGTCGCTCTTATTTGTGGCAGAACTTCATCGCGCGAAAAACGTGTAAAGTAGGAGCCATTGCACAGGAAGTTGATCAAGGCGTTACTGAATTGCTTATGGGGGAGTGGCATATTAGAGAAACTATTTTTTGTCACTTCATCTCTTTTCCTCCACAGATTTTTTTCCCCGTATGCATTCGTTTCTCCAAATTCTTTTGAATATTTCTTTCCTCCTTTTTCATCCTAATAAACGGCTGGAGAAAATAAAGTTCACTTTCTGGTTTACTGCCTTGCTATTTCCTCATTATTCTCTCTCTCTCTCTTTATATATATATATATATATATATATATATATATATATATATATATATATATATATAATTTTACTATCTATTTATTTAACAATACTGACAATATCATCAGAGAGTATAGCAGGGAGGGCATGTGAAATTGAGTATTTGTTTACACACAATCAAACGATTTCAGTAATATCAAGATCATAAACTAGGTTATTGTTAAAAATTCCTGCAAAAAGGTATTGCATGTATTTGTAATATGGGGTACGGACAACAAGTAGCCATTTTTGTTGAACAACTTAATCAAAGAATTTTATGAATAATAAACTAATCGAAAAACGTGTCACTTGAAACATAACGATCATAAAAAGAACCTCTGTATTAGTGACATGACACTGACTCATCATTTATTGGGTTTATTGATGATGTGATGTCGTTAGTGCGATTTGCGAGGCAAGCAATTCGCCTTCAATTGCAGCTGTGAACAAACTTATGGGTGATTCAGTGGTTAAGGTGGGTTTCAGTGAGTTCCAATCTTTAATGGTAAGAGGAAAAAATGAGTATTTAAAGCTATCAGTGTTAAAAGAGTATTCTACAAAAGTATGGGAATGATTATGACGGGTGGGTCTGCCGTGAAAAAAAGATACACCTTGAAGTGTCTATTTTTATAATGTTGTGGAGTAGTTGAAACATTAAGTTTAGTCTTGTTAGTTTTGTATGGTTTTGTAGTGTTAGAATGCCAGCGTTATTGAGTAAATGCGTCGGTGAGTCTGTTAGTCTATACTTGCTAAAAAGAAATCTTATTGTTTCTCTTTGAACCGCTTCTATTTTATTAATCTCTTGGTTTGTATACCGGAACCAGACAGGGCTGGCATATTCTAATACAGATATGACGATGTAGTATAAGCTATTAGTTTGGTATGTGTTGGTGCGTGTTTAACACGTTTTTTCAATAAAAATAGTCTTCTTTTGGAAGTGCTAGTAATATTATCAATGTGGGTATCACATCTAAGGTCGTTTGAAATCATTATTCCTAGGTGTTTGTGGCTAAAGACTGTGGCTAAGGGGCAGTTGTCAATAGTGCAAAAAAAGTTGAACCTGTGTATTTGCAAGTTATTCTCATGGAAACACATTTACCAATATTAAAGGACATTTGCCACTTTTTGCACCACGTGTGTTCTCTAGTGCTCGGTTAAGCATTAGGTTACCGTAGTAGTATTGATTTCCTGGTAAAGTACGCAGTCATCTGCAAAGAGCCTTAGTTTTACTTCAGTTGAGAGGGGCAGATCATTAATGAATATTGTGAATAATATTGGCGCTAAGACGCTGCCTTGTGGCACGCCTGACGTGACTGCTGCTATTCTAGAAGTGGTGTTCTAGAACTGTACAAATTGTGAGCGATCGGTTAAGGAATCCTTAATCCAGTGAACAATGGTACTGTCTCCCAAAGTAACTTCTAATTTTTGATTATTTTTGTATGTGAAACACAATCAAATGCGTTTGAAAAGTCTAAAAAGACGAGGTCAATTTGTTTATGGCTATAAATGGACTGGGCTGCATCGTGTATTAATTCTAAAAGTTGAGTAACCGTTGAAAAGCCTTCTCGGAAACCGTGTTGTACAGGAGACAGGATAGGATTTTTTTCTAGGTAAATACTTATGTGTTTCAATATCATATGTTCTAACACTTTACACACAGAACAAGTTAGCGATATTAGCCTGTAATTTGAAACCATGGTTTTGCTGCCTGCTTTGTGTATTGGTATAATTTTTGCGGTTTTCCATACTGCGGGGATAGTGCATGATTGCAGTGATTTATTAAAGATTACACATAAATATTTAGCTACCCATTGTGCACACCTTTTAAGGAAGATGTTTGATATGTTGTCAGGTCCCGGGCCCTTCTTGGTATCAATATTTATTAGTAGATTGAGCACGCCTTGCTCGGTACTTGTCAAGGGTTCTATTGGTGAATGGTGTGAAGATTGTATGAGTGGTATGATTACGTCACCTACGGTAAAAACTGATTGAAAGTAATCATTGAAGGAGTTGGTGAGATCGTTGTTGTCGTCACAGGTACGCATGAGCTCATCATTTTTCTTTGGATTTACATATTTCTAAAATTTATTTGGAGTGCTTATCAAAAATATGAGAAGTATATTTGCAAAGTAATTATTTTTAGTATCTTTTGGTTTACTTCTCATTTCGCTAACAGCTACAGTCAGATAGTGTCTACTAAGAATAGTTGGTGTGGTGTTCAGTTTTTCCTTAGACGTTTTACCTTTCGTTTCGCATGTATCACGTCACTTGTTATCCAGGGGATTAGTCGCCGAGTTTTTTTCTTTTTGATCAGTACGTAGCGTTTTATGCATGACGTCACGATGCCTGTAAATCTACTCCAAAGTGTTTCAATGTAAATAGATAGGTTATCTGGAAACGATACAAATTAATCATATTCGAAAACAAGACAATCGATTATGCTTGTGTCGTCAGCATGGGTAAAATCAGAATAATAAATCGACGCCTGTTGATGAGATTTATAGTCATTCACATCTACAGCGCAATAAATCAAGTTATGATCTGAGATGCTCTTCATTATTTCCATTCTAGAAGCTTCTTGCGGGAAATGATCACTTAAAAAAACTAAATCAAGAATGTTTGACGATGATGCATGTAATGTACTCGCGTGGGTTGGGTAACTATCTGATGTAAATTGAAATTGAGCATGAGATCACATATCAATTGTGAGCTATCAGACTCGAAATACATAGCATATATATATATATATATATATATATATATATATATATATATATATATATATATATATATATATATATATATATATATATATATATATATATATATATATATATATATACGCCTAGAATGGCAATGGCAAAAACTGTGCCCGCAAAGTAAATGTTGGCTGCAGAGATCTAGTAGTACGAGTAACCTATTTTTTTTCCTTGTTTTGCAATAAGGAGGTAGACGCAATTCGACTTCAGTCACTGCGGAAACAGCCGTGTAACCGTAAATAAAGTGACCGGATCTGTGTACAGGTTTGTCTTTTAATACAAAATCAACTGCTGGATCTGAAAGCGATTCTTGAAAGGGGCCCAATAACACTTATTTAGCATTAACAAAAGACGCTGTTGATTGGTGGTCCATGCTCCTGAGAACACGCGAGCATTATCACGCAGCGTGTAGCCTAAAATTTGCGCCTAATTAATTTCTCATAGTCGAAAATGTATCATTCCGTCTTCGTTGTACAAATGATGCCATATATCCAAATGTCCACTTCATTTAACCAAAGTCGATGGCTATTGGCTGACTTGAGCATCGTCGAAATTGCAGGTGCGTTGCCCACACCAGTCACGAGAAGGATTCGTTGAAGCATACAAGCACCATCTTCGTCTCGCTTTCTGACGCACCCTATCGACCATTATATTCAAAAACGCTGTCAGCATCGCGACGAGCTGTTAAACACAGCCCGATAAAATGCAGAAGCATATGTGGGCTTGGGAAACGACAAGAATTATGACGACAGAAATGACCCGAGGAAGTTATACGGATAAATAGATATGTGGGATTTAATGTCCCAAAACCACCATATGATTATGAGAGACGCCGAAGTGGAGGGTTCCGGAAATTTCGACCACCTGGGTTTCTTTAACCTGCAGCCAAATCTGAGCACACGGGCCTACAACATATCCGCCTCCATCGAAAATGCTGCCGCCGCAAGTTATTCGGATTCGGCTATATGATAAAGTAGCATATGAATATGAAGAGCCCGAATTAAAATCGGGAGCTGTTCTTGAAACATTTTCTGAGCACTGCCATCGAAATTTAACGAGGCCGAAATAGGTCGCAGTTGACGCAGCTCTAATGGCCTGTATGGTAAAATATTCAAATGAATATGGAAGGTAAGCGTTTTAGGACATGTTATTAGAGTAACGCCTCCAATGTTCTACTGCTTCCCTAATATCTAAAACGAAAATTAGTTTTAATAACACTTTTGGTTTGGTAAGTACGTTTTTCCTTTCGCACGCACGCACGCACGCAAGCGCGCGCGCGCGCGTGTGTGTGTGTGTACATGCGTGCGTGCGTGCATTATGTTCTGTTAGAATTGGGTGTCTTATCGCCACCTAGAGATGGCGCGACATGTGCAGGCGCTCCCAAAATAATTCGGAATGCCGGACACGCAGCCGTTGGCCGGTGGAGCCCGCCAGTTGTAAAGTATAATAACCAGGGTTAGCGTGTGCGCGATCTCCCTAGCAAGGAAGCATTGCTCTCCAGTACACCTAGATTTGCGTTTCATTGCTACAGACCGGTAACCCTAGGTGCTTCTTGGTGTTTTTGTAAGGGGGTGCAATTATCAACAGCGCCAGCGCATGATATTAAAAAAAAGGGACGAATAATGAACGGCTCAGAAAGTCTCTTCAACTTCAACAGTACCCTTCTGAGCATTGTTGAACTTCGATAATGCCCAAGAAAAGCCTCGAGCATTTTTCAAACTTTTTTTCTGCTCGTATCCGAACCGCCAAAGCCAAGTGGCACCGTAGATCGCGTCCGCATTTCTCGTATTATGTGGTAGACAATATTTTTAATATACTGTACACTATATCGTAGAAAACGTGAATGTAATTAAGACCCGTGCTGCACACTGCTACATTCCTGCTCGAAGCCTCAAATGCCGCTTACGAAACTTCGTAACGAAGTACTGAAGTACGAAAAAATAACAGCTTGAATAATTTTTGTATAGCCTTTTAAATTAACCTTCGTCTTATACACAGAAGCACGTAGAGGGGGCGTGGAACTGTTACCTTTTTTTTCCAGGTCAACGCAACTTTGCATGCAAGCTGTTTCAACATGATTTATTTAGGCTTGGAAGTAAAGCAGTTACTAGAAATGATTAAGCACTCGACTTCGGACACTTGTAATACAATAAAAAAAAACGAGACAGAAAAAATTGTATTAATGATAACAATACCAGAGGTGTCAAGCCACGCTAAAAGTAATGTTAAGCCTCACCGTTTAGCAATGGATCTCTTACCGAAAGTTAGGCTACATCAAGGCAACTGTAAAACAAAGCAGCTCCAAGCCTTTCAATTTTTTGTAGTGCATGGGTGCTCCACTACTTTAATTACAATGTGTAGAAATGTTGCCACCCTATTTTTACCTTTTTTTACGTGGCATGGTAACTTACGCCGGGCGAATAAAAGACAGAAAAACAAACGCTCGGAGGGGAGTGTCGCTTGGGTGGTTCATTATTGAGAAGCTAGAATGAAACCTTAGCACGACCACGAACAAGTTGATTAATGAAAGCTGGGTGCATCAATAACAGCTTTCGAAGTAATGAGCGTCAACTGTATATCGGAGTTCATAAGGCGAAACAAATTCACTTGTTAGGCGCGTGACAAGAGCGCGAAAAATGACCCTCGTTAAGCGAACATGCACGTGCGACGGAGAAAATAGAAAAAAAAAGGGGAATGCTGATTTTCTAGAACCATGAATACTTTAGAAGCAAAGTCAGCAGAAAGAGTAATTTGCATGTATTAGGTACGCACTTATTTTCTTAGGTTTGTTTTTGCATCCAATATGAAGCTGCAAAAATTGTTTTGCTGAAGAATGGTTCCGATAAAGCATTTATATTCAAACAGCGACATTACCGGAACATGCTTGTCCTAGCTCTGTAGGAGGGGGAAGGGGGGTGGTGGTATATGGTTATGCTGGCGTAATCACAAAGATAGTGAATTATTCACTCGAAACACAAAAATAAGCAATTCGCTTACAACTCGGAGCATCAAGTGAAAGCCGGCGTACATGATATCTACCATAATATCGTCTAGTACCGGTGCACAGTTTCTAAACAACACCCATAACAACGATATACTTTGGGAAAGGCGGCATAAAGTAGCTGATTTCGGTCAGCGTTTCCAAGCGACTACTACCACGCTTCGTGCCTGAAAATCAGTGCGTATCAATCATTATTCGCCCGTATTTGATTAATTGTTTGAAGATAACATGCTGCTTTCCCTTTCCTCTTTCCTGATAATCAAAGAAACACTGAGCAGTGATTTCCAGGTCGATCGTAGTATGATCTATACGGTATAACGACTGCAGCTTGCACACAGTGATGCCACACACAAGAGCATTGATCGCGAGGAATGTCTATATAAGCCATAATGCACCCACAATGTACTACGCAAACAGCGCTACTTGGTTCCTTGGCGTGCCTGTGGTTTCAGGGAGGCCCTCACAAAAAGCGCGGTCATTGTGAACATCCAAAAAAAAAGTAAGATAGAAAGTGGAGTATGGGGGAGCGAAGCGAAGAAAAGAGCACATGGGCGAGGCTTGCGGTGCACGCCCCCGCTCTGAACTCGTCGCTCGAAACCGCGGTCGCCGCCCCGAGCAGCAAAGTGTTCGATGTGCCGCGCTCCTCCCGCCACACGCGATTCACATCCATCGATCATGGCCGAAATGACTTAAAAGACGTGTAGCTTTCGCGCCGTGTTTCCAGCGGCTGTCCGTCATGGACGTCGAAGGTTAAGACGGGTTCCTTTCGGTCCCCGAGGCACACCGGTCGGGGCTATCACTTGGGGGGGCGAAACGACGCTTCCCGTGAAGGATTATGATGTCTCACCAAAACTGCGGCCTCACCAACGCTCGTTGCCCTCTCTTTTACATTCTTATGTAGTTTTTTCGGTCCTTATCGAAGTGTGAAACTTGAACATAGTACGCCCTGACACGTATTCTACGCCTTGTTGCGCTTCGCTTCGCTCGGCCGACGCAGAAATCATCTGACGTGGCTTACAAGACGTAAACATTAAAAAAAAAAACGCTTGGGGTTCGTTTTTTCTCGTGAAAAAAAATATACAGAAATAACATACGTGGAAATGGTTAAGAGCAGTTACTGTACGCTAAATAACACACGACGCATGGACAAGGTTCGACACCTCATACTGTATTACTTTGTGACATACTGCTCGCACAAATTTTTAACTCTTTTTAAAAATGTTGCATCATTCTATGGTGCCTGTTCACACCGCCAATGCTTAACTTGAGCATAAGTACATAATATGAGACTAAAATGAATCTACAATGAAGAGTTATGCAGTGACTATTCTCGTAGAGAGATGATCGTTCTAAAAAGGTGATAGCACAAAGTAAAGGCACCGCCTACTTCTTTATTTCTACGTACAAAATAGTAATAGTGCAGAATGAACAAATTATTCAAAAGTATCAAAGCTATCCTGAATTTCTTCTAGTAGTTTACGTGTATCAACCGAAGCTATGAGTACAACATCAGGATTTTCGAGTCGGAACATACAACAAACTGACAGTCAATTAAAAATACACAAGTTATGAGGAAAATCGGAAACAACTAATGGCTATGAATAAATACAAAATGACTGTAGGTGAATTTGTTTTAAGCATCTGATTTCTTGTTCCCTCGATATTAGAATACTGCGTAGTTCTTCACAGAGAGACTATTATGTCGGGCCAACCACTTGCATTGCTATCAGTTCGGCTCTGAACTAAACCAGGCTAAATTTGCTGGAGTGCTTTCCGAAATCCTCGTAAGCGCAGCCAGTAAACTTTTGCTGCTGGCGTGGCTCGGCGTTCGCACCCAGGGGAGCCTACCCCTAATCTACAGGAATTTGTCTTAATTTGCTGCCGCGCCGCATCACTCACTTGTATTTTCACTTTTCGCATTTTCCAAAACGTCATGCAGTCGACCACACAGTTTTGTGATTCACCTTGCTGTGTCTGCTTTTTAACTATTTCCTTCATTTTCATGAGTCGTGACTTACCAATGGAAGATGAGAGCATTTTTAGCAATTAACTAACGTTGGTCTGGTGCTGCATGAACCTCCTCCTGCATAATACAAAAGTACGCTGTTTTGCGACATTGTGTTTATTGTGATTAACGATGCTTTCAGTAAACTATAGTGCACTGAGTGAACTCAGCTTTATGCTAGCTAGAGGTCAGATTCCGGAACAATTTTTTCAAACGCGAAAGCTCTTTATTCTGTAGAACACTGTAAGGACACGTTGTTTCTGCCACGGAATCGAAGTCACTAAAAAGGTGCCTAGGTAGATGTAAAAAATTACAAAAACGGTATCCATTTTTTTTTCTGAGAATCTATGATCATTTTTTATCAGTAGATTTCGCTTTAAGTCGTACGTTCTATCATCTGCTAATTGTGTATATTATTAATTTTTTTGACATTATAAATTTTGTTTTTGTTAATTTTTTTACAGGTAAAGCTTGTCCTGTAAATGAGTGAAGTAAAAAAAAAAATGGAAAGGAAATTATTTCTGTCCCTTAATTATTAGAAGAAGACGATGAGATTGTGTTTAAGAAAGGTTGACAAGCACTATAGTGACGAGCGCATTGGGCAACAGATTTGTAAGCCCATTGTGAATGCGTCTCAACAACACTAAAAACAAGCGATCATATTTTCATTCATGCCTTCACTATTATTTTGATTGACGCGATGTCTTTATCGAAAAAGTCGTCCACCACTGGTCTCTGGTGTTTGCGATTACTTTTTGCAATAATGACAATCTCTCACAATTATACCGCCCATAAAGCACATACTTTCAACGTGGAGAAAGCAGCTTACCATCGCATAATGATATTGTCACGACGTCAAAACAGAAGTCTTGCCGCAGAGATGAGACACCAAAAGAAGGTCAGTCTCTTTAAAAGAACGCGCAAGCGAGTTCTTCTTTTTTGTCCATTTAATAGTCCTTCATGGCACATGCACAACTGCCATCGTCTCTATAGTACTAAGACTGTAAACTTCACGGAATGAAATACTTTAACCTTCGTTAGCAATTAAATCGGTTTGTCCACTTGTGCCACAGACGAAGCAAAAGGCTGAAGCGGCATTTTACACTGCAAGGCTGAAAGTGACTGAAAAATGGCAAAAAGAGCTTATGTTAGAGTACGCAATTACGAATAGAACACACAGATACTTTTTAACGAGCACGAAAATCCTTCAAGGGAAATGTGTTACCATTAGCTTAATATTTTTCTAGGTGGCAGGTGTACGTGGTTTCATGTTACTTGCTCATGTGGATCGCGCTTGTACAGCTAATAGTTATGCGAAGCAGAATTCAATGGAAGAAATCAAAGAGATCATTTTATTGCTATAGCAACTATATTGACAGTCTCGGCTGTTTTTTTTTTCGCCATCGCCACCGCTGTTACTCGCCGTATATGTATGCATGTTTATATAAATGAAAACTCAAGAAAGAAAAAGAAATGAAAAACTTGCTACCGTATCTGCATGTTAATCTGCAAATGTCGCCGAAAGACTATTGTATTGCGTGTGGAAAGAGTAAACAAAAGATTTATTTGATGTTCTGTGCAAGAAAAACAGTGAATGGTATTCTTGAGGCGCTGCATTATTGTGCCTCGAGCGTGCAGAGGAGGCGAACAAGCGCATTAACTGACGTCACACGTGAGACATGAGCGTCATCCGCCATTTTTCTTGCAAACCGAAGCACGTGGCTCTGAGACGGGTGTGCGCGCCTGTCTCAGAGGTGATAAGGTGTAGAACGCAAGGGGACGTGTAGGTGCCACCACCGTCTCGTCTTATCAAAGCGTTGCAAACACTCGCCTTTTCGTGCAAGTGTTGCATAGTCAGCGCAGCGTGATAAGCGCTACGATCCTCAAGATTAGTTATGTATGCATTTTCTAGTAAAAGACGCACATGAAGATTATATACGTGTTGTTATGGTGCCCCAGACATGCGCAATAATTGCTTTTTAATTGACGATCGCACAAGTATGAACGCTAAATCTTGAGCAACATTGGTGGGTGCTGCGCATTGGGTCAGCCGTTTCAAGTACCCGGTGCTGTTAAGAGTGGACAAACAGCTAATGTACAGACAGACATACAGACATACAGACAGACAGACAAACAGACAGACAGACAGCCCAAACTTTTTGCGTCGAAGGTCCCCAAGAAAGACTATCGTCTCTAATGGCCGCATACGTTCAGCGCCCAGCTCGTCTGATGCGCCAACGGGCTTTTTTCGCACGCGTACTTTGCCTAGCGGAAAGCAGAGAGGGGGGGGGGGGGGGTGCACGCACACGCGTGTGCAGGCTTATGTTGTGGTGGAAAAAATTGTACGTCTTGGGCTTTCACCGGAACGATTGCGTTAGTTGCCGGGTCTACAAAGGTCACTTCGCTCGCTGCACTGGCCCCTTTTGCTAAAAGAGCGCACTTTTCATTCACAGCGAAGTATAACAACTTGGATATTTGTTGAATTGCACTCATCACTACTTGTGATTACATTTAGTGCGACGTTTCTGTTCTCAAAATTGTTGTCAAAATTTTTTTTAACACCGTGGGTGGTTCAACACGACACACCCTGATGCTATGTATGAACAGGTGTGGGCTTAGGAAACAACAAGAAAAAATCCAGCAACGACGCCCGATGAAGTTACAAGTTTTTAGATAAACAATAAAATAGCGTGTCAAATGAAAGCGTGCTTCTCAGCTCATTTAAACGTGGAAGTCGGTTTTGAAACGTCTTGTCTGAGCTTTGCAATCAGAGCTGAATGTCAAAATGGGTTTAAATGAAGGCATCTCTCATATATGTGGTGCGATTGAATATATCAGTTGCCTATAGAGTTAAGCGCTTCGAAGGTAGCAGGTTATTAGAATCGGGGTTTTACGTCCAAAAACCACGATATGTTATTGAGAGATGCCAAAGTGTAAGGCTTCGGAAATTTACACCATCTGGTTGTCTGTAACTGTCCCTGAATCTAAGGTATTTGCCATGTAGCATTTCACCTCAACAGAGGAGTGGCTTCTGAGGCCGGGATTCGATCTCGAAGCGTTCCGGTCAGCAGTCAAACACCGCAGTTAGACTATCACGGCGGACATTATTGCCATCAGCAAACATAAGTAACTCATCAATGTATATATGCGGCCGTCTAGCTGAAACACGAAACGCATTTTGATTGTATGCGAGGAAGTAGTGAGTACAGGACGGTGAATAGTTGTAAGTGAGCCTTAAACCAAAGAGTTTACGATGACCACCTAATGGAAACGTGGAAGGCCAAGCTCATCCTCGAGGACAAAGAAGACCAGCGTCAACTCGTCGCCAGGACCAAGAGGGCAGTCGAAGTCAAAGGGTTCCTGAACTAGAAAACCCTTACACCTTAGGGTGACACCGGGACTCGCTTGGAAGACTGTTTCTAAATAAACGTTTATTTCTCTCTCTCTTGCGTGTTTCGAGAGCTAAGAACTCCACTGCACGTTCTGAGTTCCGCATTTTCTGTATGCATGGTATACGTCTCTTCCGACACAAAACGCCCGTCTCTCAGCGAATATTCAAGCTATAAATAACAAAGTGACGCTGCGAGCCCAAACAATAGAACGCCTGGGAAACGCGCGGGGTGGAGCGAAGAGGCATTAAGAGTGTATGAGCACTCGATGCACAATTCATCAACGAACCCGCAATTTTTTCAGAACCGCAGCAATATATATACACACACATATATATGTACGCGTTAGGGCGCGCAATCCCGTTCTCCGGCAGAAGGCTCAATTTCCTGATCTCCCCCTTTTTTTTTCTGTCTCTCCTTTTCTACAAAACAGTCACCTTTTTGCAACTTCAAAAAGACAACGTTTGTGGCAGGAATTTGAGCGGTGAACTGGAATCGTATGGCCGGTACCACAGCAAAGGGTTTGGCGTTACAGAAACGTCCACGAACAGCAACGGCGCTCTTGAAAAATTCCTGTCTGGAGGAATGCATCTTTTTCGTCTCCGTGGATACAGTCGTTCCTGCATTTTCTGCTGTGTGTGTTCCCGTGGCATGTTCCAGTAACAACTGTGGCACGTTTGACGCTACGCTCGAACCGATTGCCTTGGCATGCCTGAAAAAGAACATTCTGATTCCCCATTGTATAGTGTCAGTCGTTGATGGACGGGCAGGTGTTTGGACAATGAACAGTTTCATGGAGCCTGTAATTCTGCCAGGCGGCATGAAACTTGCAGTATTTAGACGCGAATCATGTACGACGCTGGTTGCGCTTGTTGATGCTACAAACCAAAATGAACATCGACGCTTAGAAAGTTCAGAAGATGCCCAATGGCTACAAATGATCAGCAAGTCACTTGACCAAAGCGAATGTCATACACTGCTCGACGTTCTATATAAGCACTCGAAAGTGTTCGATTTTTCTGAATACAGCCAAAGGCCCTTAATTTCAGCGTCCCGGATACGTCATCAGATCTACACCGAGTCGGCGCATTCCATTAGGCAGAAACCTTACCGAGTGGCACCATCGGAGCGCAAGATTATTGATGAGCAAGTCCAAGAAATGCTGGAAAAGGAAATAATACAGGAATCGGCAAGTCCGTGGGCTGCTCCCGTCATTCTAGTGAAGAAGAAGGACGGTGCGTGGAGATTTTGCGTTGACTACCGCCGACTGAAATCTGTTACCAAGAAAGACGTCTATCCACTGCCGCGCATCGATGACGCTCTAGACTGCCTGCATTCCGCGTCCTACTTTTCATCTGTCGACCTGAGATCAGGTTACTGGCTAATTCCGATGCACGCAGCTGACAAAAAAAAAAAGACGGCATTTGTTACGACCGACGGACTTTACGAGTTCAACGTTATGCCATTCGGATTATGTAATGCTCCTCCGACATTCGAAAGATTTATGGACTCTATATTGCGTGGTTTAAAATGACATATATGCATGTGTTACCTTGATGATGTCGTAATTTTTGGACGTACGTTTGAGGAGCACAACACTCGCCTAGACATCGTGCTCAGCTGCATTGAAAAAGCTGGCCTTGTATTGAATTCAAAAAAGTGGCACTTTGGCGAGCGACAGACATTGGTGTTAGGACATCTCGTTGACAAAGATGGCATTAGACCTGACCCACAAAAGACAGCGGCCGTTGAATCGTTCGAGCATCCTAAATCTGTGAAACAACTGCGTAGCTTCATCGGGCTCTGCTCGTATTTCCGCCGGCTCGTACCCAAGTTTGCGGATATCGTTCACCCCCTGACGAGCCTTCTACGCAAGAACAGCCCGTTTCAGTGGACCTCCGAGTGTGATGCCGCTTTTCACAAGCTGAAGTGTTTGTTAACTTCGCAGCCAATACTTCGGCACTTCAATCCTTTGTCGCCCACGGAAATTCACACAGACGCAAGTGACATCGGTATCGGTGCCGTTCTCGTTCAGCGTTCTGGCAAGAAGGAACACGTTGTGGCGTACGCAAGTCGTTCTTTAAGCAAGCCTGAACGCAACTACACAGTGACCGAACAGGAATGCCTAGCGGTAGTCTTTGCCGTGCAACGGTTTCGCTCATACATCTATGGTCGCCCGTTCACTATCGTCACAGATCACCATTCCCTGTGTTGGCTGGTCAACCTTCGTGACCCATCCGGCCGCCTCGCACGATGGGCCATTCGTTGGCAAGAACATGTCCTCACCATTTCACACAAGACTGGCCGTCTACACGCTGATGCGGATTGCCTCTCCAGAATGCCGCTACCATCGACAGATTGTGAAGGCGATAACTTTGACCACTTTATCGCTTCTCTGTCGTATGGCTTTCCTGATGCCGTGACTTTTGCCGCTGAGCAGCCGAATGACCCAAGGTTGAAAGCTCTCTTCCCTGGAGCGAGAAATTCATTAAGCAAAGGCCGATTCTGCCTCAGAAATGGTCTTCTTTACCAGAGAAACTTGTCCACGACGGGCGCCCGCTTTCTGCTAGTTGTTCCTGCGTCCCTCCAAACGTCTGTTCTGCGTCTCACGCATGATGACCCCACCTCTGGCCATCTAGGCATCGCTTGAGCACTTAGTCGCACGAAAGAGCGGTTCTATTGGCCGAAAATGAGCAAGACAATTCAGAACTACGTGGCCAGCTGTACGCAGTGCCAGAGCCACAAGCGGTCCTCCTCGAGCCCAGTTGGTCACCTGCAACCTGTAAAGCCTCCCGGTTCCCCTTTTGAAAAGGTCAGCATTGATCTGATGGGACCATTTCCACGCTCCTCAAAACGTAACCGGTGGATAATTGTATGCGCCGACTACCTGACGCGGTACTGCGAGACGGCTGCCTCCGCCACGGCAGTCTAGGTTTCGGAGTTCCTGTTGCATTCAGTCATCCTCCGACACGGACCTCCTCGCGTGATAATAAGCGACCGTGGACGACAATTTATCGCTGATGTTGTCGAATCATTACTTCGTTTGTGTGCCTCCAAGTTCCGACACTCAACTGCGTATCATCCACAAACTAACGGCCTCACCGAGCGCACAAACCGAACGTTGATCAACATGTTGGCAATGTACGTCGCCTGCGACCACAAAAACTGGGATGAAGTATTACCATTCGTCACGTACGCCTTCAACACGTCGAAACACGAAACGACAGGCTACAGCCCTTTCTATCTGCTCTACGCTCGCTCACCTCGACATACGCTGGACACTATCTTTCCTTTTGTCGTCCATGACGATTTAACAATTGCGGAAACTTTCTGTCGTGCGGAACAGACACGTCGATTTGCCTGCTTACGTACACTGGCAGCGCAAGAGTCCTCCAAAACTCGCTACGACAGTCAACACAGGCATGTAACCTATGCCCCCGGTGATCTAGTGTGGGTGTGGACCCCAATACGCAGACGTGGCTTGAGCCAAAAGCTACTGGCACACTACGCCGGTGCTTTCGTGATACTCCATCATCTCAGCGAGGTGAACTATGAAATTGCACGTGTCACCACTAGTGGCCGACGTTCATGCAAGACAGAGGTGACGCATGTTGCCCGCCTGAAGCCGTTTACACGAAGGATGCAAGAATGACTCACCCAGAGAGCTTCGTCTGAGACCGGAGGAATGATAAGAAGTATCACTACCAGGAAAAACAAGGGAAGCGTGGGTAGAGAATGAAGACGACGTTGCCTTTACTGCGATCCCTCTGAGTGGGTACGAGCCATGGCGGTGGAGATCATCATCATTATACTGTGATCGCGGACTCAGGGCCCATAAAAACCCCCATTAAGTTACCTTGCCTTGTGTAACAATATTATAAATAAGCGATCCCTTTTCGCCGAGAAGGCTAAATTTTATTCGCTTCCTCAAGCACACATTGCGTTGGAGAGTCTCGAAGCATCCAAACACTGTCCATATCGGTGAATTTGCCTAAACTGCGTTCGTACTAAACAATTCAGAGTGAGAGTAGGAATACGCTCTCGGGTGAGGAATATACAGCGAACCCGTGCGTGTGCTTTAGTTACGGTCCTGTTGACCGGCACACAATGCAGTATGGGTTAGTTTAACATACCTGGCAATCTTAACTTGTCCGTAGTCGACATTGAGATCCAAGCTAATCTATTGCTGCCATTCACTAAGAAAGAAAGCGTAGCAAGAAAGACGAGACTTGAGAGCCAAAGCAAAAAAAAAATTGAGAAAAAGAAGAAAATAATAAATACATAAACAAATAAATGACTAGATAAATAAATAAGAAACTATCTAGATAGATAGGCAAGCAATAGTAATAGAACTCCAATACAGTATAACATGCCCAGGAACCGATAAAATCTGGAAATCAGGACACCCGGCGCAGACAATACGCGTGCCTCTGTAATACAATCGATGCCAGTGGGATGGCGCCACTGTCTTGGACGTTTAGAGGAGCGACAACAAATGCTGTGTGTGCTATAAGTTCATCATAGTATAGCTGCTTTTGGCTTGTAGGTATTTAGATTGCATAAAGTTTACACAAAGTGTACATGAAGATCCAGTAACTTTTCTTTTACTTCGCATCAAAAGGAAACTTGAACACAAACGCTATGTGTTTAAACACTTCTTAGCAGACACTAAAGAGAGCAAAAGTATCTCGTCGGGACATTATTTTACGTGCGATTCACCTTCACTTCACCTTTACGTTTAATCAGCAATTAAAGTAGTATGCTTGCTTGCACTGGTTTGTGCTGCATGGTAGACGAAGGCTAAAACAGTGCGAAGGACGGTACAATTGAGAAGGGAACACAAACACGGGGAACACAACATGTTTCTATATATTGCACTTGTTTTGCATTGAAAATTCGTTGCTAGTCCAATGCCGTGTTTGTGTTTCCTTCTCGATTGTCCCGCTCTTCGCGCTCTTTTAGCCTTCGTCTAATTAGCTTGAGTTATCTAGCATTTCATTAAAACTTATTAGCTTTGACATTTGATTCAATCTTAATTCGAATTTAATTCCCTTGCGTATGCCTAGTTCTGAAGCTTATTCCCATTCGCATTTCAATTACCTTTATCAGCTATACTTTATAGGGAAGTAGCTTGTAATTTACTCTTACTTTTTATTTGGTTTCCTTTAATTCACCGTAAATTACATTTGCTTCACGTAAATAAACAATTCTATCGGGCCTGTTGGCACAGCAGCACTAACCTGATGTTTCACAACCTCGAGGATCGACCTACCGATGCTGAACACTGGTACTGTTCAGGTCAAGACACGGACCAAAAATCGTTTCGGGGAGGTGGTGGGGAAAAACTACCCTTTAAGTAAGTTTGTGTGTTTATATGTGCGCGTGTATATATACACAACAAATGAATGAAAAAACTTTATCCGTGCTATGGCAGTGGCCCACGTTCACGTCACCAGACGCCGGATTGCCCCGCCACGGTGATCTAGTGGCTAAGGTACTTGGCTGCTGATCCGCAGGTCGCGGGATCGAATCCCGGCTGTGGCGGCTGCATTTCCGATGGAGGCGGATATTTTGCATGTCCGTGTACTCAGATTTGGGTGCACGTTAAAGAACGACATGTGGTCGAAATTTCCGCAGCCCTCCACTACGGCGTCTCTCATAAACATACGGTTGTTTTGGGACGTTAAACCCCACAGATCCATCAATCAATCAGACGCCGAATTTGTTCCTAATGACCATCTAAGGCTTTCGTCTTAACAAAATACAAAGGCGTACGCTGTACCGCATAACATCGGGGGGCCTAACTCACCGGACAAAGACATTATCAGGTAATTCGTGAATGACAGAAGAAATGAAGGCGTAGATAAGCGATATGTGTCAAAAGTTTGTTTCACGCTTTAGTCATTAGAATTTCGTACGCAATATCAGTACCTATTTGGATCTGCTAAATATGATTGACACGAAATGAACAAGTGATTTTTTTTTACAGTACCGCTGTACAACGTGCGTAAAAGCACGTTTTTGATTCGTCGAGCAAGGTCGCATAATGAATGCCATTAAGCATTTCTCATGTTTTTGCAGTGCTTTCGTTAACAAAAATAAACAACTTTCTTTAATAATCAATCCTATTCGCCGAAGTTATGAAAGAACGTAGCACACTCTTCGATTTCATGGTCCACCGCTTTTGTTGGGGACCGCAAAGCAGCTTTTAAGCAGCATCCAGTGTAGGGTAGCGCTCAATATGACTTGAAACGTGGGAGCGCGTGGCCTAACGTGTTCAAGATTGCGCATGGCTTCAAGTAGCCCTTATTTCCATTAATAAACTTGTTTCTCCCACTTAGGTATGATTCTAAAATCAGAAAATAGTGTTTAGTTCTTGAAATAAAAACAAGTTGAGGCCATGCGCAGCCTTCGAACACGTGAGGCCATGCGCTCCCATGTTTGCAAGTATGATGAGCGCGCCTGCACGCTTTTTTGAGTTACATTCATTGATGTTAGAGCATGACGGCATTGATGGAGCTGCCGGTGCACGTTTTAGCAGAAAGTTGGATCAGATTGCTGTGAAAATAGCTTACTTTTCTTTATATCTCTCTGAAGTAATCTCACATTAACAAACTAACGAAACTGAGTTGCCTCAAGTGCTCGCCATAGTCTATAGCATCTGCTTCGTCCACACGGAAGCGTATAAAAAATCTTCCCTGGAAGAACTTGTGTAGGTATCTTTCCGGTCTCTCATAGCTGTACGTAGCGACACGGTTTTCGCATTGCGCGCTTTTTCCTGACTTCTGCCGCTGCTTCCCACGCACTGCTAACTCGCTAAAGAATGCTGCGCACCAGCTGTGCTTCCACGACTGCTCGCACAAGTTCTCCGCTACAGAATGGCCAATTGCGTCTCAGCAACCGTTTCCTATGCACGTCTAGCTGAACATACAGGAGAAACAGACAGCTTCGTTGAACACGGCGAGAGCGAATAAGTCGCTTGTGCGGCCATGCATTCAGACAGAGATCATGATGATGCGTAGTTCGGACTACAGTATAGTAGAGTCTTTTTGTTCGAAAGTGTTTTCTTCGTTGAGAGTGCTCCGTGTGATGTGTATTGAGGTCGCTACGGAGCCCTTTGGCAACCGCAGAGCACGTGTCGCTCCTGCGTGACGGGATGCCTACGCATGCCCCACGAGCGCAGCCAGCTATGCCATTGGCCTATATCACCCGTCAGCCGGAAATTGAATCGGCCTCGTTCGATGCCTGACGCTTCCTCCGCTCGAGTTGATGCCCTTATAACTGCATGCCCCTTTTTGCCTTGTAGTCAACCGTTGTCCCGTCTTGCGGATCTTCTCGATCAGTTGCAACTTCTCGGTTGCCTATTCCGTTCTTTATGACTTGTGCCTGCCTTCTTTTTTGATTCAATGGGCTCAACCTTGAGAATGCAGACAACTTGAAACGAATGACAGTCACTGAAAGCGTGCCACTTTGTATATATCTTTCAGGGGCTACTTAGTTAGAACATACAGTAAAATAGATCAGAACCTCATTAGAATGGCTTGCCGGCTATATTTAACTTTCCCCTTTTTCATTATTTTTTTAACCGCGTCAGTTGACTTGTCTCTTCTTCATCACTAGACGTTCTACCAACATCTTCTAACAAACTTTAAAGAATTCTTACTATTCTCTTACAATGTATTTCATCACATTATGCCTTGCGAATGGGGGTAGGCCTCGGGGCATAATGCAATCACGCCCATGCCATTTGCAAGAATATCAGGGCATGCAGCCTCCAACGCCCGTGCCTAGAAGAGGCACAATAAAAGGGTCTGCGAAATGAAAAGAAACAGTTCTCATTCATC
This sequence comes from Rhipicephalus microplus, assembly GCF_043290135.1. Classification (NCBI taxonomy): domain Eukaryota; kingdom Metazoa; phylum Arthropoda; class Arachnida; order Ixodida; family Ixodidae; genus Rhipicephalus; species Rhipicephalus microplus. Next base: position 70,466,848 of record NC_134703.1, read on the forward strand.
TGAAACGGGCCGTAGGGTACAAATAGTTCATTATTGTCCAGAAAGAAGGCTTCATAGTCAACGGAATGTTCATTCTGGTCTCAAGAACGCAGCCAAGCTGCACATTTGTTCACACTGTTGGTCGGCCATTTGAATAAGCCAGGACGTTGCCATGCTTACGGTACAGATTCCAGTGATTCCGAGACATGCCATCTTCACACAAGTATATTTTATTACTGTAATTGCGTGTAATATGATTCGCTTATTCGAAGACAGAAGCAGGAGTGCAGAGAAACGACGTCTCGGTCAAAGTGCACATTACCCTGTGTCTCGCAATTAAAAGACACTTTTCGCATCGTATGAGACGTGAACGCGTTCGATTTGAATCCTGAAAAATGGATCGTGTCGTTAGCTGCTTTAAATTTAAAAAGTTTACTGAGGATTATGCACAGAAAGTAACTTTATGACCATTCCTTTGTTTTCCTTCTTTCACACGATGTCGTTTCAACCAAAGGAATTCCATTTCTTGCCCTTAGACGACCCTGAGTTGCAACTCCAGTTTATATTCTTCATCTTCCGACGTAGCATAGTTGACATTGGGATTTATTTCGCGAACGCATTCTGACCTGCCTATACGTTTTCTTCCATTCTTTATTTGCCCAGTTAGTTCCGGGCCATGACGATTGCGATAGCATTGGCAAGAGTGCTCGGCGAGCAAGCACAAATCGTTCTTGTAACAGGCTTCAGAAAACGTCTCTTTGCCTAAAGCGTCGCGCTCTGTATCCTGCACCCGCGCCCTTCGGTTCTTACCGACGCATGCACGCCACTTCTTTACAAGAAAGAAATTGTTGTAGAGACCATGCGCTCTTCTTGTACCAGCGCCTCTCTTGCAGTGACATTTTCTTTCTTTTTAGTTAACCCAGTCGGTCGCCTAAGCTAAGGGTGATCCCGCAAGAGGCGACCCGTTATGGCGCCATGCTACGGCACTGGTATAAGGGAAGCAGAGGTGCGCGCTTCAATAGCCTTGCTCCCTTTGAAGGCTTGCACGACTTCTCTCTTGCTGACCCCGTGCACCGTCGAGCGGAAAGTGATGAGGGAAAAGGTCGCCCCAGCTGCTGCATTTTAAGAGAAGTGCGCCGATTGTGCAGACCTGCTCGGAGAAAGGGCCTCCCGCTCCTTTCGCTGCAGGCAGCTCAAGTTTGTTGGGTCGAAGCCTCGCAGAAGACGAAGGCCTCCAGAGAAAGCGATCAGGTTTCGCACTGGTGCCGTATAAAGTGTCTTATGTTTTCATAATTTTTTTTTCTCACGGCCACTATTCCTACTTCGAGCGCCGGGCTTTTTCCGACTTTGAGTTGCGCTCACCGCTACCTCGCGCTCTCCAAGTCAGCTTTCTCGTTCTGGCACAAAAGGGGGAGAGGGACACCGATTTCCGAAGTGCGGAAGCTGCAATCGATAATCGATTATACCGGAGCTCGCATTAATTGGTCGATGAAAGCGTTTCTCGTGCTTCGGCATGTACGAGAATACTAAAAAAAAAGGGGGAGATGGCACCGAGAAGGCGGCCCGCTCTAAACAAAAGAAGCCGTGCCGGCGAGTCCTTGCTGCCTCCTGACAACTTAGCGTGGCAGGACGCCTAGTCCAAAATGCATCAGTCAAAACATGTCACAATCTGGAATATTCTTTTACTTTCCCCTAATGACAGGCCTGGTGCATCAGCGTCGGCCGAAAGGCGACAGCACGGTGCTTCTATCGTCGGCGTGAGCTCTTCTGAATGGCTAAACGCTGTACGGTGAATTTCCCATTATGTCTAGCGTTTTTTAGCTGGGCACCAAAATGATTCTATCGCATGCAGCTTTGGAAATGAAGCAGGCATAAAAGAAGCAAGGAGGTAATAATCGAATACCGTCACAGAATGTCGATGCTGGGCTTTGAAGAGAGGTCGTGCACGCACGTGGAACGGTTTAGATTTCATATAATAATAATAATAATAATAATAATAATAATAATAATAATAATAATAATAATAATAATAATAATAATAATAATAATAATAATAATAATAATAATAATAATAATAATAATAATAATAATAATAATAATAATAATAATAATAATAATAATAATAATAATAATAATAATAATAATAATAATAATAATATTTACTATTGGCATTATTATTATTATTATTATTATTATTATTATTATTATTATTATATTTACTGCTCCAGTGGTCGAATAAAGCTAGAGTACCCTGCCAGAAGGGCCCATAGTTCTATTATTAACAATTCGGCCTTTTTTTGGTTAAAACAGACCACAGCCAGTGCGTCTACTCCTCATTCTCTTAACAACAGTGCATACTTAAAAAAGCATGGGAGCACAATCTAGCTAGGTAGAAACCATTTAATTTATAAAGAATGTAGGTCTTATGGGCGCAAGCCAGTTTTCATCAGGGCAAAGACCCCGAAATGGAACTCATGAACAATTATTGTCCCTAACATTGTCCTTCGCGTGCATACCTTGTCACAGCACGTTGCCTGCGTATGTTCGAGAGTCCCAATTTTTCTCTTTTTTCGTTCTAAAGGACCAGTGATTAGGTGGTGCAGTGCTGCACACGCGTGGGTATTCACCACACTTTTCCTGTATGAAGCGTTATTTCACAATACCTAGTTTTTATTAGTCGTCTGGCTTTAACGTAACAATGTAGAAAAGTATCCCACAGGCCATTTAAAGCAAAATTATAGTTGCTTCGTTATTACCGCATGGCTTTGATACAGCTCATTTACTCTTTCATTGAGTGGAAAGGGGAGTCAGGCTTTCTGGGAGCCCAAAAATATTGTTACAATTATGTTTACAGGCTATCCACAAATAGAAATAACCCAACGGCTCATACGGTGGTTGTTGTCTTTTCAAAAATAAATGGCATCATCATCCATTTCTTGACAAGCGTCGCAAATGCAAGTATCGCAGTTATAAAAAGGAGAGGTTTCACACGCTTGATTTCCTTCCCGGTGCTGCACCCATGTCTGCACCCGGCTGCAACTGATCAAACTGAGCATTTCTCCTTTTGCACTAACGCACACACGCTCGGAGGTTAGTACTCAATCTAAATACAGAACAGATAAAATTATACAGAAAGAAATATAAAAATTAGCGAAAGGACAAAAAAGAATCATGCCGTTTGATACCTTGTACTTGTAGAAAGAAAAATGAGAAAGAAAGATGGAAAATTTGCAGAGAGAAGAGCAGGCGTGCCGGAACAAAGAAGAGAAAGGGAAGATGAGGAGCGGGAGTACCGTAGTCTGTCCAATAAGCCACTGTCACGCGACACTTGCGATAGGGCCCTCATCAATTCTCAGTGTGACAAGACAGGAGCCTGTTGTTTAGATGCTAACGCGGTCACTAGCGGCAGCCTGTCACCGCCGTAGCGACTACAACGACAAAGAACGTAATTCATAGTTTTCTTAATAGCACAATGGTTACAAGTAGCACTGTGCTTCGTGCCGATGGAGACTACGAAAAAATTGGTTAATGAAACATCAAGGCATAGTCCAGAAAAACACCGCTGTATGAAGTCCATATAGTTCGGATGGCCCTATTCTGTATATAAAATTCCTCCAAGTGCATATGCACCCCCCCCCCTCTCTCTCTACCGTCCACTATCTTTATGCCATCTATATTTTCTTCCAGTGCAGGGCATTCTTCGTCATATACTTGCATCTTAATTTTGCTTTTCTGTCTCCCCTGTTTGTGTTTTTCAATGGTACTTTGAGAGAAAATGTCGAAGTTTGTAAGTGCACGCACCTTACACATACATGGCCGTGATGTTGCCGTCGGTCTACTTTTTTACCTGCAGCTATCCAGAGAGCTGAAAGAAAGTAAATGTGCATGTTTTCCGCGCACCATGTTCTTCATGAAATGGGTGGTCCCGCTTGAGAACCGTCACATATCTGGCGCCACAGCGTATCTATCGCTTGGCCGTACTCGTGTACTTCCCTACGAATGTGGCACTCGTTATCAAGAACTGCAAACAAGGGCCTCGTCGGCTCTGTTGGCAAGGTTAACGGCAATTAGGCACAAGCCTGAAAGCTTTCTGGGCACGTTCTATGCTATCGTGGCTTGGCTGACAGAAGAGAACTGGGAGTGGGACTCCTTATCCACAAAAACGTAGCTGGCCACATAGAGGAATACTATAGCATTAATAAAAAGATGGTAGGTATCGTAATTAAACTCAATAAGAGATGCAAGATGAAGGTGATACAGGCTTACGTGCCTACATCCAGCCATGAAGACACATCAGTTGAAAGCTTCTATGAAGACGTGGAATTGGCAATGAGTAAGGTAAAAACACAGTATACTATACTGACGGGAGACTTCAATGCCAAGGTGGGGAAGAAGCAGACTGGAGACCAGGCTGTAGGAGATTACGGCATCGGTACTAGAAGTGCCAGAGGGGAGCTGTTGGTTAAATTCGCAGAACGCAATAATTTACGGATATTGAATACCTTCTACCGAAAACGGGGGAACTGTAAGTGGACACAGAGGAGCCGTTATGGCGAAAGTAAGAACGAAATAGACTTTATATTGAGTGCACACCCAGGCATCGTGCAGGATGTGGAAGTGGCTAGCAAGGTAGGATGCAGTGACCATAGAATGGTACGGTCTCGAATTCGTGTAAACTGGAAGAAGGAACGACAGAAACTGATACGCAAGAAGCCAAACAATGAGCTAGCACTGAGAGGGAAAACAAAGGGAGTTCAGAATTTTGCTTCAGAACAGGTACTCGGCTCTTATCGAGGAAACTAGTCTTAGCGTTGACACAATAAATGGAAATCTGACCAGTATCATTACGAAGTGTGCAGTGGAAGTTGGAGGTATGGTAGTTAGACAAGACACTTGCAAGCTGTCTCAGGAAACGGACAACCTCACTAAAAAGCGTCAATGCATGAAAGCCTCAAATACAACAGACAAAATAGAGTTGGCAGAGTTTTCGAAATTGAATAATAAGCGCAAGGTATCCGATGCAAGAAGGTATATAACGGAGATAATTGAACACGATCTGAAGAACAGAGGAAGCGTCAAAGCAGTGAAGAGGAAACTTTGGATAAACAAAAGTCAGATGTACGCGGTAAGGGACAAAGAAGGCAAAAAAACTAGTTAAAAGATAGGATAGTTAAAATAGCGGAGGAGTTTTACAGAGATATGTATAGTAGTCGGCACAACCACGACTTTACTATAAGAACTAGCAGTAACCCAGATGGCACCCCACCAATATTGATAGAAGTCAGAAAAGCCTTGGAGAGCATGGAAAGAGGGAAAGCTGCTGGTGAGGATGAGGTAACATCAGATCTGTTTAAAGATGGAAGACAAATTGTGTTGGAAAAACTAGCTACCCTTGTTGCTAGCTGTATCCTGACGGGAAGAGTACCAGAATCTTGGAAGAATGCTAACATCATGTTAATACATAAGAAAGGAGATGACAAGGACGAGAAGAATTACATGCCGTTCAGCTTGCTCTCCGTCGTATGCAAGCTATTTACGAAGGTACTTGCTAAGAGAATCAAGGCAACATAAGAATTCAATCAACCAAAGGAACAAGCAGAATTTCGAACAGGCTACTTAACAATCGACTACATTCATACTATCAATCAGGTAGTAGAGAATACTTAGAATACAGCCAACAACTATACATCACCTTCATAGATCACGAGAAGGCGTTCGATTCAGTAGAAATATCAGCAGTCATGCATACATTGTGAAATCAGTGCGTCGACGAAGCATATATAAACGTCCTGGAATAAATCTACCGGGGATCAACTGCTACCATAGATCTTCATAAACAAAGCAACAGAATACCATTCAGGAAGGGTGTAAGGCAGAGGGATACAATTTTATCAATGCTATTTACCGCGTGCTTACAGGAGGTGTTCAAAAACCTACAATGGGACAAGTTAGGAATAAGAGTTAATGTATAGTACCTTAGTAACCTGCGTTTCTCCGATGACATTGCATTGTTGAGTAACTAAGGGGACAAATTGCAACTCATGATTACGGAGTTAGACAAGGAGAGCTGGAAGGTAAATCTTAAATATAATCTGCAGAAAACGAAAGTAATTTACAACAACCTCAGAAGAGAACAGCGCCTCGAGCTAGGTAATACTGCACTTAGAGTTGTAAAAGACTATGTGTATTAAGGGCAGGTAATAACCACGGAGCCTAACCACAAGATTAAAGCAACTGGAAGAATAAGAACGGGGTGGAGCACATTTGGCAAGCACTCTTAAATCATGACAGTTAGATTGCCACTACCCTCCAAGAGGAAGGTATATAACAGCTGCATCTTGCTGGTACTCAGCTACGGAGAAGAGACTAGGAGACTTACAAAGAGGGTTCAGTTTAAATTGAAGACGACGCAGCGAGGACTGGAAAGGGAAATGGTAGGTGTAACCTTAAGAGACAAGAAGAGAGCAGAGTGGATCAGGGAACAAACTGTGGTTAAGGATATCAAAGTTGAAATCAAGATGAGGAAATGTACATGCGCCGGACATGTAGCGCGTTGACAGGATGACCGCTGGTCACTAAAGGTAACTGGATTCCCAGCAAAGGCAACAGGATTAGGGGGAGACGGAAAGTTAGGAGGGCAGATGAGATTAAGAAGTTTGCGGGTATAAAATGGCAGCAGCAAGCACAGGACCGAGTTGACTGGCGGAACATGGGAAAAGTCTTTATCCTGCAGTGGACGTAGACAGGCTGCTGCTGCTGCTGATGATGATGATGATGATGTGATCAACGCTCACACGACATTGTTAAAAATTGGGAAGGGCATACGTGCACCAACAGTTTCCGTGGCAAGAGACGTCCCCAGAGCGCTAGACTGCTGTACAGTGGGTTTCGTAAAGAAAACTCAGCAGGCACACACTGTCTCAAGATGGCACGTGTAGAGTCACACGCAATGTCAACGCAAAACTACAGAAAACAAAAAATGCTCCTTGTTATCAAATCACAATTTCCCATGGAAACCTGCGTCTCTCCCCTCCCCCTTTTTTTTCTCTAACACTGCAAAGCTTGCGCTGGCACCAGCTGGCTGTGAGGTGAATGAAGCTCTGGACAATGAATGAAGCTCTAGCAGGAAGGGTAGACTAAAGAACGGCAAGCTCGAGAATAATGTTTCGGAAGAAACAAGCCCTTGGAAGGAAATCGGGGCACGCGGCATTCTTTCTGGCTCAATCATTCGTTCGCGTTGCAGCTCTGCGGCTGGCAGCTGGCTGGGGTTCAGGTACTGAAGGATGACGAATCGAATAGCACTAGGAGTCCACTGAGCTTCTCGTGGGGGTGCATTCTACATGAAATATGTTGCTTCCTACTCTCCTAGCAGCAGCTATGTCATATCCTTTCAGACTGCACTCCACCGTGTGTGCAGGCGTCGTTAAACTTTTAAAAAACAGTAGGTCTAAAAAATCACAGCATATACAAGGTGTGCATGTCGATGAGTGGGGGGAAGCATCCGTCCATTCGTTCGTCTTTTCTTGCTTTCGTCCGTCCATGCATCCGTCTGTGCGACCGTCCGTGCGTCCTTCAATCCACCCGTCCATGCGTCCGTTCGTGCCTTCGTCCGTCTGTGCATCCGTCCGGCCGTGCGTCTATCCATCCATGTGTCCATCAATCCATCCGTGCGTCCGTCCGTGCACCTGTCTGTCTGTCTGTCTGTCTGTCAGTCTGTCTGTCTGTCTGTCTCTCTGTCTGTCTGTCTGTCTGTCAGTCTGTCTGTCTATCTGTCTGTCTGTTTGTCTGTCTCTCTGTCTGTCTGTCTGTCTGTCTGTCTGTCTGTCCGTACATCCGTCCGTCCAGCCATCTAGTGAACACCCCAAGTACTGCCATCTCGCATCTTTCATCAGATATTCAGCATATAGAAGTAACACCATCCAGCGGACATTCCAAGGACTAAACGAGAGGTGGCACTCGTGCACTTTCTTACGGCCTGCGCTTCGTGTCTACTTCCCACCTTTCACCGCTTCTAGTTCATGGCTATATACTAGTTCACTATATTCATGGCACTGTGGCTCAAACCTCGCCAAACCTTGCTAAAACCAAGGGGGTTACGCCCAGCGAGTTCGTGGCAACCCTTTGAGGTCAGATAGTGCTCAAAGTGCGTCCTTCTGATTGCAGTTATTAAATGCGAAACATCTCTCAACCATCTTCGGCGAGTTTGAGTATATCTATCTATCTATCTATCTATCTATCTATCTATCTATCTATCTATCTATCTATCTATCTATCTATCTATCTATCTATCTATCTATCTATCTATCTATCTATCTATCTATCTATCTATCTATCTATCTATCTATCTATCTATCTATCTATCTATCTATCTATCTATCTATCTATCTATCTATCTATCTATCTATCTATCTATTTTCTTACATATAGATGCTCTCGTTATTGCTTCTTTTAAATCAAAATTAGTAAACAAAAAGATAAGAGGGTTAGACCAATATGTCCGACTGTTTGTAACATGAATAACGTGAAAATCCCGTGGCGTGTGTTGTCCATCTCTTCTTTTCTGACACGCGTGACACATACCCGTATGAAAGGGTGCGCGGCATGCGCCACAGGTGTTAAACAGTTTATATCTACCGAAGAACGGTGGCATCGGCCATTGGTAAGTTAAATGCGATAGCGTTAAAAAAAGAAAACAATGTTTCCGTGTCGGCCCGACGCATGCAAAAAATAAACATCATGGTCACAGAGGAACTCTGCGTGCCAATCAAGCAATCTACCATGGAGCCACGCCAGGTCTCGAAATTGCTTTGGAAGAAGCCCCCTTGCAAACGTAATTTTGGTGAAACGTCAATTGTGGCAGCAGCCAGGCTATATAATATATAAATATTACATATGTACTCATGTGATACAGGCGTCACGTTGATTTAGCGCCAGTTGTACACTTGAAGGCCATCCGCTGAAGCTGGTCTACGTAGCGCTAGCCAGGACCACCATCCTCGCAAGCACAAACGCTACATATGCGCTTACTGTATCTGGTGTAGGTAAAACTCATGTTGCTCTTGGCTTAGTTACACAATTGCAAACTGGCCATATAAAACTCATGTGACTATTCGGCATAAGGGTGTGCGTAAAACATTGGTGCATGTATGTAACATCATTTCGTAAAATTTTGCCCAATAAAAAAACGACATCAAGTCACTTTGCCTCCGCATGCTTTGCATAACACCGATTGTCATGGGGCGTGGGACGTGCCGAGTTTTGTACGTCTCCATGGTAACGTGCCGCACAATAGATGATGGATGAGAAATTTTATCGAGGTCCTGAAAAATTCCACCCCCGTTTCAATGGTGGAGAATCGCGGCCGCTCCCACGTAGGGACGGTGGGGCCTAGCCTTACCGCCACTTCGTTGGCCTTTTGCTCAGATTTGAGTTTGCGCTTTTTGCGATAGACTGGCATTTCTGAACTGTTGTAGCCAGAACGCCTTTTCTGTGTGCGTTTTTGTTTCTCCTGAGTGCACGTGCGTTTTTTTGCTCTCTCTCCGCACCCTGTTTCTTGCCTCTATTTCCCCACCCCCAGTGCTCGGTAGCAAACCGGATGCCAATATTTCGTTAATCGGCTGGCCTTCCTTTCTCTCTCTATCTCTGAGTTGCAGGAGAACCAGGCTCTTGATTTTGAAATGAAAGTCATTATTCAGAAAATTCTCGATGTTTTCATTATAAAGAGGGGTACCTCCATAGCATGTGGCTAAAATCACTGCAATCGTAACAGTCCGAACAAAGTACTGAAATGTCGCAGTAATGACTAAGTGAAGAGACTGGGGTCGGTTCTCGTCTAAAGCATGTGATTGGAGATTGGCTGCGGCCTAAAGAACTTTTCGTTTAGCAGTGAAAATCACCTACGTCCCATCTGGTAGTGTTTTGAGACCCCACTCATGACTGTATTAAATGTTTCTAATATGGGGCTCGAGGCTGATTCTTCTGTCTGAGCCGCACAAGTCCCATTGGGGTAGGTGAAACCTCACGTCTTGAAGTGAGCGAGCTCGTTGACACTGGGAAGTCCCCTACCTTCGAACCAAGGTGAGCAGGGAACCAAGTGATAGTTCCAGAAGAATAGAAACTCACTACAGCAAAGAGGATGCGGAAAGAAAATGCTGACTTACCTTGTTGAGAAACATTGAAATAAAATGTTTTTTACTCTGTGTTTTTTGTTTTTTTTAATTGTTCAATGAAATATACCTGATACCCACAACAAAACTAATATATGGGCCTTTATGTATCAAATTCACACTGTACTTATGAGAGACGCAGTACTGGAGGGTTCCGAAAATTCTGACCGTTTGTTGTTCTTTAACGTGCACTGGCATGGCACAGTACATGGGCTGTACCATGTCGCCTTCATTGAAATGCGACCACCGCAGTGGGGATCGAGCCCGTGACCTTCGGGTCAGCAGCCGAGCACCTTAGCCACTGACAGGCCGATGCATACTGCTGACATCTAGGTCGCGGCTTCGATCCCGGTGGCGGCGGTCACATTTCGATGGAGGCGAAATGCTGTGTGCTGTGTGATGTCACTGCACGGTAGAAATTGTATGCTTCCACTTTACTAACGGACACGCACAAGGACACCATAGAGAGAGAAAGACAGGACAACCGCTGGACTTTTATTAGTTTTTAATGAAAGAATGTATAGCACTCGCCTGCGCAGACGGAGGTGCCACGTCACATAAAAAACTTTCTCACAAAGAACTTCCCCGCTGCCTATCTCTGCCGACTGCTCGGACGTGGATTTCGCTTGCACATATAGTCAAATTCTTTTTTTTTCGACAATGCGATGGATGAAGTGCTGACACACGCGTCACCCGCCGTGCAAACTGCCAGAGCCTCTTCCATTTCCTTTTGATTTTGTTCCCCTCCAAAGTCTATCACAAAAGTTGAGCCCCAGGCAAAGATACAACCTTTGCATTTTTGCCAATGCATCGCCAATAAAGCTGTCTTTCTTCTAAAGTGATCGAACAGCCGTGAACAGTCGTACAACTATATAGTTCATACAACAGTACGAACATTCATACCAGCAGCCATACGTTCAAAGATGGTGGTGATTTCCGGAGCCCTCTACTACGTCGTCTGTCATATTCATGTCGTGATTTGGGAACTTTGAACCCCAAATATAATTATTTTTTATTTGTAGGCAGAGCAGGCGGGGCTGAATGATCGGATGTTCTCCCGAACAATGGCAATGGTAGTTGATGTTTTATCCTCATTGTATATGGCGCAAAGTGATGGCTCACTTCCCATTTATTTGTTGATGCCAGCGCAGTGGGTGAATAAGCGCAGGTTCGAATAGAAGCAGGTGGTCGCGTCTGCATATCGCTGCCATGTGCTTTTGTAATCACTGTTACCGGCGGTTACTGACACAGCACTTACAGGCACATGACACTAATTATAGCAATAATAAATATTCCATGCATTCATGTGACGTAACACGTATCAAGCAAGCATAAATGTCTCAACCACGCTAATAGTGAGGTAAATATATTTGGAGCTCTATTTTGCTGCGCAACCATGTGGCTAGCTCACACCTTGTAGCTTTTGTAGAGCTGAACGGCAACGATGCGATACACCATTGTACAACTCGGTATATGCAGCACATTTTGGCATTCTTTAAATATTTTGGCATGTTTACTTCGTAAGTGAAATTGTTACTGCAGAGCGAAGGCCTACCAGAGAGAAAGAAGGGGAGTGAGGTTGTTGTAAAGAAAGAGCGAACCATAATCAAAATTTTTCTTTAAGAACGGCGTTGACATGCAGTGCGCTTGAAGTTGTCTAAAAAATACTCAAAGAAAAGAGCTAACGCTGTACAAGGCTAATCTTTGTACAGCGTCACCCTTTTCATTCTCCCCGCCCCAGGCGCGCTGTAAGCCTGCTCTGTTCATTCAGAACTGGGAGAACCTGATACACGCGAGAGCTTCTAGCCATAAAACATCCAACACAGAAACGGCACAATCTGGAAGTAAAACTGAACCAAAAGCCGACACGATGGCTAGACAGGAGAAGAAGGAAGCGATAGACAAGGCACGCACAGAACGAGCAAGGTAACAGCGGAGTCCTAACGGCCCGGAGTCATCGGACGAAAGGTCCAGGCCACGGAGCTGATTTCCTGGGTAAGAGCACTACCTTGTCCTAATCTGGAGCCAGCGAGCGGCGACATTAACCTTAGGGGCAACCGTAGCTCTACTTTGATTTCTCGTGGGAGGAGGTCCTGTCGGAGAGGGCGCTGCTTTTTATGACTGAAAGTACGCCCCGAAACCGGGCAGGCTGTTTCAGCGAACTTTCCGACTCACCCGCTGTATACGACCTCACGACCGTATTAAATTTGCACGGCACTACCACGTGGTGCTTTAATCGACGCCGTCGCGCACATTTCTCGCTTCAGGTGGCGAAAGAGACGACGAGGGGGTGGGACCGTATAAAACCTCCCTTCCCGACCTCACCACATCTAATTCGCGGCAGTGACTTATCAGCAATGATGAAAGGAGTCGGACGAGCGGGGTTTACTCGTTAAGTACGAATGGTCGTCGTATAAGAGACTTAGCTTTATTATCTCTGAGAAAAAAAATCAATTCGACAGTATATTTAGGCACCAGTAAAGTTTTTTTTTCCTTCTAGTTGAGGCTGACAGAAACTGTTGGTATGCTTGCTGGAGTGCGGCGAGCGCTATCGCCGAACACTTTTTTTTGGGGGGGGGGGGAACAGCGAGTGAACTGACCTTAGTGAAAGAAGTACGTGTGGTGCGGTGGAACGCAAGTAAAAGCTGAATGCTATTCTAAACGGATGAACTGTGGAATTGAAGTGTAGCTTGATCGTTACAGTTGACGTTGGATGGCATTACCGCAGTGACTCGATGTGTTGCTCATTCATGGTTAATGTATCGCTAATTGTGAACTGCGCAAATCAAGGCACATGTGACAAACCGTGAGTTCAAAACGTACTGCTTTCTGTTTCTTGGACTGTGCAGTGTATACTTAGCGCCGCATTATTGTTGCGGACATACAGTCATGAACGAAATGACAAAGAACGTTGGTTAGCGACAAGCGACGCTGAAAACACTGAAGGCGACCATTAGCGAGGCTCGTAAGTGGAGATTTGAAACCTTAAACGTTAAATGCTGAACGCGTCCTTCTTTCCAAACATTTTCAGCAATCGCACATTTGTATGAAGAACTGAAGTGCTTCCCAACTCTAGTTTCTCAAAATCAATATTTGCACTAACAAAACAAAACAAATAACACAATGCAATAACAAAATAAATAAAATTTGCAATTGATGAAAATTTTCCGCTCCACGTCTTTTCGAAAATGCAAGCGTTATCAGAAAAAAAAATAAGGGTAGATATGAAATGCGACGCACAAGATGGAGCCGCCCGGATGGGGATGCATAAAAAAATCTGATCCACCGGGCTCGGCGTTATTATTTGTGCCCTGACAAAACCAATTCATGCATTAAGTGCTTGATTTTCTTGGCGGCATCGGAGATCTTAGCTTGTAAACACGCGAAGCTTCCTCTGGGATAGTCGTATACACCGCAGCAGAAACGAGCATCACCGTACAACACTGATGTCGACACTGTAAATGCTACCAATCTACACATTGTGCGCCCATTCCCCCTGCCTCTTTATCAGCACGTTTTTTTATTCCCACCAAGCAAGAAAATCCTCCCACACAGCGGAGCTGTCAGTGTCCATTGATCAGTGTCTTGACGCAGTGTGATTCCTCTTCTGGTTGACCGCTAATGTCTTTGCAGAGCATCCATTACTCGCAGCAGCCGAGACTAATGCGTGTGTTGCGCGTCTCGTCTTAAAGGAGTTTGAGGAGGAGGAGGATGCAGACGGAATCCCGCAAGATGACGTAGTTTTGTTTGCTCGGTCACTCGTTGCATTTTGTGACGCTGAATCCACGCCGAGGGGGACAACCCCTTTCCCGCTCCTCAAGGCCGCAGCAATAGTGTCTTATTTCAAGAATGTCTGAATGAGAAGAAGGGTCCGAAGGTACAGCGCCATCATGAAAGCGAAAAGTGCATGAGCTCGGGAACAAGATGTCACGTGGAGCTCTCTGCGTCGTCTTCTTGTTTCCGCCTTCGTGCTGTTGCTGCTTTCATAATATCAAATATTTCATTTTGCTGATGACGAATAAGAGTTTGGTCGCTGTGCTTTGGCTTACTGATGTTGCTTCCGCGGTGACACTGGAAGGAACGGCGAATGACTCTGCTTTTGGGGCGCTTAGTACTAGCTTTACATGTTATATTGGTTTGTTGTTTCGTTGAAGGAGATGAAAATAGGCGTTCAATATTTGTCTCTTAAGCCCCGATGTCTGCTGCGTGTTGTGAAGCTGAAAACGATTTGTAGGACGAGCTCAGAATAAGTTTGAAAATTACTCCACCGCAACACGCTCGATACCAATCCGTCGCCTATGCATCACCGAAGCACTGCACGTGACTTGAATGTGATTTGAGTGTAAATATTAGTGCGATTACATTGTCTGCTAGTCTTCAGAAAAGCGTTATGAAGTTTCTGCCACAGGAAAACACTGTGGCCTTAATAAGGGTCACATGCTAACACAGCTAACTCAACAATCTCTTAGATCACAAGGTTGACTCAAAATGATTGATTGATGAGAAAATGTACGAAATCTGTGCACACGTAGCACAACTAACGTGATTATATTTCTTTATGTGGTATGGAGAATTAGTGCAATTGACGGCATAAGGGATCGAGAGTGAAGACCAAGTCTATCTAGCTTTTCGTGTGTTTGTTTTTCGCTGCTCCTGATTCTTCGCATCAGGTGTTACAGCCAGCGACTTGACCGGTGTGTATTCAAGCATGCTCCTTTCACTTCAGATCATGCTTACGAAATTGATATTTTATTGAGTCCAACATGGGCGCGTATAGCAGTAGGCCCTCGACGTAGGCTTACGTCTACTATCTGGACTTTCAAGGTGCAGTTCGCTATTGAGGGTGCAGCTGTTACTTTAATATATAAACATAAAGGCGGATCTTTTAAGAGACCAGGATTTTAGTGGTTTCAGACGCCCTGTATTGAAAGTGACAAGTCTTTTGATGAGTACGTATCAGTAGTATAGCGTGAAAAGGCTGTTTTGCGTCCAGATATATTAGAAAAAGAGACCTGTTCGTGTTTGTTTTCGAAGGTGAGGCTTGGAAACAAAAAAATAAAGCCTAAAGAGCTCCTTCACAACCTTCACAATTACAACGAATCACCGCATTTTTTTTCCTCCCAGCATGCTTGTTTGTTTTTTGCCGTTTTTTGTGACGTCACCAGGGCACTTCACTTGACGTATTGATGTAAAGTGCTTTGACTGGTCTATGTACGAGGTAACAGTTGTAATTTGTGTGCTTCCACGCTTTTGCATGCGGTAGCACGGGCGTTATTTTCTGCCATCTTGCTCGACAGTCATGCTAACCTTCAGGACTAAATCCTTGTCGTCCAGTACGCCCACGACAGGGCCGTAGGATAGGCCTGCCGTTCTCCACGTGGGAGTAACTGTGGCAGTAGGCGCTGAGGGCAACCTCAGGGCCTGCACTGAACTCTAAATAAATTGCACTCACTCACTCACTCACTCACTCACTCTCTCACTCACTCACTCACTCACTTATGCGGAATGAACTGATTTTGCTCTGAGCTGTGATACCATATTCGCACAAGGTTAAATAACAAGCAGAAGATTTCGTAGTCGTGGTAGCAGCAATAATCAATAATCAGTGCTTCATTCTGCATGTGCTTTCTAATGAAATAAGCAGTCAACTCATGAGATAGTAGCGTTTGTAGAGGGGGACGTAGGAGGAAGAAAAAAGCAGCTCTTATCATTTGGACTCGGTATAACTGTCAGTTCAAGCACACGAATGACAGTGCGCTTGAACTGACAGTTATACCTTGCATATCCAACTAGCCCAACTTTCGATGCTATTGCAATTAATTTGAACTCGTAGACCTCTAGGAGCGTTGAAGGTTATGGACACTTCAGAAATAATATCTTCTTAAAATCTTGAGAAATATAAGAGATAATTTTACACACAGATAATGTACTCTTTAAGTAATGCAATCCACAAAAGTCACTGTGTATAAACAGAGCACCTTTTTAACGATGTAGGTCTATTCCCTTGCCTCCCCTGACTAATACAAGCTACAAATGGGTATCAGGTTTGAAACATTTTGGTGCATTTACGAGTTTCGTTTGAATTATACAGTGAATAAACTTCCTCTGTGGCTCACCATGAACACAAAACAAACGTGAATACGACGACGCCGTCTGAGGTGTTGTATGTTGAGGCTGAACGTAATTTCAGGAAGGCATGCATCTACGTGACATCCTTGGGGAATCTCGCACCGAGGCAGCTTGCCGCCATGAGCTATAAAAACGGTGCTATGGCGTGAACACACGGGCGGGAAAAAAAGGAAAGAGCAGAAACTTTAATACCTCGCGAAAAACCTTACACACTCACAGTGAACCGCAATATGGATAGAAAAACAGCCGTCAAGGAAGCTTCACAACTTAGGGCGGAAGCATCACTCTACAAACACGAGTTTCGGGCTTTGAAATAAATAGAATAAGTAGATAAAAAAGCAAGAAAGAACCTTCAGATTTTCACTACACTCAGCGCCTCAAAAGCGTTTTTGAGAAGAAAGAATGAGAAATCCTAAAAAAACACAATGTCGTATTCTTGAAGCAATATTATATAGAGGATAAAAGCCAGAGAGTGGGGTGTATTGAGGAAGTCTTTGTGGCTAGAAAAAAATGCACTGCTGTCATCTTGACGAGCGGGCGGTGTTTTGTCGTCGTCCGCCGTCTTCCATTGCGCTGCGCGGTTCTCTCTTGGCTTGATTACGCAAGCAGCGGGACTGCCACCTGCACGCCGCGTCACGTGCAATGCTCGAATATTGATGAGGCCTTCCAAGTCTCGTACGCTGGAAAACTGGAACTTCCACTACGCGGCGCTTGCTTCCCGAACCGTGCCTCGAGGGCTTCGATGGTCGAATGAAACATTTATGCTGCGCAAGAACAATTCCTCGGAAAGGCACTGCCACTCGCTTCTATCGTGGTTTTCTTATATTTTCCTCGCTCGTAATACTAAACAACTTACGCTTCCTATCTTAGGTCTCGCTTTTGTGTTTTACGCCATTTTTGTTTGCCTTCCTAAAACTGCTTCCCGCAGTGAAATTACGCTTGACAGCAAAGGTACATCCTCAGTTTATTTCGCGAATGCGATGCGAAGTTACGTTCTAGAAAAAAGATTAGTGTTAAACGACTTTTCAGTGAACTGTCTGTCGCGTCTTTCTTGCAACTCGAAGAGTGATGTAACATAAATTTTCAATTAGCGACACTTTTGCTTACATTCGCACGCCTCTAGTCACGGTAACTTTATTTCTGCGCTGAACTTTAATACCTAGTTTGTAGGTGACTCTACGTGGCGATCGTGTTGCGATTTCGTGTCATACGAGAACCCTCGGTTCAAGGTTGGTAGCATGGCTGTAATATACGCCTATATTAACCAACACTCATAGATTATCATTTTCAATGACTGTAGTTTTACGAAGCTCTGTGCCAATATCCATATACACTGGCAGATGATTGAACAACCATACCTTCAGCTACGCCGTATAGCAGCCGGACGTATAAAAGGCGAAAGTAGGGACATATTTCTTATCATGTTTCTTGATAATTGCTTGAAAGCTTTAAACTCGATTGCTATAGGAATCTGCATACCCTTCTGCAAACTGTAATGCAGATCTTGGTAGATGTGGATGTAAGCCGAACTCCCCCAGATTCGCCTGTGAATGTTGGGCTTAGTATCAGCGCACAAACCATTCGACTAGGCATTCACGGTAGACATACAGCGGCGGCCATGTAATTTGTCATTGACATGCATAGCGTCGTAATAATATCAATCACCTGGTGCTCTGAGCCGGAAATCCACTGCCAGCCGAAACAGGCGAAGAATAAAAAACACGAGGAGTGTTAGCCAATCAATCCTACCGCTCTCAAGTGGGTTCGAAATTTTGTGCTCACACTCAAATTATGAATGTTTTAATGGGCCTTAAAGGTGCAAGCTCCTTTCCCAAGTGGCATCATCCCTGAATAGAAAGCCAAAGTGCCAGGCTAGGCCCATCACGGAAACCGGTGGGTCACCGGTGACCGCGGGATTTGAACCCGCGACCTCCCGTAGCCGAAGCGGGCACTTTACCGCGAGGCCATGGTTGCAACTTCAGGAGTTCAGTTTCGGCATTGTGAACAATAAGTGTAGAGAGCATGAAAACACCGACATGTTATCACGAGCACCTCTCGAATCTGTGAAGCTGCCGAAGACGACTGTGCTTTCCCGAGGACTCTCAGTGGGGTGCATCTCATCCATAAACAATAAATTAGTCCAGACTTAAAGCCTGTCATTGATCAAATAAAAAGTGACACCGCGTCAATTCCTCATCCACTATCGTGTACGTTGCCGTCATTTTGCTTACGAGAAGGCATATTATACATGATAAACACCGGTGTGGCGGCGGGTCTCATCTTCCAGTCTTCCCTCAAAGCCTTCGCGATTATATTTGATTAGCGGGCTACAATGACCCGACGTGTGGCCATCTGGGCTACTCACGGATGCTCGACCGGATGAGCCGCGTGCACACAAGAATGCTGCATTGTGCAGATGTACGAAGGTACAATGTGCATCATTGACAAGTTACCTGTAAACCTTGCGACCACCTTTGTGTTTGGATTCCTATTAGAAGGCGACGTCTCAGTGCGAAACTACTAAACAAGAACTTCGGAGCCTTCAAAATATTACAGCGGGTGAACACGGGTAACAATGCAGATGTTCTAGACAAAGGCTCGGCAAAGATCTAGCGCCTCTCACCGCGCACAGAGATTGTGGATTTAGTACGCCTAAAACCATATTTTACGCTGTGATACTCGCCTTATTGAGCCCGTCCAACACTCTTTTTGTTTTCGTCGATGTCGGTTAGTTCTCCTAAAATTGTGAACTGTGTTAATTTTCTTTCTTATTACCAACCACAAACCACATTTTCTTTCATGTGCATACTCACTATGGGCTATAAGTCTCGCTTATTTTTTTTCTATCGATTTTTGCTTTTATAGATTCCTTCAGTGTACCCTTGTGTGTGAGCATCGAGACGATGCTCCATCGGAAGGGGGAATAATTCTCCCCACTGTTCTGAGCCGGCAAGCCTGGCTAGCCGAAAAGGGCGAAAACGAGGAGTGTTAGCAATTCGATCACGATATACATTCCTGCCTACCTGTCTCGCTGTTCTTGCCTTCTTGTCTTTACAGCCCCTAGTGCGTGACAATATCATTTCAACGTGTCTACGTAGGTCACGACGTGCGCAGATATTTGCTAATGTCTATGCCATCGTGAAGCCACGTTCGTTTTGAAAATAGCTAAAAACGATTCAATACCTCCAAAAGACTTCGAATCGCTGTCAACCTCAGAATGAATGTGCATCGTAACGCAGAATAAATCTAAAGCAGCAGTTTCCATGAGCAACGAGAGTTGTCAAAAACGTGTTTAGTAGAAGCCCCAGTTGACTCGTAGTGTGCAGCCAGCCTTCTAGAGTTAGAGTGTAACGTGCTGTCATTTTAGTTTTGCTGTTGCATTGGCTGCACGATGCTACTTGAAGGCGGCTGTGACTACAGCAGGCCGAGACTGAAGAGGGTGCAATACTTGAATTAAGCTTCAATTGTGAGACAAACAAAGAAAGAGCCCTAAACTAGAAGTGCTGTTGAAATAGAATGTATATATCTTTTATTATTACCAAAACTGTGTGTTTTATAAAACATTGTTAGCATGGTGGATATTTTGGCACCGTTTCGTTGTTTTACTCTGTACTTGTGAAGGAGGAAGGGTCGACTAGCAGTGCATCTGCAGACGTAATAGGCAGTATAGCTTCCATAAAAATACATCCAATACGTATACGCAACTCTTCTTGCCGCATGACCCTCCAAAGAGTTTGTGGCTCTTCAAAGAAAAACATCTCGTTGGAAGACGCCACATCTCGGCAGGACACATTTAAGACGATAGCACTTTTAATATTCCACCCATAGGCCCTGCATGTACTTTGATACAGCGAGAGCGCACGACAACAGCGACTGAGTAAAAGCACACCGAGGGTATTTACAACTAATATCGAAAAACAAGTAAAAAACAGAAAGAAAGCAAACCGGGAGAACGCAATTACCCGAGGTTTGTAATTACTACAGCTGTCGACTGATCTGTAGAAAAAAAAAACAGGTTCAAAGAGGCTTACGCTAAGCCGCGCAGTGCTCTGTGGACAGGGCAGCTGATTGCTCAAATGCTTATTTATTGCTGCATCTAAGCAGAACTTTGGCATGAACTTTTGCTTTAACCTGGCTTGAACTTTGCTGTAGTGTTGTTAAAACAGAAAAATAAAAAAAAAACAAGAGGAAAGGCAGGGAGGTTAACAAAGGTTAACCAAGCTTTGGCTTGGTTAGCTACCCTACTTCACTTTGCTTGAACTTTGCCTAAACTTGGCTTGATTTTCACAATACACTTGTTGAACTTCAGCTTGAACTTGGCCTCACAGATACCGATCTCATCAAGACATATACCCTTTGATATCGACGATAGTCTTCTGATTGGCCACACAACTAGTTTGTTGGCCAGTCACCTTGTTTATTTTTTAGTTTGATCAGTGGTGACTATCGTGACTTAAGCAATTTCTCTGGCGCATTTCTATTTAAGATGGTGGTAGGCTTTTCATAAGGGGTGAACATAGACTGGTTCGTTAGGTACCTTTGCTGTTAAAAGCCATCACAAAACAAAGCTTCTGTCATTTCCGTCAGCTGAAGTTTGTTTGAGGGCTTGCGTCACTGTCTGATGTGTGCGCTGAAAGACCAGAGACTGGCGTTTAGACAGGAATGATAAAGTTCCCCGTACTGACCCTTACTCTCATAAAACAGTGTTGTGATATGTTTATGAATGACCAAATTTGTTCTTGCTGTTATTAACCCAACGTTACTCGAAAGCGGCCGCACTTCACGAGTGTTTGAGAACTACCAGCTCCAGTTTGTGTTGTGTTGCTGCGAACCGACACAACACAAACTAGAGCTGGTAGTTCGCACTAACGGTTCACTTCTCATTTTACTCACTCTTGTTCATCTTTCTCGCGTTTTCCCCTGTTATTTTCCATTCTCTGCCCCTCTCCCCACCCCTGGTTTTGGCCAGCAAAACGACAAAGAACTTGGTCATCCTTCCTGCCATTCCCTTTTGTTTTTTTTCTTTTCTTTCACCCTCTCACTCACTCTCTGGACTGTGCAGTCGATTTTATAAATGGCAAGTATGACAGATAACGTATTTGGGCGCAAAGGTTTGTTTTGCCAGGGAACCCATAAATCTCGAAGGTTTAGTGCAGAGTTAATTTCACCCAATTGCTTCACTTCATTTCGCAATTCAGTGATGCATTGTTTTGCGGTTATTTGACCACCAAAAATGCGCGCTCTCTTTATGTTGCGGTGTCGCTGTGGTGGTGTCGCTTTTGTTCCCTAGAAGTGCGTTCCTTTTATCCTTACTTGGTGCTTGTTTTACCGCGAGCAATCCTTGCATGTGATCGGAAACTGGTTGTTAATGTCATATAAGTAAAGAGCTTGATATTTCTAAAGATATCAGGCCTTACTAATTGGGAGATAGAGTAGTGACATAGTGGTTGGGGTGTGGTTCGTTCGCCTAGCCACGGCTTGTCTAGCCTTTTTCGATGACGAGAATTCACGGGCCGTGAGAGCCCTCGCGCGATGTTTTGTAAATAAAGTGTTTGAGCAGTGTGTGGCGAGCACTCGTGTCGAGCGGTTCTTGTTCTTCGGTGCTCCGTCCCATCGCGTCTTTGCCATGGATAGCTGGCGTCCCCGCTGGCAGCGCCGATCGTCGCGCAGCTTTTATTCTGCTTCGCTGGAGCCGCTTAGCCATGACCCGGCAATAACTTTCGCCGTTTGCCTTACAAAGGAAGAAAGCAATTGTGTCGTTTAAAGGCCTGCGCACGCGCCCTAGCAAAAACCGCCAAAACGCAAACAAGCCTTGCGCATTCATGAACCAGGAAAGAGGGTAGATTTCACTAAAAGTTCGCTTAAGCATTTCACAATCGTCGCGCGCGTGAGAACCACTGACACGGCAGTCATCTCATAAACTCAGCGTAGGGTAGCAAACCGGGCATGTGCCTGGTTAACCTTCCTGCCTTCTCTCTTGTTGTTCTTGTCCTCCCCCCCTCCTGTCGCACTTACTATAGATCAAGTCTCTCTAATAGGCGGCCTGCACGTGGCTGTCCTTGTCCCATATTCTTCTTGACATGTTCATAAGCTTTCAACCTGCACTGAGAAACTGTACGCACCAGAAAGGAGCTTGCTGGCAAGCCTAACGAATGGGTTTGTCATTGAAAAGTTTGGACTCAAGAGGTTATTTCTTAGTGGTCCACGGATGGCTAAGACATGTTTCTCACCGTGAGAAGTAACCCGACCTGGTGACTGCGGTTGAATTTCAGATAGGCATCAAAATTTTGCTTATTTTTCAAATCGGTATTGATTATAAGTCTCTCGAATCTTGACTCTGAATTCCCCTTAAGAAATTGCTCATATGTGAGGTATGCGAAAGACCTTACGATTGGCAACGTTCGCTGATATTTTGTGATTTTTTAGCGAATGCTAGCACAGGTGACTTCGAAACGCCTACTATAGATCGAATGTCACTTTTAGAAATCTCGTAAACCTAAAAAAAAGTTTGAAAACGAATCTACATATTGTGAGCACTATTCATAATCTTCATGTTCTGACCTGCACATTCTCATCACTACCGCTTAAGTTTGAGCAGAGGAGCTCTGGCTCAAGTGTTCATGAAAAACAGGGTTGAGGCTTGAAAGCTGTCTAAATATATAAACAAGATTCGCAACTCCAATAGATAAAAAAGCAGTAACTTATTGCGACAAAACACTCATCTGCCATCAGGCATCGTTAGCACCAGCTAGCGACAAGAGCAGTTTGCCTACAATTACTTTTTCGCTCCAACGCCCTTTTCTTTCCCGGGTAGCGGTCACGCAGCTAACTGATTGAGTTACGTGTAACGCAGTTTCTTTCACGTTCTTCTCACTTTGAGCTGCGTGCTCTGGTTTACAACAGACGGTTCAACATGGCTGCCGAGAAAAAAAGATGTTTGCTGCCTTGACGTTTTACTGCTTGTTATGAACGTTGGCGTGACCCCTTGCAATCTTCGCTTCAATGTCAGCCGGCTTCTCCGCCTTGTTATCCCCCTCTTCGAGGCTTTAGCCAATGGCGATAGGTGCTTCGCTTGAGCCGCGCTCTTCGATCCCGCCGCCACGGCGCCTCGCTTCTAGGTGCACCAATTTCACTAAAATGCTTCTTTGTCTCTCCGGCCGCGTAGGCGAAATGCACCGACGCCACCGTGTTATACTCTCCTCTGCATTACACGGTCACCGAGCGCCCGGGGCCGTAAGCTGAGTGTGAGACGCGGCCAGAAAGCGAGAATACGGAAGAGAAGGAGCGAGGGAGTATGGAAGAGGGCAAGGCGGGGTTTGTATTAATAATTCCGCGGACATAGCGGCCTCCCCTAATTACTCAGCGCAACGTGATGCGAATAAACGCGCATCCGCGCGCGGCGTCTGCACCCGAGCCTGAACAAAAAGGAAAAAAAAAATAGAAAAAAAAGAACGGTTTCATTCCTGTTTGCCCTCTGCCTCTCGCACTCTCTTCGTTCTTTCACGCAGTCTCAATCCCTTTTGCTCCGTGCAAAACCTCACTCTCTGCACTCTCCTGCATCCTCCTTCCCGCAATGCTTCTCTCGCAGCATCTCTTCATTCTTGTTGTTATCGGGGGCCCGTGGCAAAACAGCCGATTTGTGGCTTTTTGTACGACCTCCGGCGCACTCGTCTGGCGTGAGCGGAAAACATTGTGTCCCGTTTAGAGTGGCACTAGCTGCCAGTGGTGGGATAGACTTCGCCGGCGTCACCCGCTTTGTACGCAAGAACAGTTGGCTGCGCCCGCCGCATCGTGAGTTGCTTCGCTTAGGTGCCTTCTCCCCTTCCTCTTCCCTCTCGCCTCCCTCCGAACCTCCAGCACAACCGTCCTACCTTCCACCTCGTTGTGTTTTCTTCATGTCGCTTTTATGCTACACGCATGGCTCATTGCTGCCTCGAGAGTTAGTATCGCAGATTCTCTCTTGTTTTTTTACCAGTTTTTTCCCCCTCTCGATGTCGCATGTTGTTTTGCTGCTCCGAAGTGTAAGCAGCACCCCTCGAAAAACAGGCGTCGAGTAGGCGTGCGCCCCGCTATCGCGGTCCTCCCGGTAGGGCCATTCTCACGGGATGTTCGCCGTGTGCGGCATTGGGCGGGTGATGCACTGTTACGTAAGCGTGGTCAGGTGATTGTGCATGGGAGGCATGGAGATATTGAGCCTAGGAGAGGCGACTTGGAAGCGAAGTTTGCGCTGAAGAAATGAGATTGGTCTTCGGCACTGGGTTAACTTTACGTTTGCGCTATCAGCGTGGAAAGCTCACAGAGGAGAATCATTTTAATGCGTGCGCGAAAGCTACACGATGCTCATTTTCCAAGCATCTTGAGGGAGTGGATGACGGTCCCTCATAAAGTGTAATAAGAATGAAAACTATGTAACGGGTATTCCTTATTCCGCGATAAAAGAATAGCAATTATTTTTGCCATCGCAAAAAGTGATCAGCAAACGGCACGACATATATATATATATATATATATATATATATATATATATATATATATATATATATATATATATATATATATATATATATAAATATATATAATAAAATAGAGGTGTTGTACGTCGAGAAAGGTTCAGACGCAGCTTGGCAAAATGTGCTTTATCAGGCAGGTCTGGCTAATGGCGAGCAGCGTGCGCGAGGTACTACTACAGCCACCGATCATCATCGTCTTCTTCATTACCAGCAGAGCGTCCGTTATTCAGATTCATTACAATTACTCCCCGCGAAATAAGGAGCCATCCTGGCGACCTATGGACAAGTAAACACGGGAGGATCGTAGCAGGGCTTAAGTCTCGAGACGTGGGCAATTTCCTGGCCACGACGACGTTGGTCAGAAGATGGTTCCAGTGGCTCGATGAGGTAATTCACCGGTGACGTTTTTTGTAGCACACGATATGTATTCATGCGCTACACGCGTCCGATATGTAGCAAACGCGTCCGTTAATCAGATTCATTACAACATATATGTGCGTGAATTTCGGCAGCGTTGTCGGTGACTGCGTATCGATCTGTAGTAAGGGAGACGTGGTGCTTATCTATTGCACTCATTCAAACCCCGCCCCATTCGAAACTGGATGTCGGATTGAAGCTTGTCGCTTCTGTTTCTCTCTACCTTATTCATTACTCTTCTTTCACTTCTTTTTTTTACCCGGCATCCCTGCATCCCACGAGTGTCGTTTAGGCACCTGGCCCATAAACATGTGTTAAACCTACCGAAAACACTCCCCTCTTTTCATATGGCAGCAAGCCAAGTCTCTTGAGGATAAACCGGTGGGGTGTTAGGGTAGAGGAAATCTTACGGAGAGAAGCAGCAAATGCACTTGAAGAGACGCTGGAAATAAATGGTCTTCCAACTGCAGGTTTGACTTTGCTTCAGAAGCTTTCGTTATAATTTTTCTTCTCTCTTATCATAGCGTTCCTTTCCTTGCTCGGAGGTGCCAATCGTGGAAGGTCGGTGGACTTTAGCCTCGAAGTTTCAATATCACCTACGCGTGCTTACATACATGACACGTCGACAACATTCTCAACTTAGATGGCTGCCTGCTTCTTGAAATCTTGCTGACCATTATCTTTTTGCTTCGAGAAGTTGTCATCTCACGGGTGCCGTGCGTCTTTCTCTTAAAAAAAAATGTTTCGCAATCTGTTAATGTCCAACGCATACTCCATTCGTCTGTGATCTCTACGACCCGGATTCCTCTCGACAGTATTTCGTGTCTGGGTGAGAAAGAAAAAAAAAGGATATAGAGAGAGGCGCAAACCTTTGTTCCGGTCGACACCACAGGGATTCGCCAGAATAGAGTTCAGGCTTTGGTCACGGATCCGCGAAGTGCGTATTTTTTTGTGTGTGCAGTTTCATGCTTTTTTGCTGTGTATCTGACGTATTTTGTAGTTGGCCCGGTTAGGTAGTTTATTCTTGTTTTTTGAAAGCCTCCGAAACGTTTTCTTCCGCACAGCTGCCACCAAACGCCGCGTGGGGCGTCACGTCTCGTGTAGCCCGCCTTGTTAGCTTCTACCTCCGCGAGCGAAAGATAAGAGAAAACAAAAAAGAAAAGAAAACAGAACTAAGGATCAGTTTGTCAGGGTCGCGTAGCTGCTTCTTCTGCAGCATCTCTACTTTGCGGTCACAGTGAAAAAATGACGAATTGATTTGAATGACACTTCATACTATACGGAGAGAAGCGTAGAAGTGGTGGTTGTTGAGAATTTCTGCGAACTATTGGTTTGTGTTTGCCTAAAGCATAAATGCCTGCAGGAAGAATGAAGAAATTGGGCTTGTGCTATATCTCTTCAATTACTTCTTATCACGCCTATATGTATAATTAACAAGAGCAGTTATTCTTTGAAGTTATTTTAATGAACATCTTTCGCGCAACAATATAGAACAAACATTTAAAACTATTTACATTGCTCTTGTAATAATTTGTCTCACAGATACGCATGCTTTACAAGCTGACGTGGGGAAAGGTCGGGCTACATGGCTAATGGTGTTCCTAATGCTGCTAATGCAAACTGACGATTCTTCACTATCGCACTATCATATGTCTCGCGTGGCTAGTGGTAATGCAAGATTACTACGAGTAAAAAAGAATTTTTTTTCAATGGCAAGGCAATTTATAAAAGGAAAAATAGTCATAAACTCATTTGTAGCACAATGCTGCAATAAAAATAATTTAATAGGACAGTAATAAGAAAGTGTACATCCCGTAAGATGTGTGATTCTTAGAGAATTCTACCACCGTTAACTTCGTCATCGTCGGTTTGTCCGTCAAGAAGAAGAAAAAAAAGTACTAGCACCTGTTCATGAACTTACCCGCCACGTTGTTCTAGTTGCTGAGGCACTCGGCTGCTGACGCGCAAGTCGCGGGATTGAATCCCTTCCGTGGCGGCCGGATTTTTTCTGGTGGCGAAAATGCTTGAGGTTAGTGTGCCTAGATTTAGGTGCACGTTACAACCCGAGGTAGTTGAAACTATCAGAGCCTTCCACTACGACGTCTCTCATAATCATATGATGGTTATAAGATGGTGAATCCTCCCCCCACCCACCAATCCCAGTTACTATTATTGTTGTTCTTGAATTACAAGCTGAAATTTCGGTACCTAAATACCACTTATACATTAGTAAGACAATTGAGACCGAGGATCTCTTCAAACCAAATTGGTTAACTTGAAGTAAAGTAAACTTTGATCTCTTTAGGGAGCAGTTTTCTTTTTACTTCTGGTGCTTGATGATGGTATTTTATACACATCAGGGGTGTCTATGCATTCTGGTGGATTTATTGGGAGGTTTAATAGAATGTCACCAGACTTCTAATAATATTTTGCGGCTCTCATAGCATATAATGTCGTATACCTTTAGCAATAAACAATTCTGTGAGTTTCAGCAAACTTCATCAAAATCTATGACGACATGGAGAGCTTTTGCGGTAACCTCGAGCTGAAGTAGACAGCTGTATGTTCATTTTGACAAATTTTTATCACTAACCGTGTTATCGCGATTTGAGTAGTGGTGACGTCATTGCCGAAGGGTAATTTCTTTATACAAAAAAACAGCTTTTTTATCATCACCGTTTCTTTATACCTCCTACTTTAAATTATTTAAAATCAAATTGATTTAAATGCAACACAAAAGTTAATTGAATAAAACCTCATTTTTTATTTTATTTCAAAGAAATTACAGGACTACGAGCTTCAGGTTCATGTGTAGAACGCGACAGCACAATCGGGCCCCGTGCTCTTAGCCTTCTCAATTGTAGCCTCGCGTCGGTTCTCGGTGGAAGCCTCAAGCGTGGCATCAGTAAACGAACGACTGTACGATGACACTGGATATTTTTAAGCTCTCCTAGATTGCCTACTGCAGGTACAATTGTTAGGTGCTAACTATGCCACAGTTCCCTCTTTTGTGAAACAGCGAAGGACCTTGTGCGATTCCGTAAGGCAGCGTGCTTACCTACGCAGCTGCTCACTTTGTTGATGATTTTGATGCTGATGATGATTATGTCTGAGCGCTTTGTAATGGGTGGGCCTTTAAAACACCCACTCGTTGCGCAATTAACGTGTTTTGACGCCTGACTTGACTCTACGTTAATACCACGCAATATTACGTGCGTATTATTCCACTGGATGGCATTCATATTTTTTTCTGAAGCAGTTCTAAGCAACAGCGTGGATACTTTTTAGAACACCTATTTGCCACGCAGGCAGCCTTGGTTTGATTCTCACCCGAACTGAACGAGTTTATTAAACATTTCATTTGTTTTTTCTCGATGATTTGGTCATGGATAATATTACAATTTTTCGCTCACAGCTTACGGGTCGACGCGAACGCCAACGCTGACGCTGAGCCACCACCAGAATTTCTGCGAAACGAGCTCTTCAATGCTACCACACTAATATATTTGCGCTATGAAATACCAACTAACTTAAACCTACGCCTAGCCCTAATTTAGTTGGCTTTGCCTGTCTACTTTACTGTCTACCAGAAATGCACGCTTTAAAGGCAAATATTACAGTCTTGTCAGTCAAGTGACTCTGGCAAACTATTATAATGGTGCTGCATCTGCTAAAGCTGGGTGCATTTATTGTTGGCGTAGAACAACGTTTCGAGTGTGCAGTGTTAATGCAGATATGTGATAGAAAAGAAAGAAAAAAAAGTGGAAAAGAAAGGAAAAGAAAATGAAAACATAACACCAAGCTGAGTCTTCGAAATGGCTTTGCCTTTCTACTGTACTGTCTTACAGAAAAACACTCTTTACAAGCAATTACGCAATTGGTGGCGAATTTTGTAATGGTTGGCTAATGTAACATGTCAGTGGGACATGACGAATCCTCCATGACAGAAAATAACGTGCCACGCTTGTATTATTGATCTGGCATAAATCAGCTAGGCAAAATAATGATCTAGGATACACGACACTTTTTTTTTCACAAAAATGACATACTGCGTATGTCATTTTTTGTGTCAAGCCACGAACATGTATACAGAGGACATTCAAACATGTGCTCAATTCGTCAACTCGATGACTTGAGCCATTCGGAAATATCGTCGCGCAAATTTATTTTCTCGGCAAATATGCTTATGCCAGCTGTAGGGCTCATGCATCTGGAACGGACTGTCCTGGCAGGGATCAGGCCAATTCGGAAGTAAGAAAAGTGGAGAAACTGGACAGTAAAATACGATAAACTATGCTGCGCGCATGCGTCAGTTTAGTTGCCCGTTTGTTGAAAATAAACATGCTTGGTCCCTAAGTCAGAGGTATCAGTATAAAGATAACATAAAACTAAAAAGAATAGGCCGCGTATCTGCACGTTCCACTCCAAATGTAGTCGAAAGATGATAGTCTTGCGTCAGGAGAAAATGAACAAAAACGTTTATTCAATGTTATGCGCGAGAAAGTTGGTGAATTGTATTCTAGAAGCGCTGCGTTAGAGAGTCTCGATCCGTGCAGCGAAGGCCCTCTGAAGCGCCCTCTGGAAGTTATCTTTGAAAACGAAGGAAGGCGAGCGCGGCCGTCTTGGAGGCGATAAGGAGTAGAACGCAAAACGACGGGCAAGTGCCACCACCACCGTCGTCTTAGAATAGCGTTGGAAACACTTGCCTTTTCGTGGAAGTGTTGCATCGTCAGCGCAGCGTCATAAGCGCTACGGTCCTTAGAATTACCTATGTATGCCTTTTCTAGTAAAAAGACACACATACAGAATATTGACGTTTTGTTATGGTGCCTCAGATATGCGCAATAATTCCTTTTTAATTGACAATCGCACAAGTATGAACGCTAAAGCTTGAGCAATACTGGTGGGCGCTGCGAATGGGGTTGGCCGTTCGGAGTATCGTTTGGTGCCGTTTAGGGTATTGTGAAGGGTGGACAAACAGTCGAATGTACAGACACACACAGACAGACAGACCAAAATTTTTGCGTCGAAGGTTCTCAAGAAAGACTGTCGTCATTATAAGGGTTCTTCCAGAAGTAGTTCAATGATATACATTAAATAGAGCTTGCACAATGTTAGTTATACCATGGCAGCTATACCACCGTTCAGCGTTCATGCACCCGAGTTGATGCTTGGCGATACATCACCACCTCGGTGACTCGCGTCCATGAAAATGATTAAACAAACCCTTGCGGTAGCTGTGATAGTTAAAGGTGAGGGAGTAATCAGACAATGTGGTGCCGCAGCGACAACAGCTTCACGGATTTGACGCATAACTTGAGCTAATGTCGCCTAGCCGCTACATAATAAAGAGTTATTGAACGCCACAACTGGGTCAGAGAGAAACGCAACGCTGTCCCCTCCAACTAGGTCGCAATTCTTCTCGGTTTGGGGAACGCTGTTATACCCAGGCGAATCCGGCGAGCGTCGCAGAGCTATTTGAAGGTAGATGAATGCCATGAGTGAAGCCGAAGCTTGAGTTAAGGTCGCCACCAAGTGGTGTGTGAAAGCGTCACCAACGTTTCACTTCACTTTTTGGAAGCGCGCCGAAAAGGTCATGATGAATACCTTGACGCTCATCGTGCATTACTTCACTTTAGCGCTCCCAGATGACGAGATCACCCCACCAAACAAGAATGCTGTGAGAGGGAATTAGTAGATATAAAATAATAGTTGGCAAATGACACAAACCTCGTAAGTGTGTGACGTGGCGCAATTCATTAAAAAAAGTGACTGAGGTGGAATTTATAGTGTCTCCAGCCTCTGTTCCGGTAGACCGAGAAGTCATGAGTTCGACTGCCGTTGACTGAACTTTTTTTCCCTGATCGTGTCCATTCTTTCAGTGTCATTTTAGTGACGGAAACAGTTCACTGTAGTCTTGGTCGACCCAGGCATATAACATTGTTGTGTCAAAAATTATACGTCTTCGGCTGTACAATTGAAAACATCGTTTAACACCAATATATTTTATTTTGTGCCAATACTACTGGCTTTCAGTGTGCAAATTACCGCATCGCTCAAGTGAGTTCTAGAGAAACATTCGTTCGTCAACAAGCTGAGCTTGTAGCCTTGACACCAGATGCTGATAGCACTGCAGAGGAAGGTTTGTTCAGTTCCTTAAAAGTACCATAGGAGAGTGCTAGGTGGTACTTTGATTCGATAGAATGAAGGACACTGTGTGCAAAGGCTCGCTAAAATCTATACAAAAGAAGCCTTAAACTTTGTTTCAGAAGAAAGTTATCATTGAGATTTACAGAGCTGTAGAAAAAACAACGCACAGAAAAAAAAGACAATGAATGCTGACGAAAGTATTTGATGGTCTTCCTCACCATTGTTGATTGCCATCATCATGGTATGCATCATACTAGTGAATCTCATGAGCACCATGTACGAAATGTCCTAAGGTATTCTCATACGCCGATATCTCCCTACCGCAAAAAATATGTATCAGATATAATTCTGTTGTTAGGTTGCAGCGTTTGTTTAAAAAGGTATACACCACTAAAAAAAATGCAATTGTAATGATAAGTGACGTTGACGTGCTATTTTATCGCAGTCGCTAATGGCCTCTCTATGCGGTAGCTGCTGACAGAGTTTTTTTACGTGATCGATAAACGACGCTATATTTTGCGCCCCAGGCGGTTACAACAGCAAGAAAGCAGATAATGTCATCCGTTTTACGGGTATCAGTCAGACCACAGAAAGGCTGGAACGGTTTTGTAGATGTAAGTGAACGATGGCTCAATAGTAACATTAAATATAGCCGGGACCACGTAAAACATAAAGAGAAAGTTGGACAATACACCGCCTGCTATGCTAATAAGGAAAGTAAAGTTTTTCTGGCTGATATAGACTTACAATCGTCCAGCGAACTATACACCTCCATATGAGATGTTAATGAATAAAAAATGGTCTATATACAAACATGCTTATCCGTGGATCAACATTACAGGTGGTCCTTCAGCTAACTCAGGCCAAGCTTTAAACCATGAACGAGTGCGTTACAAAAGTGGCATGAACTTTTCACTTGTCATTGTCCTCTTGGCCAAATAGAATTTCGTTCGAGCTATCCTAATTATCTGAAATCAATGCAAATAAATAGATGATAACCTGTAAAGCATTGCATCAAACGAAAGTAATATACTAATGAGAGAAATAATAGAACTTATCAAGATAATTTCTTCCGAAGCAATAGCACCAATACTATATATCAAACGTGCAGCAGGGGGGGGGGAAAGAAAGTTGCTAGAGGCCTAGCTTCCCTCCTCCCCAAAAATCAGATGAAAGGGAGTGTTTCACCTAGAACAAACAATAAACATAGATGAAAAAACTACCCACGAGTGTCCCCAGCACCCCAAGAAGGATGCCGGGATAAGAGCCCGCTTTATCTCTCTCTCTCTCTCTCTCTCTCTCTCTCTCTCTCTCTCTCTCTCTCTCTCTCTCTCTCTCTCTCTCTCTCTCTCTCTCTCTCTCTCTCTCTCTCTCTCCTCTCTCTCTCTCTCTCTCTCTCTCTCTCTCTCTCTCTATATATATATATATATATATATATATATATATATATATATATATATATATATATATATATATATATATATATATATTTATGCTTACTTCTATATTTAACCGCAAAAGTAATGTATGCGCTTATTTAATTTATTTAACGAAAAGGCGGTTCTCACATTGCAGGAATCCTTGGCTTGCGCATCGTGTCACTGGACGTACCTCAACGTGTGAGCGTGGGCCGGGAAGCGCTGCTGAAGTGCGCCTACGACCTCGAGGGAGACCTTCTGTACTCTGTGAAGTGGTACAAAGACGACATCGAGTTCTTCAGATACGTCCCTTCTGACAGGCCACCCGGCCAGTATTTTGAAGTGAACGGCATAAGGGTAGACGTAAGGAACATTTCAACTTTAATACATGGACAAGTATATATGTCTACGCAAACATGGAAACACACTCATGAATATACATAACGGTGGTAAAAACCCCCACGAGAAAAAAATTAGGTGAACCTCTGATAGTAATGGATTCCCCATAACACTACTTCATTTTATTCGCAACATTGGTCTTACACTACACAACTTATGCGCAGATACGCACAAAACATTGCGCCTTAACCTTTGTTCACTATTTTCTAGACCCTTAGTTTATTAAATGGGTACGTTGACTACATTATATAGGTTTGTGTAATAATGTGTTCTTGTAAATAATATAAATACAGCGTAACATGACCTCTCAGTATAGAGCTAAGGGATTGTACTTTTATATAGTATAACTTCAGAAAAACTATGTTAGATTATCATATGCTGGGGCAAATAGGAAAATATTTTTTTTGACCCTGGTATATTGTTATTTCAATGCCATGTAGCAATCGTGAAAACAAGAAAGAAAATAATTAAAAGCATCCAAAACCTTTACTCACTAATTATATATACGAGAAAAAACGTTGAATTATCTAGCTCAAAAAGCTTATGCGCTAACAATTGCATTATTCATAAGGCTACATAGTCACACTTTACCCTGCAGTTTTTAGACATAATAATGCAATAAATATAATTTAAAAGGGCGATAAATTTTATGTTCATCCTTTGGCAATTAGGAAAATTAGCTCAATAGCAGCAGAAAAAAAACGTTTAGACAATATAGTATCACTGAACAGGGCACAAGAACATTTCAATATGCTACTTCACCGCATACACTAAAATACTATAGACCTAAGTCACAAGAGAGCTTTCACATTTCAATTTCTGACTCTATCGAAATAAGTTGAATAATGTCTTACAATGTGAAGATGTAAAAAAAAAAATTTGTCTAAGGCCCTTTTGCCACTGAGCAAAAGCGACCTTACAAGGGGTACATGTCTAGCAGTCAAACTTTTTGTCCTCATAACGCTATTCCTGTCTTCTATTTGTCAATCAGTAGGACTTATCGCCAATATACTTGTTCTCGGAAAGTGTAGTCGTGGAAGTTCGCTGATGCCCAAATAGATCAGCATGCACATAAAATTGACTATTTGTGCAGCCATGGCAATTTCCCCAAAACCATAACTCTCAGTACCTGACTGCTTCTGCAATATCTTGAATTGGACAACCAATTTTGTGAACCCGAATCTTCTTCATTACTCTCTGAATCTAAAAAAAAGTACCCAAAAGCTCAATACTCCTTGCAGCACATATCGTATCTCTAAGCAACCCTACTCTGAGGTCTCGGCCGGGCACCCTTTTCGGGCTGAACATTACTCAATGTTTGTTGAAAGGGATATTTTGAAATCTTCACCATGTATTGCTGAGACAATACAAATCAAATCTATAGTGAGCACAATACAAAGGTGCCATCATCTTTACTGCAGTTTTTTAGGCATGAAAAATTGATGCGTGAGAGAGCGAGACGCACTGATGAACATCTGACCACCACTTGGGCTCGTTGTATGGTTTATCACCCGAAATACGTTTCAATATTTTGGCGTCATTCTCCGAGTCTTTTCTGCCGTAAAGAACAGAAAACTTGGTTGAGAACTGAACTGAACTGTACAAAGAACAACCTTTCCGAGAGGGTTTCGCTACCCGAGCTATCTGCCATCTTCATGGAGAAAGCAATCTTTGAGACACTGTAATTAATCAGTTACAAAGAAAAAAAACTAAATACGCAGAAAAGAAGCATTAGTGCTTACAAAGTGTGGTACATGCCGCTCGATACTAGTGTCTTTTGTTTTTTTTTTAAATTGTCGCTGGTTCCTTTCTGGTCATCGTTAACCAACGTCCTATAGACGCGATAACGAGGTAGTTAAATGCAGGTCTGTATCGCAACAAAAAAAATAAAAATAATGGTTGGCATAATTATTAACGCTAGCATTTCTTCCTAAGTCGCCTAAGACGCACTGTAGCCGCATGGGAACACTGTTTTAGTTTTGCGCCCTAGTCTGATAAAAAGATTGCTTCTTTGACGTACACCCCTGTTTTGAACTACGATCGATGAATGCATTACTCCGATTCTGAAGAGAAGATGCTAAGGCGTTTTCATAAGAAACAGCTTCATCAGTAGTGAAACCTTCTTTATGTCATTCCAAATGTTCCATACATTGCCGTGAAATGTTTACAAAAACATGAAAAATATATAAAAATTATGGGGACTTCATATGGATTCCATAAAGAAATATGAATCATTGGACTGACATAGGAAAAGCCTCAATAAGTTGGCTCAAATCTATTTTACTGCGGCTCTATGTGGTTTGCTTGGAAAGCAAAGTTCAAACAATTTCATTTCTTGCATTGCAAATATACATTCGAAAGAGGACGAGATTTCAAGCCATACGAATAAGAAAGTTATCCAGCCACGTTTAGTCCAAAGTTTTCTAATCTTTGTCCAGGCAGACAGATATCTGTCGAACATGTTTACCTTTACATATTTAATGTACACAAAAAGAGGCATATTAGCGAGCAAGTGTGGTATTCATATGATATGAAAGATTTAACAGTTTTGTTTTGCATTGATCTTTGTGTTCTAAGAATAAATTATCCTGAGATGTTTATTCGACAAACATGACGCAGATTTTGAAATTGATGTGAGCGTATTTTAACTTACAAATTGGAGTGGAGACGTCAGTTCTGGTCCTCCAATAGAATTTGCTGTAATACTTTGTAATAAATGTGAGCTCTGACGACGTATTTGCGCTTTTACTTCTTTTGGTTTCAATACAATAAGGTGATCTGGCGTTTCATGGTCAACAGAAGGAAAAACTGAGATGCAAGCTGGCCTAATTGAGTTGCTACGAATAGTCGACGCTTTTTAGGGCTTTCTTACTAGCTTCAGATAAATGATTTTTTGACGCAGTCGTTGGTATCTATTTCAACCAAACTTTTGTGCTGCAATAATTTGAACGGAAGAAAGCTTACATTTTATACCAGCTTAACGGCTGCCTAAAATAAACTGCTATGCCTATACACAAGATGATCACACATTGTACGTGAGTGGCAAATCAACGAAGTGAGTGTTGTCCACCTATATTACCATCTCAGTGATTGGTTGAAGCAATTTGGTCGGGCAAATCATGTTGTTCTAAATTACCTCAGTTAACGCGTTTTTCTTCCTTTCTTATTTTGTTCTTTCTTTTTCGCAGATGCTACGCTCAGTAAATGGCAGTGTGTTTATCCGTGGCATGGATGCTGCTTCGGAGGGCACGTACAAATGCGAAGTCTCCGCTGATGCGCCCTCATTCCAGACAATCTTCGCCGAGAAGATGATCAGGGTCGACTGTGAGTGTTTGCAATCAACTGAAGCAGTGTGTTTCACTGGAATGATTGGTGTATATATAAAGAGAACAAAACAGCGCTTTGGACACGACGATGCCAAGAGTACAGACAGGGTGCTAACAATTAAATTTAATGGGAAAACTATTGCAATATAAAGCCAGCAGGCATCTGGCCGTACAGATTCAATATCCCCTCATTGTTGGGAAATGAGACACCTATAAAAAAAGTGCGACAGATTCCCAATGCTCTTGATCAATATGATGTCATAACTGTAGAGTCTCTTTTATAAATGTTCATATTTTGCTTCTTGCTTTTGTGTCTGCAGAAACCAGTTTTAAATGCGAGGCGTTTCTTTGCGTACTGCAAGACCTTTTGGCGACTATCTGCGTATCTGTCTATTTATTTATCTACCTATCTTGCCGTTTGGGTCCTGGTGCTCTTGTGATCAGCCCCTTAACTTGGTGTGAACCAAAGTTAGTATGGGAAGGTAAGGTATTTTGACGCATATGACCCACTGGTCAAGACATTTACAATGCCACAATACTGTCGCGTACGTTGTGAAATACTTCCCGCGTACAGCGGCACATACCCGTTGGAAGTTATGCGCCACTGGAATGGAGGTATGTGCCAGAAGTGTTTGACACAGTATTTATCCAGGAATGGTGAGAACACACACGGGTAATTTTAATGCGTGAGCGTGAAGAAATAATACGTAATTGATCCCTCTGTAGAGGATCTGGCATAACAAGAAAGCGAAACTTGTCTTTACAATGGTAGTTGAGCGTTTATTGTGCATTGTTTCAGCAACAGCAATTTAATCCGATGGACTGGACCATAGAAGGAATATCGACACCGTTACTAAACGATGGCTTAAGATACCAAGAGTATATATAGCGAATGGCAGGTGTAGGTATAGAACAAAGCGCTTCGTCAGAGTATTTTACAACGTCATATGTTGTGTGTATGGTTGGGCGCGTACGTGCACATTCGATGGGGATGTTAAGTACAATTGCATGCTTCCTTACTTCAGGACATTAGTTTAAATGAGTTTCAGCTATAAGGGAGGGCGTTGGAGCTACCGGCAACACTCCACGACAAAAGCATTTAGGTCATTGGTAACTTAATAAAACAGCCAGTTGGTTGCGCTCGTTTGAGATAAAAAGTGCAAAAAGATATGGCCGTGATATGGGACACATAGGACGAGCGCTGGTCATTAACAGAAATTTTATTGACATAAAAAACCCTATAGGCAAATGAACGAGCAATGAAGGAAAAAGAAGAGCAGAAAACAATACGAACAAAACAACACGCAGTGACAGGACGCCCCCCCCCCCCTTCACACACAAACATTAACAATCGCAATGTCCTGCTGTTCTTTTATTGAAATAGAAAATAAACGAAGGATTTTTTTGTCACCGTTACTTGGCGACGGCTAGCCATTTCTACTTGATTGCTACAAATAAAGAAAAAGAAAAAAATAGCATATATACATATTGTGGGCATTTAGTATACGCATCCTCTTCCCCTGTACATTATCATCATTATCATGTGTGGCCCATGCATCCTCATCGTTGTCGCGTTGCATCATCATCTTGATTCATTCATTGTAGCTGTCAGCTGCCGGTTCCTCGGGCCTAATAAAGGTCATCCAAACCAAGACTTCACAATATATACAGTCCTACATGGGTGAGAGCGAAAGTTCTCCTATGCTCTGTGGATGTCCTGTGTGTCTCTTTCCGTGGCCGTAATGGAATAATCAGGGTGAACAGTGGAATCGCCTCAGACAGGCTGACCGACGTTTCGATAGGTTGCCATAACAAAACGTCGGCCAGCCTCTCTGAGGCACGTCTACTGTTCATCCTGATTATTCCCCTACGTGTTTCCATATCTCGGCTCCCATCTTGATTTTGGATTGCTGTGGCCGTGTATGGTTGTTTTGATCTGTGAGCACCATGGTATGATTGTTTTGATATCTGAAAACAACTTTTTCGTAGGGTGTAAGGTTAGGTATAGATACGGCAAGAACCTCTTGAGGGTATCAGCTGGCTTTCGATGTGGAACGAAGCGCGTCTTTGGCAGTCACTCTATGATACCCGTGACGCACAGGTGTCCTAAATGCCTTAAAACAAGGGGACATATTCCAGAAAGGTGTTCGTGCGCAGTGACCCACTACGAGGAAGTAACTCCTTTCCGGTAAAAATCCTTTTCGGTAAAGAAGATCCGGCATCTATTTTTTTGGTCCAGAAAGGCGTACCCTGACACTCGCGCTTCACCTCGCTAGCCTAGCACTGGCAGCTGCAGGTGCTGTGTCTGCTGCCGTGTGTCATCGGCGCAACTCTTTTCAATAAATGGCCCCTTTCGGCGACAAGATAGTTTTACTTTGAAGTGCTTTACTTTTTTCTGGGTGTCACAGCTATGATACAGCCGCCTTGACTCCCGGCTTTAATTATTTGTGTGTGAAGTAGCAAGTTTTAACAACTACCCTTAATTTCGTCAATTTGAACTATTTCTTTAGTAGCAACTCTCGCTGTCTCCCAACGTGATTTTCTTCTTGCAGCTGGCTCCTCTAGTCAGCTGAGGACGTCTGGCGTCGCCTGGGCACTCGTCGCCACCATCGGATGCTTGACGTCGTTGCTTCGGTGGCACGCCACGTGAAGTGATGCCCCCTCTCATACTATGGTTTCAGGCGCCTCCGCGGGCCGTAGGCAGCAAGCCAGCCGACGAAACAGCCAGCCAGCCGTCGCCTTGTGTATAATAGCGAGAAGAGTTGCACAGAACGCTTTTTAAACAACGTGTTGTGTTCGTGCGGCGCTGTCTGGTTCAGCAGCTGTGAGGTGCCAGTGCGAGCGGGTGCCTAGGCACTCCGTTAAGCATCTACTGTGCCCACTGACAACATCACTGTTTTGCTGCAAGTATAAACGATGTGAGACCTATGAATGTAAAGACCGCACTGACTTCAGTTGCAAGGAAAGTCGGAACAGTGAAAGAAGACGCTAAACTGCGGGTACGAAAGGCTGAACGATGCAAGAAAAACGCTGTGCCGCTCTTATTCTATTGACACTACCAGCTCGCTGGAAGTTGCGCGTGTCAAAAACTCTTTTGTTGCTTTTCCTCGCCCATGCTTCTTTGTATTTTTTGCTGTATTTCCCCAATGTCTCCAAGCTCTCCCGTGATGGCGATCTCAAAGGATGCCATCTTACTTCACGTCGTTCTTCCTCAAATTCCTTGACGTGAATAGAAAAAAAAATATATATCTGCTCTTTTTTTCTCTCTTTTGTATCTGTGATGACAAGAATGTTCTAGTCACTACATCAAAAGTGTTTTATTTACTTTTTTGCGTGTGATCAGTAGGTCATAAAAGGCGTGAAAGGATTGAATTACTGATGCAGACAGGATTTCTTCAGCACCGGATAATGAAATCTCGACTGTCAGTAGAAATAGATTGTCGACGTCGAAAAAACATTTCTTTGGCTGTAAAGCTCATTCTATTATTCTTATGGACTCAATTTCACTCGTTCGCAAAGCGGAGATACTCAATGACTCGTGACTGAAAACTTACATTAAATGATTATAATGGCTGGAACAATAAATTTGAAACCATTAGGTACACGTTTCGAAAAAAAAAAGAATAATCGCCACTTGCAAGTTTAACAAGACATGCTAAACGACCATAATCACAGTTCTTTACGAAAGCGAACACTCTCGTGAGACTTGAACTATACGGAACAGAATATTAGCGCTATGTCCTTGTCGGAAATGGTTTTCATCTTCTGGGTATGTCAACCGAAAAAAAAAATGAAGTGAATTTCAAGCCACCTGGGCATAGTCACTCTAGCTGATTGTACAGTTTACAAGTGGTACAATGTTTGTTGTTGGTTTGCCGCTTGTTCGAGCTTAGCTCCACCCACACTTACATCTATGAAACAGTGCATAAAAAGACAAAGAAAGGTTTTAATGCGTAGAAACCAAGAAGCAGCTTAGCGTAAGCGGTCATGGTGTGGCTGTTCAGAAAATGTACTGGGCTGTTCATGGGACGTTATTTTTTGTAAATAGCGCTATGGGCCGATACTAAAATTCTGCTGCTTTCTAAACTAAGTGCTTGATTCGAGCAATGTTTAAACCATAAATTTTAATGAAACCTTCACTCATTCATTCCTTCGCACTTCCAATAAAACTCTATTGAAATTTGACTATGTGTCGTTCTGTGCTCACTCGACATTTTTTATGAGTGTGAACTTCAGCCAGACAATTAAATCCGCTCCTTGAAGGATTTGGATGTGTTTAGTGGTACAGAGTTAACAAAGTAGTGTTATGATAAATTTACGTCGTAATAAATGCATGAATTATTGAATGTAAATTTTAACGTACCAGAAACATTGAGGAGGTATAAGAAACCATAGTTGATGTTGTGTATTGCGCTTAATTCAACCCCAGGCTTTCGAGATGCATGCAAAATACGGTGCAAAAGTTTTCTTTTTGTTCTTTTTGCATTGAACAGCAGCTATATTAGCCGGAAAGAAAAAAAGCCCCAGTTCCTATGTTCAGCAGCACAGCGAAACAGGTACTGAACCACAGCAGTCAACAAACCGTGGTGTGAAACAGAACACTTATTTAACCAGTGCTCGAAGAAATTTTACTGACATAAGTGCTCTAGACGTTCAAGAATGCGTTTCAACCGAATAAAAGAAATGAAGTTCCTGAATATTACATACTTCTGAAATATGCCGCCACGTAGTGTGAGCTTCCACTGTATGCGCAGTGAAATGAAAGAATGCAATCGAAAGAAAAAATTCGAACCAAGACTTAGGTACGTAACAAAACTAATCTATACAGAGGAAAATAAAGGAGCGAAATAACTTGTTCCTGGACGATATGGTGGATACTTGATGGATGAATGGCACGAGATGAAAAACTATAGAGCAAAAGAGGTATCACGTGACTTGCGAAGGCTACTCGCAGGAAGCGAGTTGAGAAAAAGGGAGTATCACAAATAGCCTGCGGCCACACCGCAGCTCGATAGTTTTGTTTACGAGGTCTTGGCGATTTTGGCAAATTCTCGCATGTATTTGCAAAGGGTGCACCTAAACGAAGCAGTCGTCTTGAGACATGTATTTGATGTTTTAACAGCGAGCCTGCTTTAACGCAGTTCGGAGTTAGGATAGTCGTGTTATGACAAAGGTTGCGTCGTATTAAATGCGTGAATAACTGAAGGTTTATTTTAACGTGCCAGAAAGGAAGAAATTGTATATACGCCCAAAAGGTAAACTTAAGCGCTAAAATGACCACCTATGGGCGACTTTTGGTTTTACTCGTTAGAATATATATTATTCCGAAAGCAGAGTTCCAGTTGCTTGGTCGAGTTCCCCAACGGTATACAGGTAAGCTGTGCAGTCTAGTTTGATGTACGATTGATGGCGGTGCGCTGTTCATGAAGGCCTTGTTTCCAGTCTTTTACGGTGCTGCTTATATCTTTATACGCAGTGACGGGATGCCGCTGAGAAGTTGATAAGACCGCTTCTGGCGCAAAGCAATCGCATGAAGATCTTTCATGGCAGTCAGCGATCGCTAGTGGTACCACACTTCCTGCTACTCTTCCTCCTCTTGCTCCACATGTTGAAAAAAGTTTCTCAGACAGCGCTTCTTCTGAAAACGATTACTTTAAAGAATGAAAGCACTTACATAATTGCCAATTGACCCCATCCTAATGAAAAAAAATGAAGGATTTATTTGCAAATAATGGAGCCGAATATCAGCATGACTCGTCAACCTGTTGACGAGAGGTTGTAGGTTGAGTAATCTTAGACAAAAACCAGCATCATGCCTAATAAAAGTTGCGGTCAAGGGTGTTAAGCAAAACTGCTTCAGCTTTACACTAACGTGAAATCTGGGGAATGGCGAAGCATGTGGTGTGCGCCTGTGTTTCCCAGAGCAAAATTGTTACTCTCAGCTGTTTTACTCGCCACCGCTATACTAACATGTCAATATTTTGCGGATATGTTTCAAGAATTGGTGTTTCAAAGAGATAACTTTAATGTAGAGATACACTTTCATGTTTCAGAGACTAGGAGCCTTGGCAGATTTCGTCGGGGATTCTGACACGATTGTTAAGGCAAACAATATGTTTTAAGCTGTATGGACAAACCTTTAACTGATAATATTCCCCAATATAGTGGTGGTGAATAAAGCGATTTACCCAATTTTCGTAGCGAACAGCTGTTTTCGATAGAATGCATTCGATCACAACACAAGCACCTTAGCCATTCGGACATCCACACACGATATCAGAGCATAGTAAGTGTAGCAAGGGGTGGGAAAGAGTTTGCGAGCATGAGGAGGAGAGGTAGGAGAAAAAAAAATAGGGTAAAACATAACATAAAAAGGACGGAGATAAATAAATATTAGAGAAAAGATGGAGATATAATCAAGGAAAGAAAACGAAGTAAACGCATGAAAAGATAGAAGTCAGGAGGAAGGAAACAAGAAAAACAAATAGAAGAAAAAGAATGTGATATAGAAAAATCGAAATTGCGAAAAAGAGAATGAATCTGAGAGTGACAAACATGAAGGGTACAACATTGATGCTACCTAGGGTGAAGAGAAGGAAGAAGATAGAGAAAAAGCAAAGCATATTACAGTCAGAATAAGCAAGGTGAAAATAGGCAGAAAGAAAAGTAAAAAATCGCGCAGTGAAACAGAGTGCATTAAAGAGTGAGTACACGACAAAAAGAAAAAGAG
The DNA here is from genome assembly GCF_043290135.1 of Rhipicephalus microplus. Taxonomy (NCBI): domain Eukaryota; kingdom Metazoa; phylum Arthropoda; class Arachnida; order Ixodida; family Ixodidae; genus Rhipicephalus; species Rhipicephalus microplus. The sequence goes on from NC_134703.1 coordinate 70,510,072, forward strand.
ATAGTATAAGTGAGAAATAGAGGCATAGAGTGATAAACAAAGTGATGAAATAGGAACAAACAACAAAAATAAAAGAAATTGAGAAGAAATAAATTCAAAATAATAATAAAAAAAGACAAAAGAACAAAAAGAGAGAAGGGCAAGAAAGAAACAGAAAGAAAAAGAGAAAGTAAGAAGGCCACCCAGCCATACAGCCTCGTCTGTGGAAGTAATCAAGAGAGTTGTTAAAGCTATATTGATTACTGCTTCTTCATCCCGAACGCCCCTTTTGTGTGGGCACGATTCCTACGGGAATACATGTGTCATCTTTACAGCCAATAGTTTTTACCCTCTATTTTCTTCATGACTATATGTAGGCCGCTTGAACACAAGCCTTTCGTCGTCGTCTCTCCTTTCTTCTCCCGCTTCCTGAGTTTGTTTTCGCTGACGCAATATAATATAGAGCCCAGCTCGGCAACACCAAATTTTAGCTGAGGCCTGACGATTCCCTGAAAGCAACTTCATTTACTTCCTCGTGCACATGACCGCAGGCGACGCCAAATATTCTTTAAAAAGCCCGCTGGCGTGTTCATCGAGGTGTATGCGTAGAACAAGTGCAGCAAAATTTTTCGGGAACACAGAGAAATAAAAGACACCTTAAAGTGTCTCCTGTTTCCGTTGTCGTTAGGACAAAACACTTAGGAATTTGAGATTACCTTGTTTCTTCCTCTTCAACATAATCAACAGGCATTCGCAGCTTCAAACGATTGTGTGATAACTGAACTTTATCAAAAGTGTAGCAAGGTCCTAAGGCTTTCTTCAAAGGACCACCACCGAAACAAAATGTTTTCTTCCTAATGGTGGTTTCCACACTTCGTCAGTCTGTACCACCCATATCTGGACGGCAAATCGGTAATGCGAAGTAAATATAGAATGAGAGCGTAAGTTAAACAGAGAGAGAGAGAGAGAGAGAGTTGGTGGTAGAGATAAAAAAAGAGAGTAAGAGAGAGACATTCACATTACTTTTTGTCGGCTCTCGGCAATACTGCAACTTCACTTTCCCTTTCCCTATTGCGCATGTCAGCCGCTAAACATTGTCTCCGCCCGACGAACGCTTCGCTGAGAAGCAAGGCTGTCTTGAAGACCACGATAATGAAGGAAATTGGGCAGAACGTTAGTTTCTCGTGGCAGCAGCCTGTCTACTCTGCTTGCAATAGCTGGATTCTTGGTGCCTCGGCTGAGTGCAATAGTTGTTCTTGCACTGTGCACGTACGCGAACGGAGCATTCACAAAACGTGCTCCATTATTTGGTGATTACTTCCACCACCAACCCTGCCTGCCTCTCTCACCCTTCCTCCTTACGTACAACTCCTCTCGCATTCTCCACTGAAGACGGCCCCAGTTATTTTGTTCCAGCTGACTCTCGTTGTAATTTACTCCTTTCTCTAAAGAAGAGAGAACCGGGAAGGGCCTTATTAAAATTTCCCCCATCGCAAACTGCTTTGAGCAATCTCTTGGAATAAGATGCAGCCTTACATGCACCATTACGCCATTTATTGTGTGGAGTCTTGTAGCTCGCTCGGCCCGAGGGTAGCGTCATTATGAACTTGAAGATGAAGTGGATACGATAGTCCTCACACGCATCTAGACATTTTCTGTTCGTTTTTCCTGAGTGGCTAGCGAAAAAAAAAAGTTGACTTCCATTCGTGGTTTATATATTATCAGGCATCTACGAAAGCAACACGTTTAGTTGTCATCACAATGGATACTAGAGTAGAGAGGCTTGTTCCTCGACCACATTCGAAAAAAGTGCACTTACTTGAGCTTCACGGGACACAATGACTATAGATGCTAATATTCATACCAAAAAAATACAATAACTTTTAGGACATTCGTTTGACACAAAATATTGAATAATAATGAGAAAAGACATTAAGAAAGGATTGAAAATAAAATTATTAGTGGCACGCCGTCCCAATCTAAGGACGCAACAACGGGCAGTTCAACGGGCCCACGAGGTGAGGGAGAGGCTAGGCCTATCTGTTCCGACGTGAGAGTGGCCCGCTACGTACTAGTTCACGCCCGGACGGACCCCCCAAATGAAGCTTTTCTAGAACATACCATACCATAACACACAAAGTAGGTTATGGCATTCTGATACGTGAAATGAACCAGTCTACATAGCAATGAGGAAAATAAACGGTTATGATAGTTCCCACCTTTTTTTCTTGCATGCACAACCCTTACGTAACCCAGAATAAAACATGCTTTACTATAAAGAGTTTATTTGCCACATCTTTTGGTTTATCACCTACAAATTCGGTAGGAAAAGATGAAAGTTAGAAACTGCATGGATGCCATCTTTTTTGTTGTCGGTGATGTCGTCTTTTTTCTGTCACTGAAGTTGCAATCTGGGGCTGTCATTCAGCGTTGTGAGAACAAGATTAAAAACGCAGCCCAGCATATCCTATATACTCGTAGTTATGATGGCTACTTTTTTTGTTGTTGTTGTGAAGCGCATCATCGTGCTTGTACAGACTAAGATACACAGAGCCAAGAAATGTTTGGCATTAAACGAGAGATAGAGGTAACATCTCTCACGAAAGAAGGTGTAGATAACACAAGTATTGACAACCATAAAAGTGGGAAAATGAATACAGCTGTGTCTTTCATACCAATGCCAACGTTTATTCTCCGAACAGAATGTCTCGTTCAGAAACGCTAAAGAAAATAATGTGGCAGTCTCTTAAGTCAACAAATCTACCGCTGAGATGAGGTACGGTGCTTACAACGTGCACCGTGATTTGCGGATTCGGGTATACGCCCTGTAAAAGCATCCTGAATTTTTTAAACAAGCTAGCCAGGCAGCCAGCAACGTGTGAGTGACAAGCTGTGTGGTGGGGCTTCACTGCACAGCCTCGCCCATTTCAAAAACAGGTAGGAAGGCTATTCTATACAACAGCAGCCACCCAATCTCATGACAGCATCTAGTTTTTTCTATTCATTTTTGTGTGTGCCCACCAGCAACGCTCTGATTAGACCTTGTCACCAGGAACGCAACGCGTACGCAGCGAATCACCCGTTAATGAGATAACTAATGAAGTGAGCGTCACGGCATACGCCTTCCTATAGTTCTGTCGACACTAGGTTAGATGGTGCAGCACGACGCGGACTGCGTTACCGGTCACCGCGGACAGTGGCTTGAAACTTTCATTGTGCGCAGGGATTTTCTGAGGTCCCGAGGCTACTTTGTTCCGTCGCTTCATTGTGGTCAAGCTGTCGCACAAGAGAACGACGGGCGTAGACACAACGCGTGATGTTCATCAGAGTAATGAAAATAGGCCGGAGAGCACGCACCCGTTTTTTTTTGCTCCATTATCTATATTGTTTGTTTGTTAGAATGTTGTTTATCTCGTGGTAGTAGGTGGACAGCTGCTTCTCTAGGTTAGGTCTCTGTCCCTGGGTCACATGCATTTTGTGCCACTTTTTATACGGCTCAACATGTCTGGCTTTTGGGAGAAAGAAATAAGGAAAGTAAGTGAATGCTCATTGTCAAAATTTGGATCACAATTGAAGTAAACTACGTGCAAAATTAACGAAAAAATTTCAGTGACTGTCTTTTCATCTATAATTTCAACAATTTTTAGCCGACATGAAAGAGAGAGACGCTGAATTCTCGCTACCTAAGGGCATTTCAAGTGAGAAACTTGTGTAACATTTTGTCTGCAGTAAAGTACACACGTGAATAGTCTACACTACGAAAATAAGACATACTTACTTAGAGCGTAGTTTGCAACTCGCTCACATGTTTGGTATAATCAACGTACCGGCATTTCATTTATATCATGACATTTGTGCTTTCTCAAAAAAGGGAAAAATTTTTCAACCTCTTTGTAGGACGAAGATTGCGGTTTCGAAATTAAGCCCAATTTTCTAGTTCTGGTGCCCTGTAGAGACGTAAGTTCTACAAGCAACGCCTAACAAAGCCATAGTAAAAAACCATGTACTCTAAATCGTTACCCACTTTTTCTAAACACACACAGTTCTTACTAATAATTTTATTGTGAATGAAGTCTCTTAAGAGAACAAAACCAAATAAATAAAGCCAATGAAGGAGGACGCAGTCAGAAAGAGAGAGAAAGAGAAGTAATGCGAATGAGTTCTGCGGGAACCCGCAGGGTGGCGAAAGAGTTAAGAAAGGGAAAGAAGACAGCCACCTGATTGTAGCACGAAGACACAAAGAAATTCATACTGATTTCCCAGAAAGAAAAACCTCTTATTCGTCCTGATCTCGGGTTTAAACCCTGGACCAACAAATATCGAGGATGGTCGCTCTATCAATTGAGCTAACCGGGAAACTAGCAACTGACAGCGCGAGGGCGAATCCATCGACAACTCGAAACACGTGAACACAAGTAATGCGAAAGAGTTCTGTGAAAACCCGCAAGATGGCGGAAGGAATAAGAAAGAGAAAAAGAAAAGGGAAAGACTATTAAAATGCTCATTTCCTAGTTAGCTCAACTGGCAGCGCGACCGCGCCTGATAGGTGTTGGTCACATGTTCGAATCCTGGACCAGGACGAATGTTTTGGCGACTAAGAGGCTTTTCTGTCTGAGAAATTTGTACAGATTTTCCTGTGGCTTCAAGCTACAATCAGGTGGTTGTCTTCCTTCTCTTTCTTAGGGAAAGACAAGGTAATCATCTTTACAACTCGTACCGGCATCTACACGTCTGCCTATCCGCGTCGATAAACTAATAGAAATACGCATACAGCGTCTGTACGATTCAATCTGTATGAGTTCTGTGAGCTGCTTCAGAGTAAATGAGGAGAGGCGCTGGGTTACTGTAAATCCTTAAACATCCCGCTACATTTAAGGATGCACGAGCGTGAAACGACAAGTGAATGTAATAGTAATTGGGGGGGGGGGGTTACGTCCCTAAACATTGAGACGATTAGAAGGGACGCCATTGTGGAGGATTCTCCAAATTTCGACCATGTTCTTTAACGTGTACCGGCTTAGCACAGTAAAGTGGCGTCTAGCATTTCTCCTCCACCAAAATGCGTCCGTCGCCGCCGGAATCGAACCCATGACCTTTGGGTTAGCAGCCGAGCACTGTAACTACTGATTAATTGTTGCGAACGACGAATTAAAGTTTTGTCGGGTATATGTAAGCTGGCGAAGAATCCTCGTGCTGAGCACTGAACTGACCAGAAAACGTAGCTCGAAGTCCCTGCACAACCAAGAAAAGTTAGGAATGTTGCGAATCTTGCAAGGATGGCGAATACCTACTTTCACTGACTTGACTGCTTTGCGAGTTAGAAGTATGTGGTCTTTTTTAGTGGCGATGCCTGCTGAGGCTGAGGTGCTTTCAGGTTAATACAAACTCATGTGGAGGGCTTGGCCTGGCATGCTGTCGAAAGCACGTACCGTGCTCATCCATGCATTTCATACGACTTGCAGATTTTAGCTCAGGTGAACCAAGTAAAAGGGTTTGTACACCTGTAAAGTGCCTTATACAGCTGCAGCCTAACTGCTTCCAAGAGGAACATATTTCAATGGGGACTCGCTAGGTGGTGGCTGAAAGACGTACTTGATTTTCAGCTCTACACTTCAGGAAAAGAAAGAGGAAAAAAAAGTGTGAAAAAAGGAGGAAATGAAAGCAGACAGCCACTTCAAATGCACTGAAAGATAAATTTTCACTAACATTAACAATCGTCTTTAAAATGCGGTCAGCTTCCAGCAAACTCGATTAAAAGTTTTACGACTTTGACCTCGCAAGAATACCCAAGTGCTTAACAATCGCCTTCACAGCGACAAAGCTCTATTATAACGAAAGCGAAAGCGATTTGCGGTGTATGATAAAACAACATACTCGCAAGTCATGCAACATCCACTTTTGCTTTGCATGCTACCACTGCTTCCCAAAGAGCGTCTGAGAAGCGCCCAGACAACCATCTTGAATACGTCCGCATGAGAGGCCTGGGCTGGGAAATTTATGAGGCTTCGTTGTGGGGCTTTCCCTCATGCTTCATTTTGTAAAACTCCTCTCGGTCATTTGCTCGATGCGAGCAGAGGCTTAACGCCCCAATTGGTAAAATTAAAGCCCCATTAAGCTTTGTTAAAGGCTGTCGCGAAGTCGCCTGCTTCACGGATGATGTACTGTGTGCTTATTTCCTTCTGATTGCTTTTGGCGTCTTTAAGTACGTAAAGGACGATATAGCAGGCAACTTACTTTGAGACCACTTTCTGAACTTCTCATAATGCTGGAGTTAAAGCACGCGCGTTGAATGTTATTATCAATTAACATAGCTTAGAATCACGTTGTATTGATCCAACTGAGTTCAGTATACTTTCTACGCGTGAACAATACACATGGGCTGTTTATGTGAACGGCTGCTTCAAATGTGATAGCGTACTTCTGGTTTAGTCTATTATACAAACCCATAGGCGTTATTATTAGAACTGGAGCTTTAGGTTTTAATCCTGCGCCTACTGAAGCTATAACATCAGCTTAAATTAAAACATCGGAATATAGAAAACAGAAGAAACACGAGTATACAGTAGTTTATGTGTTATCTCTTGAGGCATTGATGTTGTGGCGCGGAGTGTTTATCTAACATTTGACATGTTTTGTACTCCAAGTATTATTCACATGTTGTTTGCAATAAACATCCTCCACATCAATCATATACAACTTGAGGGAGACACAAAAACAGACTGCATGCATAAAAATTCCAATTTACGTTTACCGATATGTCAAAGCTACAGCTTGAAAGGCCATAGCTTCTATTATATTTTGTGGTTGTTTACCTGTAATCGACTGCAGTCTGAACTCGTTACTTCGTAAACTACTGTTTCGTCATCACAACATAGAGCATAAAAAACTGGCTTCGTTTTCAACGATACCTCCGGACATCGTCAATAAAGTTGTAACTCACTCACTCATTTTTAAACAAGCTAAGCATTGGCTCACACACGCACGAGCAAGATAAGAAAGTGCCATGCAGACTCAGTAACACTTCAAAACACGCGTCCTCCATTTACCAAGTCGCGGGTTTTACTGAGCTAAGTTCGTGCTCGGCGCTCGAGAACCAAGCAGCGCCCTACAACTCTACCAGCAGCGCGGCTCTTCTCCAGCTCACCACGGGATATGTCCTCGTTGAAGGCCTTGAGGAGGTTGAATAATAAATGTTATAATTTACAATCCCTCGCTCCTCTCCTAGTCTGCACACCGGGTAGCCTACTTTGCGCCTCCTGTCCTCCCGTTTAAATATTCACGTCTCCAGGTAGCGTGCAGATGGCAGTGAACCGCAGGGGTGCTCTGTTGTTGTTATCACACGTGAGAAGTGATCCTTATGGCGAAGGTTCTTACGCGGTGCTAGAGAAGCACGCAATCTTAGAGAGCTTATAGGATACGGCTCTTTAGAGACGTACATAGCTGAGCATTCTTTCGGGTGCTTGGTACGGCTTACGTCTCGTAGGATATCCTATTACCGAGCCCCGCACAAAGTATGCGCTGGAAACCTACCCGCAGGGCACATTTATTATCGTATAATTTTCTATTTATAACGCAAGCGAGTCATTTACAACTAAGGCGAATAAAGTAGACGACTTAGTAGAACAATATAGTGCAACGTTATCAGCAAGGAAGTAAACGCCAGCCTTTTTTGCGTAAGCGATTCATTGGTTGCACTCGGGTCAGTTTAACCAGAGGTCGATGTTCGTTTCCTACGGCGGTGCTCTTCCCTCCTTTTAGGTATTTTAACAGCCGTTCATGTATTGATTTGACAGATTTATTTTTCATCGTCTCCAAAAAAAAAGACCAGCAGTCAAAGACAGAGGGAGAGAGAATTTGAGAATGATGTGCCGCAACGAAACTGATACGTGGGAACTGGCTTGCTGTATAGCTAAGAGAATGAAGAGGACAGAATATGGAGTAACAAACAAGCTGAAACGTTAACTCGCAACGACAAATTTTTATATACTGGATCGGCCTAATAAAAATGACGCCGATCCTGATCCTTCACCATGGTAGAAATAAGTTCTGGATGAATAAAGAAGTCCAACTTTTTTGCGGTATTGAATGGAGCCGGAGGAGCATCACAATTTTCTTTCTTTATGTATAAATCACTCGCACAAAAGAGTGCTACATCATAAATATTTCTCCGCAAGCAAAAAAAGAATCAGAACTCACAGGCTTATGCGTATGCCTTATATGACAACAAGGCAATGGTCATCATTATCTTCTTAAATTAGTCGTTGATGTGGTCCCCCTCGCCTCGAAGTCTCTCTGCCCATGACGTGGTTTAGCATAGTCCCTGTGATCAGTCCAGCGACCACGAAGACAGTGCAAAAAGACGATGTTGTGATATGACGGCATCATGTCTCGTAGGGCCTAATAAGCATTCCAATTGTGTTCCAGTTGATTCCGCAAGCTATGTTGAAGCGTCGCCTGACCCGGAGGAATAATATAACAAAACTTATGTATGGCGTTCAGATAATCGCATCGTAAAGTGCACTTCATTTATATAATACCATAATACTGACGTCTGTGGTTAAGTATGAGTGCTGACATTACGTAAGATGACAAATTACTCCTTAAACACCAGAGTGGTTGATATTGCTGGTAATCTGTTGATGTACAAACAAGTAGTACACTTAAAAAAACACATCGATCCACCTTGCAACGCATGGCTCAAGGCAAAAAAAAAGCAGAATAGCCAATTACTAGTGAATTCGCGTTAGGTATGAAATCTGCCAAAATTCTCATGTCATGACAAGACAATCATATTCATCAAACTATCTAACCTTCCAATTCAATTTTTTGCCTTAACAGAGTTTAGTAGGTGATCACGAGAGTGCACAAACGTAAGTTGCTTGATAGATAGACGTGTAGATAGAAACACTCGAAGTACCTTTGGTTTAGTGAGAAGTTGTGCGCATCTAAGAAATGTTAGGCGTGGGATAATCCGCTACGACACTAAGCTGCCCTTGACCTCCTTGCACACCTTCTTCGCCTAGGCATCTGGCAAGGTGGAAGTTGTTTGAGTTGAGCCCGCCTAGGGTGTGGTCGGTAATAGTGCTTCGGTTTTTCTTTCTCTTCCCCTTAGCGGGCCTGAGCAGGATGAAGGACGTTTATCAGCGCTAGTCATTTGGCTCTTTGGCTTTTTTTTAATGAGTCTGTCGGAAGTTGGTATAGCTGTGTTTCCGGCAGTTGCAGGTTTTACTCTATGTATCGAAATATAGCACTTCCATACATAATTCTCTTCCGACTAAGAGGCCTTTTTTTACTGTACGTATACAGGAAGTTCTCACGAAGTCTGTAAGTAAGTTCTAGTAAAATGGAACTGTGGATGTGCCATTCAATGAAGTAGCTTACTTACTGTGAAGTGCACCCATGCAACTTTTCGGTAATCTATCATTCAGAAATCTTAAGAACCTAATCATTTTCAAACGAGAAATCTAATACGCGACATTTATAGGCCTGGCTGTTCTAGCTAAAAGTTTCATTTTTTTATTCACAAATCACAAAACCATTTCATGTTTGGATTTTGCTGCTAATATACCTGCTCGTTGTTTTAAGCCAGCTATTGATACTGGCACACGCTATCTTATCTTGAAAGCACCAGATCTAAACTAGGGTGAGCGCAATATCTCCTTATTAAATACAAGAAGGTTGGTCATATCTACTCATTCTTCTTGCTAATATCACATACTGAGACATTCATCAACTTGGGCAAAGCTGCTGAAAAGAGATGTCTTACATTACATACGCTCGGCTGATTGTTTGCCTTGATTGACACTTGGTTATTGGGTTGTGCCAATTTTATTAGGAATTGTTTGTATGCTGAAAATAAAATAAATAAAAAGTAGCTTTCTTTATTTAGACTATCATGGTTTTGAAATTTAATAAGTGATACGGTGATATGCGCATACAAAATTTACGAGAAAAGCTACAGGATGTCAAATCGACTTTTCTTGCAACTATGTAAATTATACAAAAGCCTCCTTTGCATCCGTTTATTAAAGACTTTATCCATTGAGTGGCCCTGCAACCGGATCACTGCCGAGGTGGGCAACATATTCTAGTAGGCGCAAGCTCCAGTTCTTCTGTAGAGCAACCTTTGGCAAGGGGCCGCAGCAGTCAAAGGCTGTCAGACTAGATTGAACAATAATATGTGCGGTAAAGAACCGCAAGGGGCGCATTTGGAACTGGGGTACCTGCACTCACGTCACCACTGCACAATGCGATGACGCAAGCCAGTTTCTGTGTTAATGTGGGGGGCCCCACATTTATCCACATTTTTTTCATGCCCAAGAGTTCCTAAAATATGCAGTAGACAGCGAGCGCAGTATTTCACGAGAGAGAGGCACAAGTTTTTAAAGAAAGAGGTGTCATAGATGGGCGAGTGACGAGGATCGTCACTGCGAGAACTCTGCCACAACAACTACAACCAAACAGAGGAATACTTATCCCGCACCAATTCAGCGGGGTACAAAAAAAAACTGCAGAAAGGAAAGCGTGGCCCCTGTGTATCGACAAGCCTGTTTATATAAGGGCACGGTCGCTATATGAAAGTGCTCGGTGAGTCGCAGCACAGGAGACTAAGATAGCGAGGCATGCGGGCTCGTAGATTGGGAAAACGAAAAAAAGCGTGTCAGCATGCCCACATAGTCGGGCACATATATTTCGGTGATATTAGTTTTTTTCAATTTACCTCAAAAACTTTGTTTCACAAGGATATAACATTCGGTCGACGTTTTCTCCCATCGGAGAGATGAAAAACATGAAGTGCCGGGAGCATCACCGTCGCTTTCAGGACAACCCTGCTGTTTTTGTGAAGGTTCCTCCTCCTTCGATGGCTGAGCGCACCTGAACGGGCTCTAAAGAGACCGTAAAATAAGGCCCCTTCGTGGTGGGATAGGCGACCCTCAACAACACAGTGCCGCTGCCCATTTGTTCTTTCTCTCTCTCCTCTTAGACCTCTTCGTATACGATGCCAAAACAGCCATGACATAGGAGCAACTTGTGTCACAAAAACAAAAAAAAACCGGGACGTATATTTGGTATCCCACTGTGCTTACACAGCAGCTCTTCAGTCCTAATTACCAACCGTCGCATTACATACCTTCCCCTCCTGAAAGCAGTGGTTGCTGTCGTAAGGTACACCAGCCTGTTTCGCCCTCTATGGGCTTTCATACTTGTACAAGGCTGGATGAGGGCGGGTATTGCTTTTGCGAAAACAGACTGTCACCGCGCCTCAAAATAGAGTCCTTTACTGGTTGAGTACACGTATCACTCTCTTCTTGTTTGTCAAGGGCGACGCCTTTAGTATCTTTAACCTTTTTCTGTTTAAATCACTGCGCTGGCGTCTGTTTCTGCTCCTGTGTTTATTTCTATCTTAATATCAGCTGTATTACTTTACTTTTAACACTTCTTAGAGGCGAAGCTCCTTACCGCCGTCGGTCTGACGCTCCTCCGTATGTATGTATGTATGTATGTATGTATGTATGTATGTATGTATGTATGTATGTATGTATGTATGTATGTATGTATGTATGTATGTATGTATGTATGTACGTATGTACGTATGTACGTATGTACGTATGGACGTATGTATGTATGTATGTACGTATGTACGTATGTATGTATGTATGTATGTATGTATGTATGTATGTATGTATGTATGTATGTATGTATGTATGTATGTATGTATGTATGTATGTATGTATGTATGTATGTATGTATGTATGTACGTATGTACGTACGTATGTATGTATGTATCTATGTACGTATGTATGTATGTATGTATCTATGTACGTATGTATGTACGTATGTATGTATGTATCTATGTACGTATGTATGTATGTATGTATGTATGTATGTATGTATGTATGTATGTATGTATGTATGTATGTATGTATGTATGTATGTATGTGTGTGTGTGTGTGTATGTATGTATGCATGTATATACACACGTAAATAGGCATCGGTGGCTCAGGGGTTGTGAGATGGGAGGTGGTGGTACTTAGAGTGTTCACTAGCTGGACGCATGGACGGGCGGACAGACAGACTAGCACACGGACGCTTGGATGGATGGAAGCGCGGACGTACGGACGTATAGACGCCCGAACGAACGGACAGACGGATGGACGGACTCACGCACGGACGGATGGACACATGAATCGACGCATGGATGGTCGCGTGAATGGACGGAAGCATGAACGAACGAACGGAAGGAAGAATGGACGGTATGATGGACGCTTCGCCCCACTCATCATCATTCACTCCGTGGCTATGCTGTGATTTTTTTATACTTTTTTCCCTTTCCTTACTTTCTCTCGCTGTTTAGTTCTCGCTGCCTCTTTCTGTATATCTCCCTTTTTGTCTATATCATCATCATCATCATCATCATCATCATCATCAGCCTGACTACGTCCACTGCAGGACAAAGGCCTCTCCCATGTTCCGCCAGTTAACCCGGTCCTGTGCTTGCTGCTGCCAATTTATACCCGCAAACTTCTTAATCTCATCTGCCCACCTAACCTTCTGTCTCCCCCTAACCCGTTTCCCTTCTCTGGGAATCCAGTCAGTTACCCTTAATGACTGTGATGTGTGGTGCGCGTTCAAAGTGCGCGCCTTCGAAAAGTGCGCGTCACGGAAAAAAAAAAAACAAAAGGAGAAATACCAGAGTGCACGTGCGGTGCTGCTTAAACAAGAATGACGACGTTAAAGAGCGTCAAGCACGAGGATGCGTGGCAGGACGTGAAGTAAACAAAAGGTAAAACATCCAATGGGCAGCGAACACGGAGATTTCAAGGCCCAATGGCTTGACACCACGAAACAGTAGTATCTCCAATGAGAACGAGACAAGTGGGCCAGAGCTGAAGCAGGAGCCTGGGGAGACCAGAGCAAGGGGAATTCGAGGCAGGCAGTGCAAGCGGAAGGTCGTCACCGGACCGGGCGCTGAAGATGGGCCGTTGGGTTCCGGACCCGAGCCTACAGGACTTCCACCGGCCGGGGCCTCCTGCTGTCGGGTTCCCGCTCCAAAGGACCGTGGCCATCCGGTCCTGAACTCCTTTCCAGGGCCTGCGGACTTTGGTTCCGGCAGGCGAGCTACAGCCGTCGGGCTCCGGGCCCGAGCTGTGCGCCCAGCTGCTTGACTAGGTCGACCCTAGTTCCCGGACGCGTCGCCACCAGCCTGCGTTCTCCCGTCTCCGACGTGTCCACGCTCCTCAAGCCGAAACCATCACGATTTGGTAGGGCTTTTCGACGTGTCGCCAGCAGCCAGCGTTCCCTCGTCCTCGTCCAGCCCACGCACTGACGCAGGAGTCACGGCGTTCCGGTTTCTCATCACCGCCGAAAACCAACTTGTGGGTGAGACTGCACCGATACTCTTGCGCTACTCCCATCACTCAGCCCCTTTCGAACGTTAGGTTTAGTTACTGACTTTGAACGTTCTTGTTGGGTGTTTACAGATGTGTTTCGTCATGTCCAGTCAACTGTTTATTAAGTGTTTTGTTTTGTGAGGAATCTTTGCCTTTTTACTTTTCAATTAAACTTTTTGTGTGTTTCTTGGAAACCGAACGGCTTTGTCCTTATTAACAAAACTCTCTGAGGCTCAGCCCGGGAGAAAAACAAATCAGCAACAAGAACCCGCATCACAAATTGGCGTCAGCGACAGGACAAAGTCGTTTGTTTTTCCAGTAGATTTTTTGACGCGGTTAACACGATGACGAACACGTGGGAGTTAATTGAGTTGGCGGATAAAATGGGACTGACGGGAGCGGAGTTTAGAGTATGGTACGAGGAGCGGATGGAGAGGGAGCGTGAGCAACGGGCTGCAGAACGAAAGGCGGCGAAGGAAAAGCTTGAATTGGTGCTTAGAGCTAAGAAGGAGGAGCTAGAGCGCGTAACGCGTGAAAATAAAGTGTTGCTAGAGCGTCAGACACGCATACTGAAGCAGCAGCTCCAATTAGAGAGGGTGGACTTCGAGCGGCGACTCGAGCTTGCGATGGCGAAAAGGGGGCAGCTGGCGATGCAGAAGGTCGAGCAAGCGGTGAATGTTTGCTCCGATAGCAGCGTTTGCTGGAGGGAAGTCGATTCCTGCAAGGTTGGCCTCGAGCCTCGCGACAGCCTTACTTCGGAGCGAGAAGCTCAGATAGAGGAAGGCAGAGAGGTGGACAGCCAAGAAGGCAGGAGTCATGAGGAGTTTGTTGAAGCGACGGAAAGCTTCTCTGGCTGGGAACATATTACTCCCGTTAGCTGCTTGGGGACCTCTGAGAGGCCAAGCACCTATGAAGAAGAGCGCCTGGATATGGGCGACCTAGAAGCTGTGGAAAATGTTGTGGAGCAAAGCTTCGATAGCAGGGAACGAAGAAGCTCCATTCAGAATGAGGTGTGTATCAGAACGTCTCAGAGGCCGAGCACATTTCGGGAAGGGGTAGGGCTACCTCTCAATAGCTCCATGGAAGGAGCGCTAGAACGTCATTGGGAAGATGGCAGCGAATGCCATGAAGGCTCTGATATAGTGGCCACTGATTGTTTTGTACCGACAGAGGTAGCAGCAGGCACCACGTCAATGGTCCTAGACCATACGTATATCTCACTCAGAGAGAGAGGGGATTCTAGTTCACAGGATAGCGTAACTGCTATTTGTCCGAGAAAACACGATGGGAGTGCTGAAGCACTCTTCAAAATAAACAGTATCGAATCGGAGGTGGGCTCGATAGTAGGTATGGAGAATGCCAGACAGGGTCTTGAACCTGAGAACGTGATTGGTTTTGAACCTATAATTAAGTCCACTCAAGATGAGCTGTATAATGACCGAGCACAACGGCATCCCTTCTCAAGAATCCAGGAACCTCACACGCTTGTCGGAGCGTTTGGGCTTGCTGAGGGCACCCCGAGTTTGTGTTCATTAGATGGTGAACTAAAAGAAAGCATTTGTGTGAGAGATTGTGGCATTTGGACATTCGTGTCTCAGTGCGTTTCGTGTCGACGCCGACGGCTCGAGACCGCGCCCTGTTCCTCTGTGACCGGTAAGCGTTCATGTGGCCGGCGGGGGCGCAGACACGCGTTTCAGCGAAAGTGCATAAAAGCATGTTTGCCACAGTTACTTTCGAAACGTGCGAGAAGGGCAGTGCGTCTGGTTTGGGACGCGATAACCTGAGTGTAGGGTTAGAAAACCGGTAGCTCTTTCTGGACTTCGACTTTTAGATGCGGACACAAGTAGCTTTGTCCATAGTCGATTTTGTAGTAAAAAGGTTTATTCCGGGTTTCAGAACTTTTAAATGCAATTGGGTGAATCTAAAGTTTAAGTGTGGACATTTGGACGATGTAGCGAACTGTAGCCCGGTGATGTGTTGAACTGCGTGGTGCAAATATGTGGTTTAATTGTGACGTAGTGCAGAACGCGCACTCATCGGCAGTTTTTTTTTTCTAAAAAAAAAAAAAACTTGAATAAAAGGGGGGCGTATGTGATGTGTGGTGCGCGTTCAAAGTGCGCGCCTTCGAAAAGTGCGCGTCACGGAAAAAAAAAAACAAAAGGAGAAATACCAGAGTGCACGTGCGGTGCTGCTTAAACAAGAATGACGACGTTAAAGAGCGTCAAGCACGAGGATGCGTGGCAGGACGTGAAGTAAACAAAAGGTAAAACATCCAATGGGCAGCGAACACGGAGATTTCAAGGCCCAATGGCTTGACACCACGAAACAGTAGTATCTCCAATGAGAACGAGACAAGTGGGCCAGAGCTGAAGCAGGAGCCTGGGGAGACCAGAGCAAGGGGAATTCGAGGCAGGCAGTGCAAGCGGAAGGTCGTCACCGGACCGGGCGCTGAAGATGGGCCGTTGGGTTCCGGACCCGAGCCTACAGGACTTCCACCGGCCGGGGCCTCCTGCTGTCGGGTTCCCGCTCCAAAGGACCGTGGCCATCCGGTCCTGAACTCCTTTCCAGGGCCTGCGGACTTTGGTTCCGGCAGGCGAGCTACAGCCGTCGGGCTCCGGGCCCGAGCTGTGCGCCCAGCTGCTTGACTAGGTCGACCCTAGTTCCCGGACGCGTCGCCACCAGCCTGCGTTCTCCCGTCTCCGACGTGTCCACGCTCCTCAAGCCGAAACCATCACGATTTGGTAGGGCTTTTCGACGTGTCGCCAGCAGCCAGCGTTCCCTCGTCCTCGTCCATCCCACGCACTGACGCAGGAGTCACGGCGTTCCGGTTTCTCATCACCGCCGAAAACCAACTTGTGGGTGAGACTGCACCGATACTCTTGCGCTACTCCCATCACTCAGCCCCTTTCGAACGTTAGGTTTAGTTACTGACTTTGAACGTTCTTGTTGGGTGTTTACAGATGTGTTTCGTCATGTCCAGTCAACTGTTTATTAAGTGTTTTGTTTTGTGAGGAATCTTTGCCTTTTTACTTTTCAATTAAACTTTTTGTGTGTTTCTTGGAAACCGAACGGCTTTGTCCTTATTAACAAAACTCTCTGAGGCTCAGCCCGGGAGAAAAACAAATCAGCAACAAGAACCCGCTTCACAATGACCAGCGGTTATCCTGTCTACGCGCTACATGCCCTACCCATGTCCATTTCTTCTTCTTGATTTCAGCTATGATATCCTTAACCCCCGTTTGTTCCCTAATCCACTCTGCTCTCTTCTTGTCTCTTAAGGTTACACCTACCATTTTTCTTTCCATTGCTCGCTGCGTCGTCCTCAATTTAAGCTGTACCCTCTTTGTAAGTCTCCAGGTTTCTGCTCCGTAGCTAAGTACCGGCAAGATACAGCTGTTATATACCTTCCTCTTGAGGGATAGTGGCAATCTACCTGTCATAATTTGAGAGTGCTTGCCGAATGTGCTCCACCCCATTCTTATTCTTCTAGTTACTTCAATCTCGTGGTTCGGCTCTGCGGTTATTACCTGCCCTAAGTAGACATAGTCTTTTACAACTTCAAGTGCCCTATTACCTATCTCGAAGTGCTGCTCTTTTCCGGGGTTGTTGTACATTACTTTCGTTTTCTGCAGATTCATTTTAAGACCTACCTTTCTGCTCTCCTTGTCTAACTCCGTGATCATGAGTTGCAATTCGTCCCCCGAGTTACTCAGCAATGCAATGTCATCGGCGAAGCGCAGGTTACTAAGGTATTCTCCATTGACTCTTATCCCTAACTGTTCCCATTCTAGGCTTCTGAAAACCTCCTGTAAGCACGCGGTAAATAGCATTGGGGAAATTATGTCCCCCTGCCTTACACCCTTCTTGATTGGTATTCTGTTGCTTTCTTTATGAAGCACTATGGTAGCAGTTGATCCCCTGTAGATTTCTTCCAGAATGTTTATATATACTTCATCTACGCCTTGATTCCGCAGTGTTTGCATGACGGCTGATATTTCTACTGAATCAAACGCCTTCTCATAATCTATGAAGGCTATGTATAGGGGTTGGTTATACTCTGAGCATTTCTCTATTACCTGATTGATAGTATGAATGTGGTCAATTGTTGAGTAGCCTGTTCGAAATCCTGCTTGTTCCTTTGGTTGATTGAATTCCAATGTTTTCTTTACTCTGTTAGCAATTACCTTTGTAAATAGCTTGTATACTACAGAGAGCAAGCTGATCGGCCTGTAATTCTTCAAGTCCTTGTCATCTCCTTTCTTATGTATTAAGATAATGTTAGCGTTCTTCCAAGACTCTGGTACTCTTCTTGTCCGGAGACACCTCGTAAACAGGGTGGCTAGTTTTTCTAACACAATCTGTCCTCCATCTTTCAGCAGATCTGGTGTTACCTGATCCTCACCAGCAGCTTTGCCCCTTTGCATGCTCTCCAAAGCTTTTCTGACTTCTTCTATCATTACTGGTGGGGTGTAATCTGGGTTACTGCTAGTTCTTATAGTATTAAGGTCGTGGTTGTCTCGGCTACTGTACAGATCTCTGTAAAACTCCTCCGCTATTTTAACTATCCTATCCATATTGGTAGTTATTTTGCCTTCTTTGTCCCTTAGTGCATACATCCGACTTTTGCCTATCCCAAGTTTCCTCTTCAATGCTTTGACACTTCCTCCGTTTTTCAGAGCGTGTTCAATTCTCTCCATGTTATACCTTCTTACATCGCATACCTTACGTCTATTAATCAACTTCGAAAGCTCTGCTAGTTCTATTTGTTCTGTTGTACTTGACACTTTCATGATTTGACGCTTCTTAATTAGGTTCTTCTTTTCCTGGGAAAGCTTGCCAGTGTCCTGTCTAACTACCCTGCCTCCAACTTCCACTGCATACTCCGTAATGATACTCGTCAGATTATTATTCATTGTATCTACGCTAAGGTTGGTTTCCTCACTAAGAGCCGAGTACCTGTTCTGCAGCGACACTCTGAATTCCTGTACTTTCCCTCTCAGTGCTAGCTGATTGATTGGCTTCTTGCGTATGAGTTTCTGTCGTTCCTTCTTCAAGTCTAGGCGCATTCGAGACCGTACCATTCTATGGTCACTGCATCGTACTTTGCCAATCACTTCCACATCCTGCACGATTCCAGGGTGTGCACTCATTATAAAGTCTATTTCGTTCTTATTTTCGCCATTAGGGCTCCTCCATGTCCACTTGCGGTTTTCTCGTTTTCAGTAGAAGGTATTCAAAATCCGTAAATTATTGCGTTCTGCGAATTCTACTAGTAGCTCTCCTCTGGCGTTTCTGGTACCGATGCCATAATCTCCTACTGCCTGGTCTCCAGCCTGCTTCTTCCCTACCTTTGCAATAAAGTCGCCCATCACTATAGTATACTGTGTTTTTACCTTACTCATTGCCGATTCCACGTCTTCATAGAAGCTTTCAACTGAAGCGTCATCATGGCTGGATGTAGGCGCGTAAGCCTGTACTACCTTCATCTTGTATCTTTCATTCAGTTTAATTACGATACCTACCACCCTTTCATTAATGCTATAGTATTCCTCTATGTTGCCAGCTATGTTTCTGTGAATTAGGAACCCCACTCCCAGTTCTCTTCTGTCTGCCAAGCCCCTGTAGCAAAGGACGTGCCCATTCTGTAGCACCGTATAGGCCTCATCTGTCCTCCTAACCTCACTGAGCCCTATTATATCCCATTTAACACCCTCTAGCTCCTCAAATAGTACAGCTAGACTTCCCTCACTAGATAAGGTTCTAGCATTAAACGTTGCCAAGTTCAGGTTCCATTGTCTATATATTCCTCTCTTTTTGTTTGACTTTCCCTCTATTTCTGCATTTCTTTCTTCTTGCAATACGAGTGCTAATCAAAATAAAAGGCTAGTCGACACATCCTTGAGTCACAGGGCATCAGATATCACACTCAGCAAGGATAAAATGTGGAGGTTTCTGCCTCGGTACGCGACCGCTTGATCATTGCACCGCTTCCTAAGAATATGCACCTGACGCACCACGTCGGACGACGCAACAAGAAGACAGCTTCAAAAGAAGTTTGGTAACGGTACAAACTTGGTATACGTAGTTGCTGAGAGGTATGCAGAAGGAATAAGAGCACACGTGACTGTGGTCGTTGACACCCAGGGCAAATGCTTCGCACGCACCATGTATGTATGTAAACATACATACATACATACATACATACATACATACATACATACATACATACATACATACATACATACATACATACATACATACATACATACATACATACATACATACATACATACATACATACATACATACATACATACATACAGCGACGACGGGAGCCACGGAGGCGGCCGAAAATCCGCGATAGCTTTAGCACTTACTGCAGTGCCGTATGCAGAGATTGTGATAAGTGACTCGCAGGCGGCAGTCCGCAGCTTCGCGCGTGGCCATGTCTCGCGGGAAGAGGCGTGCATCCTTCAAATCTGCCGAGATGGTGACTCGGCGTCGGGCTCAACACCCCGAATTCCGACGGTTTTCCTCCCATGGACTGCGGCACACGCCGACGTTTCACTCGCGAGGAACGAGGCAGCCCACGCCGTGGCTCGAAGTCTTACTCGCCGTGCCGCGGCCCACTACGTGACCGTCGCCTCCGACTCCGAGAACGGGGCATTGCGTCTGCTGGATCAAGACATTTCGATAGGCACGCAGCAACAAGAATCAGAATGGTCATGGGGCGATCGTCTGACAATGTTCCGAGACATCACTCAGCACTATAGGCTTGAAAGGCCTCGGTTTCCGACACCACACGAAAAAGTAAACAGCCGTGATGCCCGTAAGCATTCGCTTACTTCAGACCCATTCGTATCTACACCCGGCCATCTTACGCCACTGCTACCCAAACGTATACCCCACCGATACGTGTAAAGCATGTCGGCACAGAGCAACGCTGAGCCACATGTTCTGGGAATGTGCTGGAGACAACTGTCGAGAAAACGCTGCCCGCTGTAAATTTGAGACCACAGGCAGCCTCGATCTCGCTCGTTCTCGCCGTCGCGCCTGCTGCAGGAGCCGCAGGGGACTTTCTTTGTCGGCTCCGCCACCGCCGGTTAACGGCTCCTCAAAGCTCTGAGCTCACCGCCCAGCTCTGGGCCGTCTGGCAGGCCGAGGATGCCGCCCGAGTCCAGGGACTCGGTGGCGCCACCTGAAGCCACCAAGACCACTCCTCCGGCCCA
Source organism: Rhipicephalus microplus (assembly GCF_043290135.1). Classification (NCBI taxonomy): domain Eukaryota; kingdom Metazoa; phylum Arthropoda; class Arachnida; order Ixodida; family Ixodidae; genus Rhipicephalus; species Rhipicephalus microplus. The sequence continues at coordinate 70,530,671 of NC_134703.1, forward strand.
CTGTGTGAAATAAAGTTTTCTCTCTCTCTCTCTTCTTGCGTTTTTGTTCCCGTTTTTAGTATTTATCGCATTCTCCCTCTATTTACGATACGCTTTACTCTCTCCTCCTCATTACCCTCGTATCTTCTGGGTTCACCCCCCCTCCGTCCCGGTCCAACCATTTGGCATACAGTACTACACAAGGCTACGTTATGCGCCGTTAGTGTGTCTGGATAGCAGTGTGGACGCTATACTCACCTTAGGATCGTGGGCACGTGGATTATAATGCCACCTCGTCAAAAATAGATGTTCGCCAAGAATTGCTTTCTTGCTCCTTCTTTTTCCCTGTTGCTGCCTCCTGTCAATAGAAGAGAAACAAAAAATCTTTATTGTGGCCAATAGTAAACTAGTCAGCCGTCATCGCATGTAATCCGATTCAACCTGTTCACTTCCTCGTTTCCTCTCGTGAGCCGCATCACTGCGAACCGGAAACAATGCACAAGCATACCTAAACAAAATAACATCGCAAATATGGCAGCGAATAACCAACGACGTTCGCGACTACTGCAAGGCGATCATTCGCAACGTGGGCAAATTATGGAATTCGATGACGTTGCCCCGTGCGTGGACGTGTTTGCGACCGGCAAGCTAGTCCTCGGTTTCGAGGGTGGCACTGGCACACCTCGTCGGCATGCTGGAACAGGTCGCGAAACAAGGGAAAAGGCTGAACGCCATTAGATACTTGAGAAAGCCGTATCCACTTTGATGCGAAGCGGGGTGCTTCGTCTGAGGCTGGCTTCCCGTTTAGTTCTACGCTCTCCGTGTTCCCTGCCGGCCACGCCTCCTCGGTGTCGCAGAATGTGTTAGGAGAAAAAAAAAACGATCTGCTCACTTATTTTACTTTGCGTTGCTTAATTCTGCTTGGTCGTGTCTTTCTGGCCTCGGCGAGACTGTGTCCTAGATTCGTAGCTCCTGCGCAAACAAGCTCTGTTTGTTTACAGGCTGGGAAGCCGGCAAACTGTCACACATAGCGTATGTTATTTTTCGCTTGTCGTGTGAAACTTTCTGCACTTTCTAGACTATGTAGCTGGTAAACTCCTGGTGTGTTTTTGCAAGGGAATTCAGTTTCTTTTTACCAGGATCACATGAGCGTGTAATACTGTGCGACATGTTGCTACCTGCTATTTTCTTTTTGTATATGTAAAACAGCGTTAGTTACGGGCTTGTGTGTTGTTGTTGTTGTTGTTGTTCTTGTTGTTGTTGCTCTAGTTGTTGTTGTTGTTGTTGTTTATCACTTGACTTGTATTGCTCTGCATTGCTCAATTGGTGAGCTCGAGTTGCGCACTTACAACTTTCGTGCGATGACTTGTGGACCACGTGCGTGAACTTTTCTTTCAATGTTTCTGTATCGCTACAATTTTGACCATTAGAGACAGCGGGTTTTATTTTTGTGTAGAGAAGCAGAGCAGAAGCTGGAGCATCTACAAAGCCAGCGCATCTATTCACATAGAACTGGTGAGAAAACTACTCCACTTGGCGTTAACTCTGAACAAGCATGTTGCAGGCATAAAAGAGTGAAAAACATAGAGATTTATCATCGAGAACGTAGAAAACATATTGAAAGGCACAATTGAAGTACAGTCTGCTTAAGCTATGCTTTTATTGTGGTACTAAACAACTGCTGTCGGAAACCTAATAATATAACTGCCAAAAGATTACTTGCGAAATTTACCTGTTTAGTTGTAAAATATAACTAAAAGAGAAACATTCGCATGATTACAGAATAAGTAAAGGTAGTGTTGACCAAGAAATGTCCAAATACTGATTACATTGAAGCTTTACGTGTCTCACGGAGTGTTCTCTGAACTACCACAAGCCTCACGGCAAATACAAAAAGCCTTTTATGACAAGTTTTTAAATGTTTCGTTACTTATGGTGTGAAAGCATGCTGAAAATGTAGTTTTTGGTGCTGTTTTATCTGAATAAGCGTTAACAGCAGTATTCTATGAACAAGTATTCTTAAAACTGTTTAGGAGAAGTTATTGTTCTTAATAGAATGTGTGCAAAGTATTGGCTATCGTGATTACAATGTGTCCGTCATGGTCGACTAATTGCTATGAGGTTTTGCTGCTGACCCACTCGATTCCGTTGGCGGTGGCGGTCGCATTTTGCCGGAGGCGAAATAAGTAAGGCCTATGAGCTGTGCGGTGTTAGTGTGCGTTAACAAGCACAAGATGGTCCAAATTTCCAAAGCCCTTCACTGTGGCGTCTCTAATAAATATATAACAGATTTGATACGTAGAACTCCTGATAATATTAAAATCCCGATCAAATTTCCGTCCATGTCATCTGTTCAGGTGCCTAAATTTTGATCAGATATCTGTACAAGTACATCGCAAGTGTGACAGCTCTTGCTTTTTCAAGACCAAATAAGATCTACTTAGGACTTCGATAATGATATTCAATCTAACTAGAACAATTTTTCTGCAACTTACCGTCACTCGACATGAAAAAGCAAAAGCCTATGGAAAACTCAATGTGACGGCACCCGTTGAAGAATATTCTCAATTTCCGAAGCCCTATACTAGGGTGTACCAGATAATTCTGAAATGTGAAATCCCACAAATGATTATGCTAGCAATGCAAAAGATTTTTCTTGGAATACAGTCGGTTATGCTTATTGACAAGCGGTTATTCTGGCAACGCAGCTGAGTATCTTATGCACTAGACCACAGCAGTGGGAGTCCCGCAAAGGGTGTAGTCAGGATTATGATGATGATGATGATGCTGATGAAAGACTGGCTGGCGATGATGGTGAGGAGGTCCGTATATGTTCTGAAGGAGCGTCTTGACAAGAAGGCATGCCTTGCGTAGCCAGACATTATTACTGGTTCCACGGTTCCTTTTTTGATTGTCAGACAACGCGAAAATGCTTCCTTCTACAAGACTGCATGTCGAGTTGTCATTGACGAGACGAGACAAGCGACGTGAAAGGCCAAGAATGGTGGCGAAAACAACGATTTACGTTACTCTGAGGGAAACATCACGGCATGAAACATTAGCTTCACTCTCACGTATTAGAGCTGCCTTTACGCTGCGACACTACCATGGGTACACACGAAAGAAAAAAAGTAACAGTGGCAGTTTCCTTCATGCTTTCTTGCAGCCATTCATCTTTTCGTTCAGCGAGCCTCGAAGCGTATGGAAGTTAGATGGCAGGAAAACAGAAAACATAAAGTAATCAAAACTTCTGTGGTCGAAGAGATGTATATAGGAATATATAAAAGGGAAGTCTGTTACGGAAGCGTGAGTGCCGCATGCTTGGTCCTCGGTAGGGTTGGCTGTCACGTTTGTGTTGCACCATGGCCGCTCAATGTCGATGTCTTTTTATTATTGTACCTTCGACCCGTTGGTCACGGCAGTTGGGCGTTTCCGGCTTGAAAAGCTCTTGCCGAGGTCAGGCAAATAACCGATTTCTACGTTGGTGCCCGTATTTCTGCTGCTCTTTGTTTCTTTGCGCTGCTATATGGACGTCATCTTGTTTCTATGTCATAGTTAAGATACTGACTTGACATACAACCCACATCTGCATCGCTGATTTGCGGTGGGAAGACATTGTAAGAGTTGGCAAAAAAGGCTGTCCAAAAGAGACATCACCAATGCCAGTCCAAAGTTTGTTATAGCGAACAAAAGCATTCACGTTACTGCTAATTATAGCTGCTATTTCGCCAAATATCCTTGTGAAATGTCTCTGACTGATACTTATTTACATTAAAAACTTTAGGTGAGCATAATGTTTCACTCAAGTGTCTTTATTGGCGCAAGTGCCTATCGCTTGCAGAACATTTCTTTTACTTAGCGAACTTTAGAGTAAAAAAACTATTACGTATAGAACGTATGGTCCACCATCAAGAAGCCACAATCCAGTAGAAAATATTGTTAGTTCAAATTCATTCAACTTCAGCGGACTCGTCAAGTTGAGCTACGCTGAACTCTCGCTGCATGGCCTCGGCAGAAAAATTGTGGTAGGGTGTGATAAACTTTATTCTGGCCCTAAGGATCAGTACAAGAGAGATGCTGCCTGCTCCCACATTGGAACGGAGAAGCCCAGTCTCATGAGCCCTCTGGACAGCCCTGGGTTGGTTCACCAGCAAGTCGCTGTGCAGGATCCGCTGCCACCTTTGTTCAGGGCGAGAAGCATGCTACCGTATCGTCATGGTTCCGAAGCAGGCTGTAGAGGTCCGCAGAAAGAAGCACATCTTTGACGTCTGTTACGCCAGGTGCGGGAACGACAATCCAAGCTGCTTACGGAAAAGCCGCCCTCTCAAGAAGTCTCAATTAATATAAACTACTGGGCCGGTGCCAGGAAACAGCCTCCTGCGAGGGCTCGAATAGTTAAGAAGATTTAAGTGACGGCGTAACGATGGCGTGACGAGCGGGTTGAACTGAGTGTCGGCTAACGTTGTCAAATTGTTACGGAAAAGAAGAGACGCTGTATTCACGAGGCTGTGGATGAGATGTATTTCAAACCAGAAGTAATGGGATGTAGCAATTAAAAGAAAAACAAAGGCACTTTTATTACAAGGCAATACTAAAGGGGATTAAACTTCAGGATTTGAGTAAAATGCACATACTGATCATAAATGTGGCCTAAATCTGAACGTCAGCTTTAAAATACGGGGTTTAGCTTTTACTGTCATATATCGACACAGGGCGTCTGCAAGACACCGTCACAACAACATCAACAAAACGATTTATATCATTCACGTTCACTTAGCTCCGCAACATATTTTGAGAAATATGTAAAAATGAACAAAGACAGTGATGTGTGAGCCGTGCCGCTAGTGAAAGTTACGCCGACAACGTACAACCCACGCGTTTAAAGGAGCAGTGACATCAACTTTACCTATGTCGTCTATCCTGCGTCAACATGTAGTTATCGACCCCGTAGTAACGATTCTTTACTAGCTAGAAATATATATAATAACCAGCATTGAGTATGATTTAAAACATAAATTCTAAACTCAACGCTGGTCCGAGAAACGACGACAAGACACCTTGAGATGCACGCGTATGCCGTGCTGACGGGCAAGAACATCGAATGGGAAGAACCGTCGTGGACAGTACAGACATTTTTTTATCCTCTCCACAAAAGAAGCAGGTCAGTGGAAAACAGTAGCAAACAATTTGTTCTACGCAAATACTTCATCGTGATGAAGGTTACAGACGTCTGCATTGCTTAGCATTTTATTTGCGTCTGCCTATTCTTCCATTTAATCAACCCCACCTTCTTTTAATCCCCGCCCCACTCTGTGCACCAGCACAGACAATTCAGCTGGAGCTCCTGCCAGGCATCACCACCAGTCGGCCTCACGATAAAAACTCTGAGATTTTCGACGTTATAGTTACTAGCGCATGGTCACTCAGTGCCTGAGGTGGGGCCTGGGAAACCTCCGAGTGCGTCATAGTACCGTCGATGTCACATAATGTTGTACGTCACGTCGAGCCTTTGTACGTTATTTATTCTAGAAATAAGAAAAGCTCTGCGTAAAGTATGCTCAAAAAAATTACGAACGTTAAGCAATCGAGTGAAAGCCACATCTCAAGCTTGAAACTTTATCTCGCTGCTTCTTGAAGACCCGTGACCTACTCAGTGCGCGAAGTTGACGCATGACACGCTGCTATCACACTCTTGTGTATGTTTGTTTTCAGTTCTCCTGCTTCTAGGACCCTTCTGGACTCAATCCCTTTTCCCTATACGTGTGTCTGTGCATATGCATTTTATTCTGTAGTCAACTTTATATGCCCCGGCAAAATTCCGCGTTCAACAATAAGAAGATTTCTGTCTGTTTCAAAGGAGAGACACTGCAAAAAAAGTCATGGTCAGCACGCGATAATGTTTGTCTTGAGAGAACACCGATTTACACCGAACACCGTTTTAATTATACGCAAGACGATAAAGTTGACGTCGGTAGAGTCATGTACATCTACTCCTTTCTTATTTGTATCGATTTTTTTCCAAAGATTGGAAAATCGATGAGAAATGATGATGGTGATATTACTAGTGGCTGCATCGACCCCAATAAATATAAGCAAAGCGTGGAACGCGTGCGCATGACTCCAACCTGTGCCAGATGTCCTTCAATGAACTCGTACCGTGGACAATGCTGCCTGTTCTCGCCAGCGTTGTGTTGACGATAGCGGGATTTGCTAGGGTGTCCATTCCCTTGCTAACTCGTGGGACTGGGTCGAAGGACAGACAGTCTCTGCGTATAGCGTCGCACAATTATACTGCAGTTGAACCAGAAAGCTCTGCGACAGTCCTGTAATTAATGCTGTGAGTGGTCACCCGAGACAGAACCAGTTAAAGTTTGAGCAGCCAATTGGCTTTACAAGGGCAAAACCTTCCTCTTGTTTTTCTTGGTGCACGTTTGTTTTCACTAACGCAGTTAAGCTCACACAATGGTGCTTGGTACAAGAGTGCTGCTTACGAAGGAGTTGCGCGGTAGAAGCACTGCCTACGGGCTATCTCCTTGTGCTGAGTTTGCGACCACAAATTAGGCTCAATAATTAAGCAGAGTCAATGTGGCCCTGTGCGATGACGCTTGTACGATCAATTATTTTGTATAAGTCTTCTGCAAGTGGTTCTGCCAAGCATCCACCAGCTGCATCTCCTCAGCAATATAAAGGTCGCGAAGGTTAGAGCAGGCACGCATTCGCAGTGGCCTTGACGTTGCAGGAGGCCTCGCACAACTCGAAAATACGCAACTCTTTAGTTTGCTGAACTTGTCGGGAAACAAAGGTAAACTGCAAGCGAGGAATGCGCGCATTACACGCGCACACTGATAGCGGTGAACAGAGCGTCAGCAGCCGATAACCTGACAAGCGACGAAGATCGTAAGCCTTTTTAAATGTGTTGTTACGTAATCCGGTGTCATCGCTAGTAGCCACGCGAGTTTTAGAACAAACTAATCTACAAGTTGTAGGCGTAATCTCATCGGAACGTTCTAAGAATATCTAGATGGTTCCCAGTAATAAGGCGTGGATTGCGCAAGGCAGCAGTTACATCTGTAATGAGGCCATAACATAAAAATAAAAAAAAAGTCGGCGCGTGGCAATATCTTCATTCATGTTCGATGTGGGAGGGCTGAAATTCTAGTGTCCCTCAACTTGAAATTCTATAACATTATAAAAACCTGATAATAAATTGTATTAGACAAGGGCACGCTGGTGACGCAGGACATAAAAAGTAGTAGCGTCTTTTTAAAGGCGGAGCTTTCAAGATATGGAAATGCAGCTAGGGAGAATTAATCTGAAGTAAGACTACGCAAAGGTTTCAGATATGAAATGCAGCTGAGGTCGCAAGGGTGATACTGAGGGCGAAAATACACACATTTTTTGTCACTTTAAATGCATTATACGATGCTATCTAGAATATCCGTGCTACATTCTGGTGGTGGTGCTTTTGCTGGTTAATCATTTGTACGGAGTGCTAGGGCGGTGACTTTTAATAACCCGTAAGTTATAGCGTAATTCACAGTTTCTGCGCCTGAAAACTTGCTAGCTTGATTAGTCAGTTTGTTCACCGGCGTCATTAACGAGTTCCTGCCGTGCGGTTATTGCGGAAACAGGTGTGATAATATAGGCCCTATCGCTGTTTGCAAACACAGGTGCTGTATGGTTCCCGGTTCTGTGTGCCGGCGTAGCCTAGCAGTATTGGTGAGGAACAGAAGCCTCAACGAGTAGCCAGATCATTTTCTAGAGTTTTCTCCTTGTGTCAGGAGAAATGTTCAAATACACTTTCTTTTAACCTACGCACAACATTATAAGAAATAGTCCTTAACTTCGAGTGCCTCCCTTTTACCTGAAAGCGGAAAAAGAGTGTTTCCACAGCACAGCCCGAAACACAAGATTTCTATTCCGGTGTAAGAAAATAGTGAATGAAGTGACCGGAAGTTTTTTGGGTAGCAACACGTGCTGCTGCGATTACTATGTTGAAACAGACCGAAAAGGTGAATACTGGAGAAAGTTTGGCCACAAAAGCTCGGAATGACGCCACGATTCACGAATAAAGAAGACAGACAGAATTGTTTAAGCTAGCGCTTAGAGCCACACTCTGCGCATGCGTGATGTTGTTGAACTCAAAAGTTAGTCTTATAAATGACATGAGATGCAGATAGGGGGGAGAAGAGCGTGCAGAACACCGTATGCCGTGTAGCTCATGGGCCAATAATATGTGTATTGTTGTGTCGCGTAGTGCGTGGAATTTTTGTAGGCTGCTCCCGCTTCAAAAAAGACATTTTTAACGACCTTAAAAGAAAAATCAGGGAAATTAGTTATCTGCAAATTTTGCAAGGCTAAATCCGCCAGCAACCAACAACATCCTGCTCCTTTTTCGGCTATAATTCACTTGTTATTGTGTGACCGAGTGCATGAAAAAAATTGACATGGTAACTTTGTGCTGTAGATAACACTCACGTGTCGCAAAAGATGACCATGCTTGTCATATTTCTACTTAGCACATATATAATAATATTTAAAATCTAATGTTAGACCCCACGATATGAATATGACATGTGTCGCAAAGGATGACACCGGAAACTTCAAACACCTTCGGGTTCTTCATCATGTACCTCAATTGACGGGTCCTGAGCATATTTGGGTATTTCGAAAATGTGGCAGCCACGGCCGGGAATGAAGCCCACGACCTGCGCATCAGCACTCGAGCCCTCAGATCACTTAAACCGCCGCAGTGGTTGGCTACCTAGAATAGTTTGTCTTGACATGAGTGTTAGGGCGTATACAGATGCAGACAGCGTGGAACGTTATAGTACATGTCATTTTCGCGTAATGTAGCTTGCAATGACAAAAATGCGTTAACATTATTACCTCCAACTTTTACCTCGAACAAAACAAAATAGGTTTAAAAAACTCGATAAAGGGGTGGACATTACCAAACACAAAATGCTATCATGATTAGCTAGATTGACAGTGATACCGTTGAACAGTGAGGCTATTAAAAAACTAACAATCATTTTTTTTGTGACTTACACATGCCGACAGGATGCATTATCTTCGTGTGCAATGTTCGTGAAGAAACGGTCGCTCTAAATGTTTTTGCCTTGACAAAAGAACAAAATTGATTGTCCTTGTGTTATTAACGTTAAAATTTGCAGATTTTTTATGAACCCGAAAATTGTTTCACTCTCGTCAATGAATCTCTGAAATAAATGCCATGGCTGCGGCATTTTACGTCTTCGAAAAAAAATAAAAACACTAAGCATGCTTGTAATTTGAATCGCAGACACGAAACTTCGGCAACTCGGATGAAGGCTCATACTACGGCGTAATTCACATATATGTGTCCAGAACATTGCGCACCATAGCAGGTCACGACTAGTTATCGCCGCCACCACAAAACTTTGTGTAGCTCCTTCGCTGCATGACATCGTATTGTTGCGATTGTAATCCCGCTTGGTAAATGAATCAGTGGCGTAAGGATATTGAAAAAAGCCATCGATTGCTCAAGTGACTAATTTAGGTCGCCATAGAGGCACTAGAACGAAAGCACTCTCGAGACATTATGGTGCCGCCACTGACATCTAGCAGCCTGGCAGTGCAAGCGTGTGTCACCAAGCGCAGCAGTGGGTCGAATGAGCTTGCCAATCATCGCCACATGCTCTTCTCATAGAATGACTTTGGGTACGCGCCGAAGACAAACAGCTTAGTACTTGCCAATTTTCTCACCTTTCCTTTACACGTCACCCATCCGTGACGGCAGCAGTGACAGGAGACGTGCACTGCCCTTCCAAAAACTGCACTGCACAGCATTAAGCGTTAATGTTCGTAGACTTTAGGCCCTTAGACCACAAGTTTATTTTGCTTGACGGCCTCAGCATCTCACGTTCACGGGTACACTGAAAGAAAACAAATGACAGATAGGCATCGCTAAGCGATTGAAGCGCCGTGGTCTTCATCGTGCCTGTTGATCCGAACGGTCGCTCGCTCCTTCTTTGTTGAATAGCTCATAGCGCCGCTTGAGCGCTTGCGTGGCGTTTTACTTTTGGGCGCTCCAAAGGAGGCCGCCATCAGTTATACGCCTATAGGGAGACATGAGAGATAATGTGCGCGGAGCGTCGTAAATTCAACCGCCCGTCTACGCACGCTCGCTGGGAAAGAGACTTCAGTTTGGCATTCCTGTTTTCTCTCGCATTTCTTTTTCCGAGTCGAGCGTGTAGCCCTCCGTTAAATGACAGCCGTTCTCGGCAACCCAACTGCGAAGTCTCGGCGTGCGTGAGGAATGGAAAGGCGCGCCGGCGATGGCTGGCAGTGACAGGCAAGCTCTCTTGCTCGGCGCCCGCTATGGTTCTAGCGCCAACGCCGTGCGGATTCGTGTGCGCAGCGCGTTTCTGTTAGTGTTCGCGTTCTTCGGTGTATACGCTGCTAAAGAGGTAGAGGAGAGAGAACTGGGGGAGGAGAACGGAGACATGTGCGCAATTTGCGAAGGTATGCATCATTGCTAAATTGGGCTTTCACCCATCGACTGGGTGTTCGCGCTGCCAGCCAAGCTGCCGCCATAGCACGACTTTTCCAGTTTCCATGAAGTGCGCCGAGCGGCTGCAAAGCGGGCACGGAACATTTTCCGCGCCTCGACTTCCATTTCAGGGCTACGAGTGAGATATTTCTGTTTTGGCTGTGAGTGCATCAGCGCACCGTCGTGAAAGCCAAACTTTCATACATCCATTTTGCACGTGCGTTAATAAGAGTGACGTCGGGTTGGTGCGTTCAGTTAACTACGCCCCAAGGCGTGTGCCTTTGACGTGAATCGAAGAAGCAAAAATCTACTGACACAGCTTAAACACACGTGATGCTTGGCAGGAGAATAAAAAAAAAGTACTTTTGCCATCAGTTTATTTTAACTTAGTTCATAATATAGCTTAACTAGGATTACCTATTTTTTATGCGATAGCGATCACCACGTGCTCCTGGGGTCATTGCTCTTCGACTGTAGAGCTGCTATGTAGCAGCTCTACAGTTGAAGTGCTTTTCGATATCACAAAGCAAGGAATGCATTTTAGGTATATTATGATGTTGGCTGCTTAACAATAATTCTAACAAGTGTTGGCACATTCACTAAGCTCCGGCATTTGCCGTTACCCAATAGACAATTAGTGAATAATATTTCAAATATTGTATACGTACAATTAAACATAAAAAAATGCTAGAATTGAGTTTTTTCGTCGAAATAGGACGAAACTGTGCACCTACAATACAAGCGATAAAGGAGCCTCCGAATATCGAATAGAAACTGTCAGTGAGTTCTGAAAGATGCAGGATCGCTTGTAGAATGTACTGTGTTGTAATTTTGGGGGATGAACTTAGACATAGGTAACCAAATAGATGCCATTTTCATTGATTTCTGTAAAGCTTTTGATTCCGTCATTCATTCTAAGCTATTGTTAAAACTAAACCTCATTCTCGATAACCCTCGCATTGTTTCTTGGATAGCTAGTTTTCTTCATTCGCGCTCACAATTCGGTTCTTTCAGCTCAACAGATTCATCTCCCATTGACGTCACATCCGGTGTTCCTCAGGGATCCGCTCTAGCCCCTTTATTATTTTTACTTTTCATTAATGATTTACCTCATAGCATCTCATCTAAAATAGGACTCTACGCAGATGATTGCGTCCTCTATGAAACTATCTACTCCATTGACGACCATTATCATCTCGCGCAATCACTCACGTCTTTTAGCCACTGGTGTGACACTTGGCAAATGAACGTTAACTGCACTAAAACAGTCGCAATGTCTTTTACCAATAGGCGCAACCCCTTCTCTTTTGACTATATTCTAGGTGGCGCCCAGCTCAATAGAGTTTCACAGTACAAATATTTAGGAGTAATTCTAACCGAACACCTTTCATGGACTAGCCACATTGATCATGTATGTCGTAAAGCGCTAAAAAATTAGGTTATTTGCGCCGCACTTTACCTAACGCCCCTCGTGATACTAAACTGCTTTTATATAAATCACTCATTCGCCCTGTTCTCGAATATGCATCCGTAGTTTGGTTCCCTTACAAACACTGTGAAATAAGCTTGCTAGATAACATTCAGCGAAAATCTATCCGTTTCATTTTTCATAATTATAGCCGCAACTTCTCGCCGACCACAGCCCTTCAATCATTAAACATTTCATCACAACTCTCGCGATACGAAAACAAAGCTTTGAAATTTTTATACGGAATTAATAACTTCTCCTCCGCCCTTGGTCATGGTAACATCATCACATTTACTGATGATAGTTGTACCCGCAGTTCCCACGCTTTGAATGTAACACCTTTCTTTGCTCGTACTAATACCTTTAAATACAGTTTTTTTTCCGCGTGCAATACAACTGTGGAATTTCCTGCCTGGTAGCATTCGCTACTTACCACTAACCGACTTCATAGTTGCTGTCGATGAACATCTTACTGACGCGTAATCAACTTCATTTTTACTTTTGCTTTGTTACTAGTGTACGTACTTCACAATTTGCATTATTTGTTTGTATTTTTTCTCTGTTGCCTAGTATCATATAACGTCCCATTCCTGCGATAGCCCTGAATAGGACTGTAGTATGTATGAATAAATAAATAAATAAATAAATAAATAAATAAATAAATATGCCAGAGAGACTATTTAAGGTGTATTTTTGCTTCAAAATTTTGACATCGGGCACTGTTGAACGTTGCTAACTTCGAATCACATTTTCTTATTCGGACCGTTGTTGCTGCAGTTGTCACGAAATGCCACTTTTTCGACCCATTATCATGCCGATTAACGCCTCCTGCTGCATCCCCACTCCCTCTCAATCGGTAATAAAAACACTTGTTTATAGAGGCGCTAAGAGCAGCGGAAGGGCGTGTGATTCTTTGAGTGTTGCTGCTGAGGTGGGTTTGTTATTCTGTACAGCGGCGACGACAGCTTTTCCACTAAGGTCGTGGTGGAAATTCTGATTGCAAAACACTCGGCTGAGAACCGAGGCAAGGTACTGTTTCCGTGGAAAGAGCTACACGCGTATAGTCACCATAATCTGGTTGTTTTTCTTGATTATAGTGGCACCCTCCCCTAAATTAAAAAGGGGGTCTCAAACATGTCTTTAGGGCGGAGATTTTTTAACAGTGACATGCGGATAATTGAACCTATGTCAGTGGTCCCTTTTTCCCCTTGAAAAGAATAGAGTAAAACGAAGGGGTATTTAAGTGCAGGATATTGCTATGCTAATCAATCTTGTTGCTTGTACAACATGACATAGAAGTAGGTCAAAGGGTATCCCTCCTAACTTTTTTTTGTGTGTGAGCTTTGTATCGGCCGGCCACCTAAACTTAGTCGTACATTTGGTTGAGACACATCTGCAACCTAGGCGTCGGGACTTCAATCTCGCTTTAACTCAACCTGCCTAAGGCCACCTTCAAGGAATAGCTCCCAGAATCATCGGCGTTGAAACTCGAATGCACAACATCGCAGTCATGTCACAAGTCTTCGGTACTGCTCGCATCCGATAATCGAGGACGCAACGCTGCAGGTCATCCAAAGTATGCCTTCACCTGTTCATATCATCGCACACCAATCTCTGTAGCTACTGTTTAACGGATTTCACTGTTTGTTCAGAGTTTGTTAACTTTATGTACATTTTGTGCTTTACACTTGTAGGGTCATTTATTGATTTTATATATTTGTTTAGTAGTGCGCTCTTAGTGTTTATTTAGAGTGCTTGTGCCGTAATTCATCGATTAACCCTGTCGTTTCATCGTCCGAACCCGTCTCTCATCTTTTCACTGCGTCTACTTGCATACAGAGCTCACCAACTGGCTGTCATTCTCGTGGGCACCTTCTTGCGATGCTCGAGTGGCAGCTTGTAAAAGCAGTACTTGTTCTGCTACTGCGTTTAGTATTTCTCCCATTTTAAATGAACTGTGGTTTGTGCTGTAAAAATAAAGAATATGAAGAATACCCAGCTGCACAATACACCATCCAGGTAAAATAGGTTATGGCTATCTCAAAATGAAAGTAGGCCTTATTCTAAGATTTTGTGTTTTTTTTCTTTCTTTTCTACCTAGTATCCTTTTTTAGAAACCTTTTAAAGTTGGGTGCGGTAGGAGGGCTTTTAGTGCTTGCATTTTTTTTACCACCACTAAAAGCATTTTTATCTCTGCATTTGTTTCTTCCACCACAACGGTCTCGGGAATATGAAGATCGATTGCTGAACCGAAGGTCGCGGGTTGAGATCCCGGCCGTGGTGGCCGCATTTATATGAAGGCAAACTAATGCCAATGTACGCATATTTACGGGCACGCTAAAAAAACCATGTTGATTGAAATATCCAAAGTGCTGCACTCCGGTGCCACTCTTAGTCAAAACCCGAGCAAATATGATTTATTCTCGCCTTTTTGTTATTGTCTTACTAGAATTGTACAGCGTTCCCACTCGAGCTACAGCCGCATATCGTATCGCTACAGTATACACAAACAATTGAAATGAACTTATTACTATGAGCTGGCGAGACCAGACTGAAAAAAATCTGGCACTAACAATAACCTATTGAAATAATGCCATATCTTGACAACACACTGATCACTAAAGTGCTTATAATTTTTTGACGTAAATGAGAGCGTCATAGCCGGTGCATCGAGCGGCGTTGCGTGCTTCCCGAAAAACGCGGAGTGGGATCTGGGTAGTAGCGGGGGTGGCAAAGAAGACTCCGAGAGCACGCACAACTCACTGTGGATTCGTTGGCGTAAGTGAGTCAGCACCCCTCGAGTTCGTGATTACCAAGCACAGGTCAAGTGTCGACAAGCGTAAGCATCCTCTTCATCTAAAGGACTCCGCTCGCTTGCCCAGGCCGGAAGATTACCGACCGCCTTGGAGGCCGAGGGTAGTTGAGTGGTTCGCCTTAATTCGCTTCCCTCCTCGAGTCCGACCGTTCTCTCCGTCCCAATAGTTCAGTGCAGCATTTTGCGTATGATGGGAGGATACATTGCTCAGATTACATCGAAAACTTCAAAGCAAGAGGAACACAATTAGGTCTAGCATTTTGTTGTTTTCTACTTCTTTAGCGCGACGCTTGTGAGCAATTAAACTTAAAACAAGTGAGCCCGAAGGACGTTTCTGCCACCCACAAGACTAGGCATACTGAAACACGGGAAGCATTCTGAACTAAGCTTGCCGAGTGTTTATGCATGGTTTCAGCGATAAGACGTAAGCGGTGCTTCAGAGGTTGTAGAATGACGTCTTAAGCAAGGGTACACTAATTACAATAGACAGAAACGTGACGTTGCAACGCGCTGCGTAGGCACAACGTCAAGTAAGAATGTGCGAGCTGATTGAGGATTGGAATTGCAAAGAGAGGGACAAGCGTGCAGTGCTTCTGAAATAATGTCTCTACATACCGTATGAATTACTTCATAGAGACAGACTGCGTTAATACAGGTCTTATCAAAGTGACACAAATGACCGAAAAATTGTCCGCGGTATTATTGAAGAGGTCTACATTGCCAGAACATTTTCGTCAACTCTGTCGAGTTGAACACAACATCACCATTCAGGCCCTTACAATACCTATCGCGACAACTTCGATGTACTATTTTTGGCGCGCGGTTTCTATCAATGCTCTTTACAGGTTTTTCGAGCAAAGTAAGATTGCTTAGTGAAAGAGCATTATATAATCAGGCCGTATATATTTCCGAGCGAGTTAGGGGATGTAAGAAAGGAAGGAAGAAATACTAAACAAAGAAGGCAGGGAGGTAAACCAGACAGCTGTCCAGTTGGTGCGGTTGTGTGTCATTGTGTATAAACCGGTAAACTAATTCTGGGACCACCATCGTTTGAAATAAAAGTGCACTCGTCTTCAATTATAGCCTTTCGAGGACAGCGTCCCCGATCACAGAATAATGCGAGAACATTTTCCTTGCCTGCATCATTAAAACCACCTCACCTATTGTACCGGGAACTGTACCACTGGCACCTTCTGTATGAACTATTCCACTTGTACCACACGTACCATACGATTGAAATGGCGTCGAGCACTGATAGTGTCAAAGGTATTGATAGCGTGGTTGCCCCCGGAAGAAAAAAACTAAAGAAAGGCGATGATAGAAACTGTAAAGGTGTCACCGCTATACGACATCTCTTGTTGAGAGATGTGTTAATTTATGATTACATATCATAGGCCTTCGAAAGACGCTAGAAACATACTCAGTACTCAAAATTGGGAGTAACGTGGCGAGAAAGATGTCGCAAGAAAAAAACAACATCAGTGTCACACAGCACATTGCTAATCGTAAGTAATCTCGATAAGAAGCCAATCTTTTAGCAGTAATTGACTCGCTTCTGCAGCTTGTATAGATAAGCCAACAGTCATGAAGCAATTTCATCTGGTTGAATTTTGATCGTAATCGTAAGTGGCTTTGAGACACCAGTATAAAATGAGTACTTCAGTACATCCTCTTACACTGAGAAACATGAAAGTTTAATGAATAGAATCTGGAGGAAAGAATACTCAGCACGTTCCACTGGTACACTTAAGCTCATATATTGATGTCACGGCACTTTTAAAGTGAGTAATTTAGCCAGTATCAAAATATGCTGACAGAATCTGGTTTTACAGCTGTGATGAAGAACGGTGGCAGTGCTGAAGTTTCACCTTTCATGTAAGGGAGTCCACCCGTAAGTAACATTTTTTGTCAGACTGAACGGAACTGCTAGAATATGTCGAAGGGCGCGCAGAGGATATTTCACTCGGAGTGAGCAAGTCCAGCGATGCCCTATCATGCGGGCTGGTGCGAGAGTGGTGGCCGCCGTGGCACGCACTTGATTGATGTTCCACTAATGTTCCCTGTGACTTGGGCCTGACTCCATTCGCTGCCGACCCTTCGCTATGCTCTAGGTTTTGACCATGCAGTCCATTAGTATTATACAATTTCATTTTTTGGCTCATCGATAGGTGAACGCATTGTTCGTGCAGGCGGTTCCCTGTTAAACAAGCATTGCGGTTGCCCAGAGGGGCGCGCGCAGCAAACGTCTATATGCTTAACCTTCCAATGGCAAATGAAGACGCCACTGGACTGAGTAAAAAAAAAACAGTGGACAGGTGATAAATTGAATTCTAAGTTTTTTAGTGTCGTGAATATGCCAAATACGGCATTGAAAATAGAATATGGAAGTTGTGCACAATCATTTTCATTACAAAACGAGCACGATTTTATCGTTCAAATACAGTTGCACTTGCTTACAGATTGAACCCTATTTGAAAATACTCATGATTGTGCACGTGATGCCAGTGGCTGCAAGGCCTTACAATTGTCGAACTAACACATTCAAATTTAGTTTTTTTCCTTTCACTGCCGAAATGTGGAATCAACTGTCCGGTGATATTCGCTCCCTTCCGCTGGAAAATTTTTTACTTGCCCTTGCTGATTTGCGTTAAGTGCCCTTTTCTTTTATTGCTCTGTTGATCTGTTTGTTTGTTATTGTAAATGCTCACTCCTGCCATAGCCCCAATTCGGGGGCTGCAGTATGTATAAATAAATAAATAAAGACATACTGTATTAGACTTCCTTCTATCCCGCAGAGACAAAAGACAACAGTGCTTGTACGCGTTGAGACGGCCGGGCAACTACGCGAGATACTCGTCAAAGGCACACCTTGATCGTATTGTGCTTCTTGATAACCACTCTGGCACATTAGGCGATGCTTCAATGAGATGATATCATCATCGCAAGATGGACACCTGGTTAATAAACAGCATGAACCTGCCCAGTAGGTGTATGTATGTCATGCTCTCTCGTATAGTAACAAATGCTTATCAGTGAACGAAGTGGCTTATCACACTGCAAGCTGTCTTCTGGTTCTGCAGAATATTCTCCTGCAGGTATTCTTAAGAAGGCAAAAAAACAAGAGTAAAAGAAAAGGCAGGAATGTTAACCGGTTATGATCACCTGTGTGCTAGCCGACATTAAAGAAAAAGATAGGAACCTTGAAAATTCGAAGGAAACTAATGGGAAAATAGAGGAGCAAGGTGCATGCATGCTCGCATGAATCCTACCCCCCCCCACCCCACACACACACACAAACAGTGTCTAGTCCATTTGACTTTCTGAACACACACGGCATTAAATGCAGAAGCCATGGACCTCTTTATTTGTCATAAACATAAGAAAATCATTCTATATCTACGATGTTCTACTCCAGGTCACACTATGTAGCATACAATATCTGGGGTTTTACGTGCCAAAACGACTATATGATTGTTAGCTACGTCGTAGCTGAGGACTCTGAAAATCTTTGCCATCTGTTCTTGAACGTCAACTGACATTGCACAGTACACAGGCCTCTACCATTCCGCCTTCATAGGAATGTGACGGCCATGGTCGGGGTCCAACCCACGACATTCTAGACTAGGTGACACCAGGCAAGGCGCTTGTGTCTGAGGTGCATTAGGACTCTGCGAATGTGGGGACTGTTCCCACGAACACACTGTTTGCTCGTTGACGATTTGATGTTCACTTATTGTTTTATTTTTAATTTTCTACTTTTTTTCTTTTCATAACCGTTTAATCATTCACGGTATTTCCAGATAACCGGCTATAACTTAACTTCACACATGAATGAAAACAAAATGCGGTTTCACAACTATTACGTTCGCTGAAGTAGCGTTTCCCCAAAACCACTCATATTTCACATGAAAAGACAGGAATGTAAGCAAGCCGACGCATAAAAAACACAAAAACAAGACAGAACACGAATATAAGCCAGCATCTTGTCTTGAAGAAGTTAGATGTCCTGTTTCATCGGGAGCTATAGAAAATTTCTACCAATTTTGATTTTAATCTTACAAGGTAGCCTGCATACCTCTATGATCTTTAAAACCCTGTCTCGCTCTTTGAAAAATTAATGTTCTCTCCACTTCAAATTTACTATTAAACTTGTGTTTAGGGACCACCGCACTGCGGAAGTTCAGATATCTTGAGTGATGAATAAAACTATACGTGTGTCAGTATCCGTAGCCTTTGTGAAAAATTTAAAGGCGCTTCGGGAAAATAAAGGTCAAGCAGTGGTGGTTACTCAAACATCGCATTCTTTCCACCATGAGGTGATCAGTATAGCAAGTGTACAGTGAGGTTCTCTCTGTTGTTTAGTTCAAGTTTGCTCACGTCATCCACAAGCACGGTAACCAGAGACGTTGTTATACAACGTTTGATTTCCCTGCCCTAAGAGCTCTTTCTCAACTGTTGACTTAAGGACGTAGCTTGTGCATTAGAAAAATTACTGAAATATGCAGACAGGAGATTGTTTGGGCTAGTAAATTGTCCCTTTATAACAAATTTGAAGGAATGAAACATTTGTGAAGCCAGTGTGTGCACGCGAAAGCCAAAAAAACAAACAAACGAACAAAAAAGCAGTGGGACTTACTCCGCAGAAATTCGTGACAGTCTTATTGCAATCACGACCAACTGTCTATTTAGACAGGACACTTTTCTTTATAGACTCATGCAGAATGCTTCATCATTGCTTTTATCTTTAGAGCGAGGCTTTTCTGAAAGTCTTTTAGATGTGTTGGCGTATTCTAAGGTATGTCGCTAGCTTTACAACCCGAAGAGGAATAAAATGCACCTTGAAACATTTGCAACTTGTCGGCTTAAGATTTTAGCTTGGCTGTTGTAAGATTACGTCTGCACCGTCTTATGTTTCAGCTTCAATGTTCCAGCCAATGTGCAAAAGAATGCTGGTGATATAATTTCATTTAGGCTTGTTTGCCAATTTTCTAAAGTGCGGTGGGGCCATCTTTAGGAGGCATGCGCTTGCGATAAGCTAATAGATTTTTTTCCTTTTGTTTTTGTGCACACATTGCTGCGTGGGACGTTTTCACCGGAATTCGAAAGAAGTATTTTCTATTAAAAGTTGCTGTGACTTGGAACCCTGATGACTACGCCGGTATTAATTTTTAACTATACGCCCCTACAGAAAGATAGTTTCTTAATTAATTACTTAAGTGCCTGTGTTCAGAAGCTTTCTGTTCTAGAAAATTGAAGATTGTGTTAGAAAAAATGCCTCCTTTGTGTGGCAAAATAGAGCTTTCTGAAACTGAGTATTATGCATGATGCGCTTCTTTGGAAAGAGGTTCTCGCTACATAATCACATGTTTTAATTGCGAAATAGCACATCCTCTAAGCAAAACACACACACTCACGCGCACACGAACGCACGCACACACAACGACTGGACGTCCTCAGCTTTGTGTAGCGAGAATTTTTCTAAGTGGTGAAAACCTTTTGGCAAGGCTTTTGTTGGGGTGTTCTGTGTTTTCTTTTTGTCTGTTTATGTGTTATTTCAGGACTAGAACTTGTATTTAAGCAAGTACCAACCAGGCCAGGAAACTGTTTTGTTAAAATGTTCTCAATATATACAGAAATTTTCACTACTCAAAGCTGACTTCACTACTAAGTCATCTTTAAAATAACCACATCATATCGCCGTGAATAGAGGTCTCCAAAGATAATGCTGGCGCTGATCGGCGTGCTCGATTTGAAATTATTTTTATATGATACCTACTGAAGGTGTGCGTTACTCAGACCTCAATTGTCCTCTTTGAATCCTTGAATACTGTACTCCCATGATACAGGCGCTTTGTCGTGTTGAAGTCAATTCTTGTTCTAATGCTGGGTCTGCTTTTATAGCCGACTAATAAGCGTTCATTTATACTTTTGTTTTTTAGTAAGCTATATTCAAGCGTTGCTGAACACCGAAAAAATATGCCAACAAGAGTTGCGTTTAATATCAGCATAATCATATATTGTGTTCTGAATTGATAATACTTACGTTTGTACCATAACAAGGCTGCTGATGTAACGTCAGATCATAGGTTTTCTTTAAACGTAAATGTAGCCGATGACCTGGTATGTCCACGTTGTGCTCACTATTGCTGCAGTTTTCAGGCCACTGCTACACTTATAAAAGCACGTTAGTCTACCCCAAAGCGCTTGGCTCAAAAACAAAAAAATACTGCATAAATAGTTAGTCACCAATTCCTTCGCATGACCCCGATGCCTACACTGCATGAAATTGGTCGAATTTTCGTTTCCATTCAAGAAGTGAGCACGTATTGAAGAAAACAATTTATATATTCACCCTCGTTCACTTTTGCGTATACTAGGAAAAGATGGAGGTATGTTTCCGTATTCACGGAATTACAAAATATTAAAATATGACAGAGAATACGCAAAATATTGAAGAACTTCATTGCTATACTGAAAGGCTCAAGTGAGAACTTTGTCTCCTTAGCATAACACACAACCATGCGTTCTCATTTCGCAGTGGATAAGTATCCAACATCTAACGAAAAAAAAACACTGTATCTTGAGCTACTGGCACCATTATTGTGATAATGGGAAAAAAAAGGCAGCATTTCTACGGGGTGATTGATGGAAAGTGAGACGAAGCATCCGTCCGGCCACTCGTTCTTGCTTCCGTCCGTCCATGCGTCCGTCTGTGTGACCGTCCGTGCGTCCATCCGCCAGTCCATGCGTGCGTCTGTTCGTGCATCCGCACGTTCATCCGTGCGTACATCCCTGCGTTCGTCCATGCGTCTACCCCTGCGTCCGTCCATGCGTCCATCCGTCGGTGCAGCCATCCGTGCGTCCGTCCATGCATCTGTCTGTGTGTTCATTCGTCCATTTAGTCAATGCTCCAAGTACCACTATCTCGCACCTTTTCATCATATATTCCGCATATAGAGGAACCACCATCCAGCGGACACTCCAAGGAATAAACGAAAGGTGGCACACGCACACTTTCTTACGGCTTGCGCTTCGTGTCCACTTCCCACCTTTAACCACCTCGAGTTCATGGTATATACTAGTTCACTGTATTCATGGCACTGCGGCTCAACGCTCGCTAAACCTTTCTAAAACCAAGGAGGTTACGCCCAGCGAGTATAATCTCGCAACCCTTTCTTGTCTGATAGTGCTCAATGTACATGCTAATGGCTGCTATAGGGAATGAAAGACAGGAGAATTCGGCTTTTAGTTAACGCACATGCTGTGTTCTTTTATTGTTCAACAACACATAGGAAAAATCTCCCAACACCTTGTAGGTCAAAGCGTAAGACATGTTTCGCACTACTGCGAGGGACGAACGGGTGCCGCTTTAAAAAGATCCGCCCTCTAAAAGAACACACACAACTTACCAGGCGTCTGAACCAATTAAAATACAACCAACAGTTCACGATTCCAAATTTGAAATTGGCATTTCTCGTTTAGTTCTGTTCATAATTTATTCTGGCTCTTTAGATATTGTGCAGGTGTTAGTGCTTTCGGATGATATTTGTCATCTTTTACAACATTGCATTAGAAATTTTTGTTGTATAGCTTGTTTTTTACAGTGGCGGGGTACCGATTCCGGCGTATTATCGATGTTACGCTGACGTCGCATCTAAACTTAACAGTAATCAATGAACAAGGACATAGTTTCAACATGTGAGAACAAGGTGAAAGGTGAAATATGGAAAAGTAAATGAAGGAAACGCCAGAAAGCTCCTCACTCGCCTCCAGCTTGTCGTTCGTTTCTTGTGTATGAAAAATGGCAGATTACTTTGTTGGTCATTTTATGCGCTAGATCTGTAACACATTCTGAAGGGGCAAAGATGTTTACACATCTTTTTTGGAAGAAAGGGGAGGGCTTTTGACTTTGAAGTGGAGATCTAACAAGCAAATTCTCACTTTGTTCAGTGTTTGCCATCGCAAAAAGAGAAAAAAAAAAGAAGAAGAGGTGGTGGACGCAGGCCCGGTGTGCCACACGCTGACTGCGGCACTGTTTGTAGGGCTTGGTATGCGGGGTTACCAGTGCGGCGCGTCACGGCAATCTTAAAACTGACGTTTGACTATAACGATGATGCAGGTAATGATTACCTGGGTAGCAACAAGGATCAGTACTTTGTTGCGGTGCTTTTAAATGCGTTAGCAATAGAGAGATCGTTCGACAGAAATTCAGGTGTTGGTGGCGTTGTCTTGTGTGGATAAGAGCACAAAATCAGCCTTGTCAGTGAGTGAATATTTCAGGTGCATGCAAACAAAGAATTGAAGAAGACGCTCGGTTCAAATGTGACTTGAGATTCGAACCTGCGACTCCTTGCTTCGCGGCGCCATGCAATTAGTCCGTCGGTCTCAAGACTGTATGAATTTCATAGCGTACTAATTACGAGCTATATAGACACAATTTAGCATTAGTCTTGTATTTCTAACATGGGCAGTGCTTTAAACAAGAACGCAAAGAGGGGTTTAATATGCGACATTGTTTTCTAATACAAAGATTGCTATAATCAATTTATCGTGATGACCATGTCTGGCCATTGTACATATAAGTGCGAAAGATGATTTAGGCTCTGATGTAAGTACTTAAGTTGAAATTACGACAATATGAGATTAACTGTAGACCCTTTATACACAAGTACATTCATAATTTAGCCCTCAATTGCGCACATAGATCTGTGAGTACTGCAACGTAGAAGTTCGGTGATCTTGACGTGAATATTTCTACAGTCGATGGTTGGATTAACCTTCCCCTCGCACACAGCTCGCTAGCAATGATGTGAAAATTGCAACGTACAAAGTAATCCAGAAAGGCATTTAGGATGATAAAACATGAACATCGCTCCAAGACGTGTCGCGTTTCTTTACCTTAAAATAAAATTTGTAGAGGGAATTGCAGGCCCTGATCCGAGAAACGAAGGCACTAAAGGAATAATTAAATGGCCGTAGATGCTCTAAGGGCTAATTATTCAGCAACGACAAGCTGAGTAGGCGCGTGCGACATCTATGTGCATACATTTAAACTGCTTGCTTTTGTAGCAGCTGTTTCTAAATATGCCACGATCTACTCACGCATGCAAATGAAGTCACTAGCTCAGAATTAATGAGAGAGCGGATTTTCAATGAAGGAGTAGGAGTGAGAGACACCGTCGGAGGTTGCGCCGATATCAGTCACGTGGCACAACGTAAATTTTGTTCTGATATGTACAAAGTACTTTAGGAGCTAAGCCTTTGGGCGTCTGCTGTCGTCACACGTCATCAACTTGTAGCGATCCATTATAAGAACTGGTGTGCGCTACAACGAGCAATTCATACTACTCGCCACTGAAATAAAAAATAAAGACAACAATCAGACCGACAAATATCCGACGACGTTACAATGATAGAACAAGAACCGCCTTGCCCACATGTCATAGAGAGCTGAACCCAGACATCTATAAAAGAAGACGAAGAAACACTTTAGCGGAAGCTGCATTCCTACAAAGTATTCCGATGACGTTAGTCAAGCGGGAATATTCTTTATTAGATGCCCATTTTTAAGCTCGGCACTATCAGTGGCTCATCAAATAAATTTCTCAAAGTACTGCATGCTTCAGCCCTCTCCAGTTTTCACGTTAGTAGAGCTGGATCACCCTGCCCTACGTACCGGCCATTCCCAGTTTACGACATCATTCCTGCTCTGCATTGACTGTCGGCATTCCACATTGTCATCGAGTGCGGACTACCGAGTCAAATAAACGCCTTTACAAGCTGTTGCAAAGTACTGTGCCCTCACAACTATTGCGGCCCAAATTCAATGCTCTTAGAACTTTGATACCGGAAAAGACCATCTACCATGCATCAATACGCCGTCCAGCAAACGCCACTTCCTGCAGCAGCCACGTGTCGCGGCGTACCTTAATTGTATCCGCGATTATCCTACCTTCAATGGTGGGGATGGCAACTTGGGGGCTGGCTCACAACCTGCGATTGCTTGACGTCCCTGATAAATAAGACGAGGCCGAAAAACTGAGTAGTCTGTATTGCTGAGAAAGAGATGCTGTGTATGTGGTAATAAATAAAAATATCACGATATATTCTGCGTTGTAAATGCAGATGAACAGTGAAGTTGTTTCAGCGCAAAACTCAGCGGTTACGCAATATTTTGAGAAACCTATGAACGCATTTGCTATTTTGATTGGTGGTCATCCTGACCAAAGCTACGCATACATGCCTAGCGTTTTATTTGTGGTAATAATTAATTTAATAAATATTTATCATACTTATGACATTTGAACCAACCTGTGGAGCAGACGTTCACAGATCGGCGACCTTGATCGAGCAAGTAACAAGGACGTGAGACAGCAGAATATAGGTAGTTATGAAAGCTAATTTCAGTTTCTGTTTTACATTTAGAGGCGTATTAAATTTTTCCATTGACCACTTGTGCCACTCCTGCATGTGATCACTGCCGACTGGATTGACTGCTTAGAGGGTGCTCAGGCACAATACTTCATGATCGAGGAAAGAGGAAAAATTATCCTCAGCCGCCATCGGTTAATTAACCCCCCTCTCAAGTGCAACTTTATAGGGTGAAAAACCATCGCCATCTCTGATAGCGGGAGGAAACTGGCCATTTTTGTTGACGCTCAGGAAAATGCGCAATACTCTAGCCGCGGCAACCTAGCTGCATAAGTGTTACAAGGACAGGTTTGTTATAGAGTATGGTAGTCACAGGAGAAAATTGTGACTAATTATCAATGGCATGGAGTGATATTGTGTACGTAGGCTTACTCGTGGGTCCACACACTGTCTAAATGTCATTCATAATGGTTTTACTTTCGCACTTATAGTATATTTTGGTGTTAAATAAACTCATAAGTATGTCATGAACTCCACGCACACAGGCTAAGATACCCGCAATCAATACGTTCTGAAACCACCAACACCGATGGACCACAGCTTTGGACTGCAAAAACCTTATCGTTGAATTGGATGCTTGAGTGGTTTGTTGAAACCGCTTTGACTTTGTACATTTAATCACTGTTGCCATTGAAAAACCTTGTTATGCATTGAAAATGTGGTTGATCCTTCCGTGATATAAAAATTAGTATAAAACGAAAATAAAACATCTCCATAAAGGCGTATTTGAATGTTTACAGCACATTGATTGATTTGTGGGGTATAACGTCCCAAAACCACCATATGATTATGAGAGACGCCGTAATGGAGGGCTCCGGAAATTTCGACCACCTGGAGTTCTTTAACGTGCACCTAAATCTGAGTACACGGGCCTACAACAATTCCGCCTTCATCGGAAATGCAGCCGCCACAGCCGAGATTTGATCCCGCGACCTGCGGATGTTTACTGCACATTGATATGAAATCATTTGCACATTGTTTATTAGTGTTTGGCACCTATAGCACAATTTAACGCATTGCACCAGCGTTGAAGCTTTGTGCCACATCCCTATCCCGACGACTAACGTTCATGCTTTAGTAGTTAAGGGTGCGACGGTAATTAGAGAAACTGGTGGAACAGCCAGAAGAACGTCGTTGACTGAACACTGAACTTGGGCGAAAACCGCCATTCAGCACCATGGCTGCACTAGAAGGAAACGCAACTCACTCCGTTTGTCCCCTGTAGCCCGGTCGCAATTTTCCTCGGGGCGAGCGTAAGCAGGCGACGCGGCGTTCAAGCCAGGCGAAGGAGGTGCGAGTTGCAGAGCTATTTTATAGACGATAGTCTTTCTTGGGAACCTTGGAGGCCAAAATTTTTATCTGCCTGTACATTTGTCTGTCTGTTTGCCCACGGTAACGATCTTCCTTATGGAACCAAAGTGACCAAATGATACCTAAAACGTCTATCCCCATCCTCAAAGCCCACCAATATTGCTCAAGCTTCATCGTTCATGCTTGTGTGACTGTCAATTAAAAAGCAATTATTGCGCATATCAGAGACACCATAACAACATGTCGATGTCTTGTAAGTGTCTTTAACTAGAGAAGGCACACACAAGTAATTCCAAGGACCATAGCGTTTATCACGCTGCGCTGACAGTGCAACGCGATGCTCAAAAAGGCAATTGTTTCCAACGCTTTGCTAAGACGACACGGTGGTGGCACCTGCCCTTTGTTTTGCGTTCTACTCCTTATCGCCTCCAAGACAGGCAAACATCTTTCTGCGAGGGTGCGCACGCCTTCCTTCGTTTTCGAAGATAACTGCCAGCTGGCGCTCGTGTCTAACGTGCCTCGATGCGCTCACTAGCCTTCGCTGCACGGAACGAGACTCTCTAATGCAGCACTTCCAGAATATAATTCACCGACTTTCTCGCGCAGAACATCAAGTTAACGTTTTGTTCACTTTCTATACACGCCATACTATCGTCTTTTGACGACATTTGCAGTGAAACATGCTGACGCAGGGCCATTTTTTAGGATGAGTTAATGATACGAACAAGGTGGAAGCTTGGGCTGAGGTTGGCATATCACGGTGTGGTAATGTGATGACAAAATTGAACGTCCCCAACATGAAAAGCAGTGAATAGAATGGACGTGAAGGCCGGTGGGAAGGTGCATTACTTCACTTTACCGCTTCCGTTCGCCAAAACCCAGCCTTACGAGACCAATGCGAGAGAAAACTGGTAGATGTGAAATGCTCGTCCGACTCTCGTTGACGCACCATTTTTCTCGGCCGTGTGGTCATGTGAATTTCTGGCGTCGATTCCGTGAAAGAAGTAAGTCACTAAAGTTTCTGTAGACCACGGCATAAAACACTTTCATGTTAAACGGCTGTAAATTGTACTTGCGCTCTATAGCTTTGAGTTATTCACACCGCCAATGCACGCAGTATTGACTATTCTATATGGGAAGCATCTGAGTCGAGGAATTAGCATTCAACATCTCATCTGCACAGTCCATAATGACAAACCTGTGCTAGTGCAGATTTCATTCCTAATAAGCCGGAGAGCTCCCTGAGCTTTCTGAATCGGTATTCTGATGCTTCTAGGCAACAAAGACTATAGCGGGCTGTGTACTTCGAATAAACAAGTACTGAAGGTTTATGCCGACGTGCTGTTGGGGCTGTTTAATCACATATCAAGCAGTTATACTAGACAAATCGCCCCAACAAAAAAATAGCTCTAGTGCGTTAAAAAATGATCGGATACGACGATGTACAAGCCATGGGCGCTTCAAAATGATGAGAGTCTGCACGAGAATTTTTTCGTTACATGCTTGTTTCTGCTTTTGCGTCTAAAGGCACCATGAAAGAAGAACGTCACGTTAACAAATATATAAAAATACTTTTAGACGAGAACTAGAGAGAAGAATTGATGTGGGTACAGGAAGTGTAGTGAAGGAAGTTTCAGCGGGCTGTTGTTACTGGCACGGATTCCCAGGTAATGTAACGTCTGTTCTCTAGAGTTTCCATTATGGGTATCACGTACGGAATCTCTCTAAGCGATACTGAATCCTTTGAATCAAAGGTTTTAAAGCCAACAGCGCTTCCATCTTTTTCTTCTAAAAAAGCATTCTGAAGGAGACCATTTTAAGTTATTCTGCTTCATTATGGAAAGATAAAGATATTCTACGAAGGTAATTGCTTGCCATTTATATGAGTTCATTTTGAACTTTTGTCATTCAGCTCGATGAAAAATCATGCTTATTCAAAGGCATAAATGCAGTAAGCCTGCCGTATCGGAGATTGTGGGAGCTCTCGAAAATGCAGAAAAAAAAAATAAGCACTTCATTTTACAAATGTAGTTAACAGCGATGTTTTTTTAAGCATTACAGATTCTGAAGTAGGTCTCTGTGACGATCATGGCACTGTCCTTCTCAAACATTCTGCTCGAACACGTAAAAATCTGAATCTGAATGGGTTTGGATGCTTCCCTAAGCGTGAAGTGGTACCTGGTAAGAGTAACGAATGAAAAAAAAATTCCATTCCTGTACGACATTGGCGTTTTCACTGTGAGCTACTGCACAGCCAGGTCATAGTATATACGCTGATAGTAACTTCCAGCTTTCTGTTTGCCCCATTTCACTCAGTAGATATTGTGGCACGATGGTCAAAATTAAACGCTGCTGGTTTATAGCGCTGGCGGCCACTGTCAGGCATGAGCTAAAAAAAGAAAGAGTACACCGCCGACGAAAGACAGTGCCGAGAAAGACAAACGGTGCGCGGACGCAATTAAAGAGGATTAGTTGACACAAGGGCGCCGCTCCGGGTTCTCTATCCCTGAAACTGAAAAAAAAATAAGAGAAGAGTAAAGACGAGGGAAGTAAGGGAATGGAGGTTTTATGAGCAGCCCGTAACTCGACCCAATCTTCATTCCACCGGAAAGGCTTGCGGGTATCTATGGCAGCGACGCTGCCGCGCGGGCTTGAAATGCGCCCAATGCTTGCTCCCCTCTTACCTCACTTTCTTCAGCTCTGCCTTTCTTTATCTTTCTTTGTTAGGTTCATTTCCTCACCTGCGAAGGACCCGCTTTTCATTTACCTCAATTTTACTTGCCGTATCTTACTGTCGCCGACCTCCCCTCACCATCATACACTATATTCCGTTTATTTTGTTTCAGGCATTTTTGACCGTCAATTTGATCTGGGGCGCGCGGAGCTTCACCGCCTTTCCTGTCCGGCTGATTTCAGCTGTTGTTTTTTTGTTCAAACCTTATCTTTTTTTTTTACTTTTTCGTGATCTCTTTGACTTCGTGCCACTACGTACCTTGCGACTCCGTCACCGCCTTTACAGGTTCCAAAACCAGGTAGCCGGGCTCACTCACAATCGTGTAGAAAAAGTTCTGAACAGCAGACGTAAAGAGATAGAGGAAGAGCAGGAGTAAAGAACGTGCTCTCTTCACACTTTGAAAAAGTCAACAGGATCGTCATTAAGCTGAGCAAACTGACGGTGAATCTGCGAACATCGCGCGTCGGACTTCCAGTTTTTTATTTATTGCATGACTGTCACACAGGCCCGCCTTCGTGCATGTAAAGCTAACTGCTCCTCTAGATTTGAATGATGCTTGGCCTTTAGCGGGAGTCATTCCGAAGCGCACGGGTCCCGTGGCTTCCGGCGTTATGATGTGGCCTTCATTGGGGATTAATTTGAAGATTTTCATTGCCTTTGCATTTGGATAATGGTATATTTATATATTGCAGTGTACAGGTACAGTTGGGCATGGCTCGCAAACTCTAGAAGCAGGGCAGAGGGAACAGAAGGAAGAAAAATAAGAAATGGGAGAGAAAAGAAGCGCTGGTCGCCTGCAGCAACTATATATATATATATATATATATATATATATATATATATATATATATATATATATATATATATATATATATATATATATATATATATATATATATATATATATATATATATATATATATATATATATATATAAAACTGAATAAAGAAAAATTCGGAAACACCTGGATGGAAATTCGCACCAGCGACACTTCGCTCCGCACTACACTGCGTGATACCTCAACCATGCGTCGTGCAGGCACCGACCTACTAAAGGCGAGTTATTTAAATACACTATTTACCGCTGGTGGTACGTTATTATGGGAGAAGGATGACCCTATCCGCCGCGCCCACCAATGTTGCTGAAGATTCAGCGTTCATACTTGTGCGATTGTCAATTAAAAAGCAATTATTGCGCATATCTGAGGCACCATGACAACACGTATATATTTTATATGTGCATCTTTTACTAGAAAAGTCATACATAAGTATTTCTAAGAACCGTAGCGTTTATCACGCTGCGCTGACCATACAACGCTTGCACGAAAAGGCAAGTGTTTCTAATGCTTTGCTAAGACGACATGGTTGTGGCACCTACCCGTCGCCCTGCGTTCTATACATCTCATCCCCTCTGAGACGGGCGCGCACACTCATCTCAGTGCCGCACGCTTCGTTTATAAGATAACTGCCAGATAGCGCTCATGTTTTACGTGTGGCGTGACTTGATGCGCTCGTTCGCCTCCGCTGCATGCTCGAGGCACTCTAACGCAGCGCCTCCAGAATATAATTCACCGATTTTCTTGCGCAGAACATCATATACACGTTTTGTTAACTCTCTCCAGACGCAAGATTATCGTCTTTTGACAACATTTGCAGATAACGGGGACAATTTCTTAATTCGAAAACTGCTTTTGAAAAGGACATGAAAGAGTGACCACTTTCGCTTCTCGTGATGGGAAATAAAACAAAAAAAAAGGATGCTGGGCATACCTTGTGTCAGATGCCACCGCATGACAGAAAAAGCAGAGGGGTCAGGCCAAGCGCCGCAATTTTGAAACATTAAAGGCAAATATGGTAGAAATATAAGGTTTTACCTTGTCGACACTGGCAGTGCGTTGCACAAACACAAATCCGTGAAAACTGTGACAGTTTTTAGTTCACGCATGTCATGTGTTTACCTGTGGGCACGTTTCGCGTGTCCTTCTCTGTGCTACAGTGGCGCGCTGAAAGTATTGAGGTGCTAGTGTTTCTTCGTTTGACATTCAAATTTGTTGCTATCGCACTGTTTTCTTCGCCCTTGTGGCCAAACTGTGACTTTTCTTACGGCTTAGGTAATCCCGCACCATTTCAGCCTATTGATGAGTCCACCAAACAAAGGAAACATTGTCGTATAATCAGCCTCTTAATATTATTCGGATTATTCTCTGAGGGCGCTGCTTCGTTCAGCCACCTGCTTATTCCTTTCTTCTTTTTTCTTTTTTTTGTGACATGTGGACGTGTCACTGCAGTTAGCTTCATAAGACAGAGTTTGGAAAAAGTTGTGTTGCAAGTCGCTTACAGAATGGTCCCCTCTGTAACGACCTGAATGTTGCCTCAGTAGCACCCGATCTAAGCACCTTGTGTGGCGTTCCATGAAAGGTGACCTTTTCCCCAACCATCACATTCTGCTTTTAAGAAAGTCAATTGTGTGTTTTTTTATGTTCCAGGATCTAACCCATTACCTGCGCCTTTTCGAAATGGGGTACACTATTTGTTTAACGTGCGTTCGTGGTATTTTTATCCAGGCACTCTTTTGCAAAATCTAAAAAAAAAATGTTTTGGGAGTAGTACTGCCATACTGCCTCGCTGCAAAGGATTTGTAGTTAAACTGTTTTGATCAAGGTGACTGTTTGCGTTATTTTACTGTGCAGTAGGCAGAAGATTACTGATCGATATGCAATTAGCCTCGGTTTGTTCCCCTACTACATCCGTAATGTCAAAGTGTAGGGGAGCTTTTTGCCGATGGACGCTTGTTGGTGCTTACACGACAAAAAAATTACAAGCGCAAGCTTCACTGCACATACCTGTTTGCGCGAATCTAGAATAGATGCTAGCGAGGAAAGCTTAAGCAATGAGTCATCATATTTCACTAATAGTTTCTGACCGTTACGCTCAGGCTACGACAGTCCATCTAAAATCCATGGCCTGTGTTCTTGTGTGCGAACAGTGCTGACTGAGCTGGCAGTGCGTAGGTAGCAGCGCAGAATGCTGTCGAATGTTAGTGCTGAAATAATTCTGCAGCTTCACATTTCCGATCGAGTAGGAAAGCTTCTGAGCGAAGTGTAAGCTCATGAGTAGGCGTTCCGCATCTCGTCAGCCGACGCTTTTGGCCCCTGCAGAGCACATGTCTTATTTATCATATTGACGAGCTTTCAGCATAAAAAGATAATGATGGTAACTTGTATAATAAAGGTCTGTGTTATTTGAATGTCACCTCACTAATTTCGTATGCCTGCTAAGGAAATATTCAACTTATATATATTAGAGGTAACTAAAAGCGTGTGCTTGACACGAGCTTGTTAATGACTAGATAATATCATCACAATGAGCGAGTTTCACACATTTTAGTGAACTTTCAATAAGCAGGGTGTTCGAAATATATTTTTGAGCTAATTCTCAATCTCACTCCCAAGACCTCTCAGAAGTGTCATGTTTTTGCAAAACTTGTTGTTACGCAACACGTGCGACTATCGATCATCTTTGACCGCTTGCGCAGATTTTTTTTATTTTGTCCAAAGCCTTTCACTTTTTCTACATGCACGATACCTCTGCCAATACTTTCAACAATCGCTACGATACACACTAAATATACCAAGGCCACAGCCACCTTTCGCTCAGTGCTATGCACAGTACTAACGAACCACAAGGAGCAAATACCTTGCGCAGATTTTTCATTTTGTCCAAAGCCTTTCACTTTTTCTACATGCACGTTACCTCTGCCAATACCTTCAACAATCACTAAGATTCATACTAAATATATCAAGGCCACAGCAGCCTTTCTCTCAGTGCTGTGCACAGTACTAATAGTCCACAAAGAGCTAATACCTACAGACACGTAGCAGCCTATTTAATCTAGTTATACAAGAGCCCAATTAGGTAATCGAAGTGATTGTTTTCAAGCACATTTAGTTGGTTGAAAGAACATGAGGAACGTGGTTTAGATATTCAACTTAGGTTGCGAAATTTGTGCTGCTACCTATAAAGTCACTTTACAAGTTGGAATTATAAACATTTTTAGGGTAG